>NW_027514445.1:0-360738 GCF_048772815.1 Callospermophilus lateralis | reverse complement strand
TTTTTTTTTTTTTTAAATACTTTTAATTGTAAATGGACTCAATGCCTTTATATATTTGGTTTATTGTGTGTGGTGCTTAGAATCAAACCCAGGGCCTCACATGTGTGAGGTAAGTACTCTACTACTTAGCCACATCCCCAGTCCCTGTATTATCATTCTTTATTGAATTTATTTCTTATTAAAGTATATAGATTTTAAGACATTTTTTACAGTATTATGTAACTTTTAGCATGGTTAGATTAGAGTGATGCTCATATGTTACCATAGAGAAGACAATTATATTTTGTCTAGACTTTATTATATCAGTAGTTTTCATGCACTATATATATACAGCAAGCAACCTATTTCCAATGAGAAACATGTCAGTTAATGTATTTAAAGCCATTGTTACAAGTTTGTAATGTATGTTTTCCAACTTATTTTATATGTATGTGATACATTACAAAAAATATTGTTCTTAATTGAAAAAAGGATATAAAATGTAAAACCACAATTTTTCATAAATGAATATTGCCAATTGTTTCCCAGCCCTTTCTTATGTTGGGTGTTTTGACTTGAGATTCAGTTAGCTAATTAATGGATAAATTAATTAAACACTTATGAAATTTAGTTGGGATTTAATTTAGCTTGTAATTTAATTATTTGATTCTTTATTGCATCCATTCACCCACATCAATAATTTTGTGAATGTTATAATACCAATCTAAAAAAACAACCAAAAAAGCAAACTGAGGAGTATGGGAGGAGAGGAGTAATGGTGATAGAAGTTACCAGGTAAAATCTTTGTAATTCATCAAGATCTGCCTCAGGAAGATATTCCTCTTTTAGTGTGTGTGTTGTTAAAATTTGTTTTAACTAGTTAAATATGACAGTAAAATGATATTGACATATCATATTTTTGAATAAGATGGGGTATAATTTCTCATTTTTCTGAGTGTACAGGTTGCAGAATCACATTGGTCATACAGTCATGAATATGCATACAGCTATACTAATGTCTCTTTTATTCAGCTGACCTTCCTTTCCCTCCTTACCTTCCCTTCCCCTCCCATCAGTTCTCTCTTCCCAATCTAATGTGACACACTTCTTTTTTTTCCCTCACATCATCATACATGTATTCTGTATCACGATGAGGGTCTCCTTCCATCTTCCGTGCAATTCCACTTCTCCCTCACTTTCCCCCCCATCTCTCTTCCCAAGTGTGTTTTATTATACATAATGAATTTTAAAAGCAACTGTTACCATTAAATATAATTTAATAGAAAAATTTGACATGAAATACTAATATTAAAATTATTAAACAAAGAACATATAAGTCTGAAAATTCCATATAATATAAACAGTTATGTCATTGGAAATGAAAAACAAGCTCCTGCTCCGAGTCTTACAGGTTAATTTCAGCTGCTCTGCACTGCAGGTATCATCTCTCCTGTGTTCCAGGGCCAAAGTCTCTGCTCTGCCTGGTATCTTATGGCGTCTATAAAACAGAACAAGGTAAAAAAATCACTTGGGATGAGTTGCTGACCACAGAGAGTGGCCAGGACCACAATTGTCCTCAGGAAATGCAAGATGAACTTGGACCCTGATCTCTCCTGGGGTCTGGGCAGGGAGCACTGAGACTGGTATGCTGACTTTAGCTGAGGGTGTTGTCTGTGGGAAGAGTGTCTATGAATGTCCTCAGAAGGAAATTCTCATGGATATTCACCTTCAGATCCTTCAGACGCTGCTTTCCTAAAGAGTGAACATGAGGAAATGGGAAGAGTTCTCTAAGACATCTGGGTGTAAAGGCTGAGTAGCATACATCTGGAATCCTGAAGAGCAGCATCTGTGATGACACAGGGTGGAGCAAGTTCCCTGGCTCCTCCAGCCCTACCCTCTGTAATGCCATTCCTCAGAGAGCTTCCTGCACTGATTTTTACCAAATTGTACCTTCTCTTGCATGGCCATGGTCCCATGCAACTATAGAATCTTCAGTGCTCTAATTGATTCTGATGGATTGCAAAAAAGTGCAACAAAGAAACTTGAGAAAGCAAAGGAGAATATGTGGACTGATATGACCTCTGCTCTCCTTCCCATTCTTTCCAGACTCACATTTCCTCTTCCTAAACTGCTTTATCACCTTTGCTGCATTAAGCCCATATATTGAATCAGGAGAGGGCCCCTGGAAACAATTCATGTTAAGGGACCTACATTCCAATTGCATAATCTTGACCTAGGAAAGGAAGGATACATTCATGCATGCCCAGAGCCAGCAAAGTCAGAACCCAGCTATTCAGTGGTCAGTAAACCAGAACCAGATTGTTTGTGTCTCATGTATCAGGCAACAACTCAGTGTTTCTGATGCTCCCTACAACTCAAACTCAGTATATGGGTATGCAGTATTACTCAGCATGATTCAGTGGTGTTGCTTGTGGTAAAAAAAATGCAGATAAAGACTAAGAATATTAGTGCAGAGAGATTTAACAAACATTGAAGGTCCAAGGACCTCAAAGATCTGGATGAGGAAAGCACCTTTAGAAAAGTCATAAAATGTGGGAAAGATGAAACATGGAAAATCTACAGAGTTTTTACATAAGAAAGAATAATTAAGAGAAACCAATAGAAAATCAATTACTTACACATTTCTTGTCCTTTTGTCCTCCTCCTCATCCTCTGAATCGCTTTCTATGTTTTCTTTGTGGACTATTGCCGTGATGGTCATGATGTGGCCTTAAAAAAAGGAAAGGCAGAGTTAAATTCAAGGTGAGAACTTAAGTTGCTCCTGCTCCTGGTGTTCTAGAATGCACAGTCAAAGCTCTCCATTCTTCCTCTTGTCTGCATTCCTGTCTCCTGGTCTCCATCACCTCACCTCTGCAATGAGAAATAGATCTAGCATCCCAAGAGCTCTTTTCCACCAGTTCACATTCTGCCATTGTACTTGGTAGGGATTCTGTGTCATCCTGTTTTTCCAAGAGACAGCCACAGTCTTCCTGATTTTCTGGACTTAGGCCTCTTAAATACAAGCAAATTCAGATTTTCCCTAGTCCAAGTGCTTGGGAATTAGACAAAGACTGGAGGTTAGAAACATGTTCACGGAGGAACTTCTCCAAACTCTTTTACAGGAGAACACAGTGGCCTGTCCAGGGTGCACAGAAACAATTTTCTTTAAGTTGCCCCCATTTGGGAGTTCATTTTCGACCAGAAATAGACAAAACACAGAAGAGAAAGTGCTGCTCTAAAAAGATAACATTCAGAGGGGAATTGTGACTTCTTACTCACTACTTATCACTAGTGAGAGCTTCAATTACAGGTTTGCAAAGTGCTCTAAGAAAGTATGTCCCACTAGATTCTTTCCCTTGTGGGTCAAACCTAAAGTGCAGATCTTATTTCTTTCATGCACAATGCCAAAAAATAATCAATAAAGAAAGCCAGGCTACTTGATGTTTATTAGAGGCAAATTTAGGACAGAATGGGACTTAACATGGAAGATTGTGTTTACCTTTAAAAGCAAAAGTTGTCTTCTTATGAACAGGATGTCAGAAGGTCTACTAACCCTACTTTTTATGAAAATAATACATATTTCTGTTTTCTCAATTTTATTCCCATTCCTTATTTCCCACGTGAGTAGGTGAACACAAATCTTACCATGAAACCTTTCCCATTTTGTCATACCCCAAGTGCTGTTCCTACCTGCAGGCTCTCCCTCGTCACAGCTTGAATCATAATCTTTGCTCCATGTCCAACCTTTAGAGACACAGACATCATCAACTGAGTTACTTAAGATTGACTCATTCTTTCTTCTACACAACTAAGCTTATGATGGTTGCTAGGGTTGGATGTTTTTTATCCCACACTGGATTGTGTGATTGAGGCTTGGTGCTCAGTATGGCCACATTGAGATTTGTGAAATCTGTGTGAGGAAGGGTCTGCTTGGAGGTGGTGAGGACATTTGACGGTATGAGAGTCAGAAGTAAGAATACAGATTTCTCAAATCCTTGTTAGATCCTGTTATATAAGAAGAGCAAATGAATCAACTGATCCCTGCTGGCTTCGTGTCTTGCCATGTGGTGTCTCTCTACTGCACCTGCATCCCTGCAGACAACACCAATCACGCTATGCAGCTAAGAGGGTATTCACTAAAGAAAAGTGTTTGCTAGTGCCATGCTCTTGTACCTGCAGAACTGTAAGCTAAACACACCGACCTGTATAATTTATTCAGTTTCTAGGTTTCGTTATTGGAAAGAAAAATATAGTGATACTAATATTAATAGTCAGGATCATCTACATCTCTGTTCTGGGTTCTCAGACCCTCTCTGGGTTCTGGGGATTCAGAGGCCTCAAACAGGATGCTGCAAACAATTGCAAACATTCTAATGAGAGTGGAGCTGTAAGGAGTCAAATTTTAACTACTTTCTTCCATCGGGACATTATCCCTTTCTCGTTTAAAAAGACCAAGCTGACATGCAAACTGTGATGCCAACAGTTTCAGGAATATAAACTCAGAGAACATACACTGTGCCATCATCAGAGCAGCGGTCCAGAAGAGAATGGGAATGTCCTCTGCTTTATTCACATGGGTCTACTGGCCACTTTGAAAGTTTCGTATAAAAATTAAAATTAAATTAAAAATACTGTTATTTTGGATGGCCAAGACCAGGAGTTCAAAGATGAAGCAGACAAGAATTTCCTTCCCCCGGGTTTCCGTGGACAGCAGTTTGCTAGCATGTTCTCACTCCTCATACACCTCATTTATAAGTAGACTGTGGAGTCAGTTTGCTAGAATGTTATCACTCCTCATACTCCTCATTTATAAGTAGACTGTGGAGTCAGTTTTCTAGCATGTTCTCACTACTCATACTCCTCATTTATAAGTAGACTGCAGTGTCATGCAAAAGTGAAAAGTGCCAGGAACTATCTGAGGGCCTGAGGAATCGACATAAACAAAGTCAACATTAAGTTCCAGATGGCTCCCCTCAAATTCAAGCACATCCCAACTAGAGCTCATAAGAAATGTGTGTGAAAAGCTTGGACACAATGCTATCTTAACTTCCCTACTGATTCTGGCTGGTCCTGGTGAGATCTCTGGTGGATACCTGGTTCATTGTAGAGCCCCACATGCTGAACAAGTGGGATCTTAGCACAGAGTTGCATTTATCAAATGATGTCGTGGACTAAGATTAAGACACTCTGCACAGGGAGAAGTTCTAGGATGAGAAGGAATGATGACCACAGTGGTTCTACCCTCACAGTGACCAGTCAGTGTCAGTATCCATGTATGTATGAATAGAAGGACATAGACAGTACTTGAGACTGACAGTATGAAGACGTTTCATATATACTGTCATTGTGATATTCTGCAGGCCACACATGGGGCAGCACAGACCCAAACAAGGGATCAGACACCACTGCTGTGCTGAGCTGGACCTTCAATAGAGCCCACCTTTTGCTCTGTAACTAGATGAGCTGCAATTGTGCTGATCAGGCCCCATGAAAACCCATCCAGTTAAAACATGTTTCTACAAAGTAGTGTCTACAAAAAGACACAATAAGGTATTTTTCAGTGTCAGTTGGCACATGCAAAGTAAGCCCTTCCTTAGATAAAGTAATCTCTGGTCTTTGAATCTCCTCTGTCTCAGATGTCCACCATAAGTAAGCATAGTGCATTGGTGGACCTGAGAGTCACTGTTAAGGATTGGCCCTGTCCAGAAACTTGTGCCTAGAATGGGGATTGGAAGATGAATTCTGACACCAAGCACAAAAAAATGTATATGAACTTGAAAATTTTTTATGAGTGAAGTGTTCTGAACAATTACATGCACTGATTAAATCTAGGACCTACTGACACGTGATGTTTGCTATTAAATGAAGTTGCTACTGTTGCAGTGACAGAAATGAAGTGGAGCTTTTTCTTTATAGAGTGTCGTGAAAATTTTCTGGGTTTTGATGGGATATGTTTTGCATGTTAATTGAGCTATTGGTGTGAAATGAACTGCACACATGGAAAGTTTACAGTTTGATCTATTTACACATATACAAAATCATGATCTAATGGAGATGGCTTTTTTTGTTTAAACATGTGGACATTGGCATCTTGGCATGTATATATCTAAAGAAACAGACAAATATGCAAAAACGAACAAAAAGTCACACTCAGAATCATGTTGCAAGAATGCACACAGAGATACATGTAGAAAACTCTCATTGACCTAACCACGTTGCTCAACTCACACAGGTGCTTCAAGGAAATATGCAGAATGGCCATAGATTTATTTTAATCAATTTAGACCACAAACCCCTCAATTCTCATTCTCAAGGAGGTAGTGGAATCACTGAGTCTCTGCACTCAAAAGGAAGGAAGACTCTCTGACCCTTGGCGTCATCTACATTTTGCAACAGGAAGAGAGTGAGGCCAGGATACATACCAATTATGGATCCTCTTGAATCCTCCTGTGAATACAGAAAAAGAGTCACTATGAAGATCAAGCCATGCTCTGACCTGTGTGCACAAGTCTTTTGTTTACTTGGTGACATTCGAATATCCAATGATAATGTGGGCAAATCAAGGGAACAGATAGCAAATGTACTCTCACCAAATGACACAAGCTTTTCTAGGGGATTTGTGTCACAGGTCTATATTAGGTGATAATTAAGGAATTCGATGGCCAGGAGGGAAAACCATAGCCAGGCACAAAGCTTGTTATCATACAGTGTGTAGTTTATACTGTTTCTTGTTAATGTTGCTTTCAGTGAGGTCTCATTTGGCAACAGACACCCCCAATGAGAATCTGCACAGTCAGGAAATTTTGTATGTCATCTCTTGTAATATCATATTACAAGAGAAAGAGAAACTAAAGAGCAACACTAGATTTCAGAGGAAGATGAGCAACCTTACCATGGCTTTTGATGGGGTCTCTCGACTCATGCTTTCTCCAGGAATAAACTCCACCATGTCACCTGGGTGAACTAGGAGGATGCAGAATAATGATTAGTATACTGATTTAAGGCTTATGAATAGTTCAGTACATTTCTTGATATGGACATCAGTGAAAATATACAGCAAAGATAAGAACAAGAATGAGAGATGCCTGCAAATAGAGTGTATCACACCCAGTGTACCGTATCACTGCACAGATGAATATAGGGTTAGAACGACAAAAAGCTATCTTGTTAGAAATTTCTAGCAAAATTGGGGTGCACCGAAACTTAGGGGAAGGATTCTATCATCGAGGACCGGTTACTGAGTCTCAAACGTGAGCCAACAGTGCGACCAGAGATCCAGGCTGACTGATCCGCCGCCCGCCCTGCGGCCTGCCCCGCGGCTACAGACAGTGGGGTGCTGCCGAGAAGCGACCAGCAAGCAGAGAGAAACGGCGCTACGGATTCTGTGGAGTCCTCCCGGCTGTGCCCTCACTGAGCTCTGGGCTGAGTTTGGGGTTTGAGATTGGGGAAGGAAGCAGTCCAGTTCTATCCCCAACAATGGAAAATCCACCAAGGAAGCCAGCGGACACCATCTTGATCAGCTGACTTCACCATCGCCAGGTTCCGACAGATTGCAACAATAAAACAGCATGAACAACCAGACTACATATAACTTATCAAATGCAAATAGATGAATTCTACGAACAGGTCTATATTCCACCTAAGCCCTTAACTACCCCCAAGTACTCCTGTCTATTCTCTTGGTAATATCCGCGTGCATTTGCGTAACACCCCAAAGTAGCTAACATATACTAACCTCCATACAAGCAAATCACCCGACCTTAACATAAAATTCTAAGTCCAAACCTCAGTTCTCTATACGCCATCAAAATCTGAAGGATTTAATAAAACCAATGAATTTACCTTTAATCACAATTAAATCCAACATCTCTAAACATCATCTCCTAACACAAAGGAGAGATAGTGGAACTATAAAAACCAAAACAAATTTAAAGGAGAAAACAGAAACACAGCAGTCAAAGAGAGTTGGAAAGTAACATGAGCACCATGAAAAAACAAGGGAAAAAAAAGAGTACAAACAATGCAGGACAACTTAAATACAATAGAGAAGCTGGAGGCACCAGAAAATTGGATGGAGAAGGAAGTCAAGGCATACCTAATTAAGATGGAATGGAATCTCAGAGAAGAGTTTATACAGCAAGTTCAAACAATGAACGTATATTTTGAAAATGAATTAAATAAGCAAATTCAAATGTCAAAGAACGAGCTCTATCACGAAATAGAGATTTCAAAAAAAAAAAAAAAACAGTAATCCTAGAAATGCAGGAAACGATAAAGCAAATTAAAAATTCAAACGAGAATATTACAAATAGACTAGATCAAGCAGAAGCCAGAACATCAGATAATGAAGACAAAGTTTATCAACTTGAAAAGAATATAGTCAACACAGAAATGATGCTTAAAAGACATGAGCAATCTATCCAAGAGAAATGGGATGTCATAAAAAAACCAAATGTGAGAGTCATTGGGATAGAAGAAGGCATAGAGGTTCAAACCAAAGGAATGAACAATCTATTGAATGAAATAATCCTAGAAAATTAACCAGATGTGAACGATGAAATGGATTGCCAAATCTGGGAAGCCTACAGGACCCCAAACCTTCAAAACCGTAATAGACCAACTCCAAGACACATAATTATGAAGATATTCAACATACAGAAGAAGGAGAGAATATTAAAAGCTACGAGAGAAAGGAGGCATATTACATTCAGGGGTAAACAAATTAGGTTAACGGCTGATATTTCATCACAGACGTCGAAAGCGAGAAGATCCTGGAGCAACGTATTTCAACTGCTAAAAAATAATGGATTCCAACCAAGAATACTGTATCCAGCAAAATTTAGCTTCAGATTTGACAATGAAACTAAAATATTTCATGATAAAAAAAACATGAAAGAGTTCACAGCCATAAAACCAGTACAGCATGGCATCCTTAGCAAAACACTAAAAGAAGAGGAATTGAAAAACAGCACCCCAAACTAACAGTGGGAGGTAACTCAGTAAAGGGAAGGGAAAAAATAAACAAAAAGGAAAAACTAGCCATATTAAAATAAATAAATAAACAAGCATGAGGTTAGTACTAAGCATATGTCAATAGTAACCTTAAACGTTAATGGCTTAAATTCCCCAATTAAGAGACATAGGCTAATAACCTGGATGAAAAAAAAAAACAAATCCAAAAATACGCTGCCTTCAGGAGACTCATCTGATAGGAAAAGACATACACAGACAGAAGGTGAAAGGTTGGGAAAAATCATACCACTCACATGGTGCCCCGAAGCAAGCAGGAGTGGCCATAGTCAAATCGAATAAAATCAAATTCAAACCTAAGTTAATCAAAAAGGTAAAGAAGGAAACTACATACTATTAAAAGGAACCACCCACATACAACATAACAATTATCAATATGTATGCATCAAACAATGGTGCTGTATCATTCATAAATCAAACTCTCCTCAAATTCAATAGTCAAATAGACCACAACAGAATAATTATGGGTGACTTAAACACAAGGCTCTCTCCATTGGACAGATCCTCCAGACAAAAGCTGAATAGAAACTATAGAACTCAATAACCCAATCAATAACATAGACTTAACCAACATATATAGAATATATCAACCATCATCAAGTGGTTACACGTTCTTCTCAGCAGCACAAAAATCCTTCTCAAAGATAGACCATATATTATGCCATAGGACAACATTTAGAAAATATAAAGTTGCGGAGATAATACCATGCATCTTATCTGATTACAGTGGAATGAAACTGGATATCAATGATAAAAGAAGGAAGGAAAAACCATACATCTCATGGAAAATGAACAATAGGTTACTGAATGATAAATGGGTTACAAAAGACATAAAGGAGGAAATCAAAAAATTCTTGGAGATGAATGGAAATACAGACACAACATATTGAAATCTATGGGACACAATGAAAGCAGTTCTAAGAGGGAAATTCATTTCCTGGAGGTCATTTCTCAAAAAATGAAAAAATTAACAAATAATTGTGCTCAAACTTCATCTCAAAGCCCTAGAAAAGGAAGAGCAAAACAACAGCAAATATAGTAGAAGGCAAGAAATAATTAAAATTGGAGCGGAAGTCAACCAAATTGAAACAAACAAAAAAAAACCATTAAAAATTGATAAAACAAAAAGTTGGTTCTTTAAAAAAATAAATATGATTGACAGACCCTTAGCCATTCTAATGAAGAGAAGAAGAGAGAGAGCTCAAATTACTAACATACGAGATGAAAAAGGCAATGTCACAACAGACACGAAGAAAATACAGAAGATAATTAGAAATTATTTTGAAACCCTATATTCCAATAAAATAGAAGACAGCGAAGTTACTGATAAATTTCAAAAGTTTATGATTTGCCCAGATTGAGTCAGGAAGATACACACAATATAAATAGACTAATAACAAAGGAGGAAATTGAAGAAGCCATCACAAGACTACCAACCAAGAAAAGCCCTGGATCAGATGGATATAGAGCAGAGGTTTACAAAACCTTCAAAAAAAAAATAATACCAATACTTTTCAAGTTATTTCCAGAAATAGAAAAAGAAGGAGCTCTTCCAAATTCATTTTATGAGGCCAACATCACCCTGATCCCAAAACCAGACAAAGACACATCAAAGAAAGAAATCTACAGATCAATATCTCTAATGAACTTACATGCAAAAATCCTCAAAAAATTTCTGGCGAATCAAATACAAAAGCATATCAAAAAAATTGTGCACCATAATCAAGTAGAATTGATCCCCGGGATGCAAAGCTGGATCAATAAATAGAAATCAATAAATGTTATTCACCACATCAATAGATTTAACCATTAGAACCACATGATCATATCTATAGATGCAGAAAAAGCATTCAACAAAGTTCAGCATCCCTTTATGTTCAAAACACTAGAAAAACTAGGAATAACAGGAAGTTACATCAACATTGTAAAAGCTGTATATGCTAAGCCTCAGGCTAGCATCATTCTGAATGGAGGAAAACTGAAGGCATTCCCTCTAAAATTTGGAACATGACAGGGATGCCCTCTTTCAACACTTCTATTCAATTTAGTCCTCGAAATACTAACCAGAGAAATTAGACAGACAAAAGAAATTAACGGCACAAAAATAGAAAGAGAAGAACTTAAATTATCACCATATGTGGATGATATGATAACATATCTAACAGACCAAAAAGGTTGTACAAAGAAACTACTAGAGCTAATAAGTGAATTGAGCAAAATGGCAGAATATAAAATCAACACGCATTAATAAAAGGCATTCCTTTATATCAGTGACAAATCTTCTGAAATGGAAATGAGGACAACCACCCCATTCACAATTTTTTCAAAAAATAAAATAAAATACTTGAGAATCAACGTAACAAAAGAGGTGAAAGATTTATACGATGAAAACTACAGAACCCTAAAGAGAGAAATAGAAGAAGACCTTAGAAGGTGGAAAAATATACCCTGTTCATGGAAAGGAAGAACTAACATCATCAAAATGGCGATATTACCCAAAAGTTCTCTATAGGTTTAAAACAATGCCAATCAAACTCCCAATGGCATTTCTTGTAGAAACAGATAAAGTAATCATGAAATTCATATGGAAAAACAAAAGACCCAGAATAGCAAAAGCAATTCTGAGCAGGAAGTGTGAATCAGGAGGTATAGTGATACAAGATTCCAAAGTGTACCACAGAGCAATAGTAACAAAAACAGCATGGTACTGGTTTCAAATCAGGCGGGTGGACCAATAGCCAGATTACAGGACACAGAGACAAATCCACAAAATTATAACTATCTTATATTTGATAAAGGGGACAAAAGCATGCAATGGAGGAAGGATAGCATCTTCAACAAATGGTGGTGGGAAAACTGGAAATACATATGCAACAAAATGAAATTGAATACCTTCCTCTCGCCATGCACAAAAATTAACTCAATGTGGATCAAGAAGCTAGATATCAAATCAGAGACTCTGCGTCTGTTAGAAAAAAAATTGGCTCCCATCTACATATTGTGGGGTCGGGCTCCAAATTCCTTAATAGGACACCCATAGCACAAAAGTTATTAACAAGAATCAACAAATTGAACTTACTTAAAATGAAAAGTTTTTTCTCAGCAAGAGACACAATAAGAGTGGTAAATAGTGAGCCTACATCATGGGAACAAATTTTTACTCCTCACACTTCAGATTGAGCCCTAATATACAGAGTATACAAAGAACTCAAAAAATTAAACAACAAGAAAACAAATTACCCAATCAACAAATGGGCCAAAGACCTGAACAGACACTTCTCAGAGGAGGACATACAATCAATCAACAAGTACATGAAAAATTGCTCATCATCTCTAACATTCAGAGAAATTCAGATCAAAACCACCCTAAGATATGATCTCACTCCTGTAAGATTGGCAGCCATTCTGAAGTCAAACAACAACAAGTGCTGGAGAGGATGTGGGGAAAAGGGTACTCTTGAAAATTGCTGGTGGCATTGCAATCTGGTGCGGCCAATTTGGAAAGCAGTATGGAGATTCCTGGGAAAGCCGGGAATGGAACCACCATTTGACCCAACTATTGCCCTTCTCCGACAATTCCCTGAAGACCTTAAAAGAGCGTACTACAGGGATACTACAACATCGATGTTCATAGCAGCACAATTCAGAATTGCTAGACTGTAGAACCAACCCAGATGCCCTTCAATAGATGAATGGACAAAAAAATGTGCCATTTATACAACATGGAGTATTACACAGCACAAAAAAATGACAATATCATGGAATTTGCAGGGAAATGGATGGCACTAGAGCAGTTTAGGCTTAGTGAAGCTACCCAATCCCTTAAAAACCAATACCAAATGTCTTCTTTGAAATAATGAGAGCAACTAGAAATACAGCAGGGAGGAAGAGCAGGAAGTAAAGAAGAATATTAAACATATACCTGAGTGGGAGGGAAAGGGAGAGAAAAGAGTAATTGCAGGTAATGGAGGAAGACCCTCCTTGTTATTCAAAATTACATATAAGAGGTTGTGAGGGTAATGGAAAAATAAACAAGGAGAGAAATGAATTATAGTAGATGGGGTAGAGAGCGAAGATGGGAGGAGAGGGGAGGGAGGATAGTAGAAGATAAGAAAGGTTGCAGAATACAACAGTTACTAATAGGGCATTATGTAAAAATGTGGATGTGTAACTGATGTGATTCTGCAATCTGTATTTGGGGTAAAATTGGGAGTTCATAACCAACTTGAATCTAATGTATGAAATAGGATATGTCAAGATCTTTGTAATATTTTGAACAACCAATAAAAAAAAAAGATCCTGATGGCTCCCCTCAAAGTCAAGCACTTCCCACATAGAGCTCATGAGAAATGTGTGTGAAAAGCTTGGACACAATGCTATCTTCTTAACGTCCCAACTGATTCTGACTGGTCCTGGTCAGATCCCAGGTGATACCTGGTTCATTGTAGAGCCCCACATGCTGAACAAGTGAGATCTTAGCACATAGTTGTATTTACCAAATGATGTGGTGGACTAAGATGAAGACACTCTGCTCAGAGAGGAGTTCAGGGATGAGAAGGAATGATGACCACAGTTCTTCTACCCTCACAGTGACCAGTGAGTGTCATTATCCATGTATGTATGAACAGAGGGACCCAAACAGCATATGAGACTGACAGTATAAAGACCTATCATATATACTGTCAATGTGATATCCTGCAGACCACAAAAGGACCAGCACAGACCTAAACTAGGGATCAGATACCACTGCTGTGCTGAGCTGGATCTTCACTAGAGCCCAACTTTTGCTCTGTAACTGGATGAATTGAAATTGTGCTGATCTGGCCCCATGAAAACCCATCCAGTTAAAACATGTTTCTACAAAGTAGTGTCTACAAAAAAACACAAAAAAGTAGCTTTCAGGGTCAGTTGGAACATGCAAAGTAAGACCTTCCTTAGTTACAGTAATATCTGGCCTGTGCATCTCCTCTGACACAGATGCCCACCATAAGTGAGCATAGTGCATTGGTGAACCTGAGGGTCACTGTTAAGGATTGGCCCTGTCCAGAAACTTTTGCCTAGAATGGGGATTGGAAGATGAATTCTGACACCTCTCACAAAAAAATGTATATGAAAGTGAAAATTTTTCATGAGTGAAGTGTTGTGAATAATCACATGCACTGATTAAATATAGGACCTACTGACAGGTGAGGTTTGCTATTAAATGAAGTTACTACTGGTGCAGTGACAGGAATGAAGTGGAGCTTTTTCTTTATAGAGTGCCGTGAAATTTTTCTGGGTTTTGATGGGATATGTTTTGCATGTTAATTGAGCTATTGGTGTGAAATGAACTGCACACATGGAAAGTTTACAGTTTGATCTATTTACACATATACAAAATCATGATCTAACGGAGATGGCTTTTTTGTTTAAACATGTGGACATTGGCATCTTGGCATGTATATATCTAAAGAAACAAACAAATGCGCAAAAATGAACAAAAAGTCACACTCAGAATCATGTTGCATGAATGCACACAGAGACACATGTATAAAACTTTCATTGACCTAACCACGTTGCTCAACTCACACAGGTGCTTCAAGGAAATATGCAGAATGACCATAGATATTTTTAAATCAATTTAGACAACAAACCCCTCACTTCTCATTCTCAAAGAAGTAGTGGAATCACTGAGACTCTGCACTCAAAAGGAAGGAAGACTCTCTGACCCTGGGCATCATCTACATTTTCACAGGAAAAGAGTGAGCCCAGGATACATACCAATTATGGATCCTTTTGAATCATCCTGTGAATAGAGAAAAGGAGTCACTATGAAGATCAAGCCATGCTCTGACCTGTGTGCACAAGTCTTTTGTTTACTTGGTGACATTCGAATATCCAATGAGAATGTGGGCAAATCAAGGAAACAGATAGCAAATGTACTCTCACCAAATGACACAAGCTTTTTCTAGGGGATTTGTGTCACAGGTCTATATTAAGTGATAATTAAGGAATTCAATGGCCAGGAGGGAAAACCATAGCCAGGCACAAAGCTTGTTATCATACAGTGTGTAGTTTATACTGTTTCTTGTTAATGTTGCCTTCAGTGAGGTCTCATTTGGCAACAGACACCCCAATGAGAATCTGCACAGTCAGAAATTGTGTATGTCATCTTTTTTAATATCATATTACAAGAGAAAGAGAAACTAAAGAGCAACACTGGATTTCAGAGGAAGATAAGCAACCTTACCATGGATTTTGATGGGGTCCTTCGACTCATGCTTTCTCCAGGAATGAACTCCACCATGTCATTTGGGTGAACTAGGATGATGCAGAATAATGATTAGTATACTAATTTAAGGCTTATGAATAGTTCAGGGCATTTCTTGATATGAACATCAGTGAAAATATACAGCAAAGACAAGAACAAGAATGAGAGATGGCTGCGAATAGAGTGTATCACACCCAGTGTACCGCATCACTGCACAGGTGAATAAAGGGTTAGAACGACAAAAAGCTCTCTTGTTAGGAATTTCCAGCAAAATTGCGGTGCACCGACCTAGGGAAAGGATTCCATCACCGAGGACCGGTTACTGAGTCTCAAACGCAAGCCAACTGTGCCACCAGAGATTCAGGCTGACTGATCCAACACCGGCCCTGCGGCCCGCGCAGCATCTATAGATGGTGGGGTGCCGCCGAGAAGCTACCAGCAAGCAGAGGAAAATGGCGCTACGGATTCTGTGGAGTCCTGCTGGCTGTGCCCTCACTGAGATCTGGGATGAGTTCGGGGTTTGAGATGGGTTAAGGAAGCGGTCAAGTTGTATCCCCCACAACAAAAAGTCCACCAAGGAAGCCAGAGGCCAACATCTTGGAAAGCTGACGTCACCATCGCCAGGTTCCGACAGATTGCAAAAATAAAACAGCATGAACAACCAGACTACCTACAACTTACTACATGCAAATAGATGAATAATACGAATAGGTCTATAGTCCACCTAAGCCCTTTACTACCCCCAAGTACGCCTGTCTATTTTCTTGTTAATATCTGGCTGCATTTGAGTTACCCCCCCCCCAAAGAAGCTAACGTATCCTAACCTCCAAACAATCAAATCACCGGACCTTAACATAAAATTCTAAGTCCAAACCTCTGTTCTCTATATGCCATCAAAATCTGATGGCCTCTAATGAAACCAATGAATTTACATTAAATCACAATTAAATCCAAAATCTCGAAACAGTTTCTCCTAACACAAAGGAGAGATAGTGGAAGTATAAAAACCAGAAAAAAAAAATTAAAGGAGAAAACAGAAACACAGCAGTGAAGCAGAGTTGGAAAGTACCTTGAGCACCATGAAAAAACAAGTGGAAAAAGGAACACAAACAATGCAGGACAACTTAAATACAAAGGAGAACCTAAAGGCACCAGAAAAATGGATGGAGAAAGAAGTCAAGGCACACCTAATTCAGATGGAATGTAATCTTAGAGAAGACATTAGACAGCAAGTTCAAACAATGAACGTATATTTTGAAAACCAATTAATTAAGAAAATTCAAATGTCAAAGAACGCGCTCTATCACGAAATAGAGATTTAGAAAAAAACAAACAGTAATCCTAAAAATGCAAGAAACCCTAAACCAAATTAAAAACTCAAACGAGAATATTACAAATAGACTAGATCAAGTAGAAGCCAAAACATCAGATAATGAAGGCAAAGTTTATCAACTTGAAAAGAATATAGTCAACACAGAAAGGATGCCTAAAAGACATGAGCAATATATCCAAGATATATATGATGTCATAAAAAAACCAAACCTGAGAGTCATTGGAATAGAAGAAGGCATAAAGCATAAAACCAATGGAATGAACAATTTATTGAATGAAATAATCCAAGAAAAATTCCCAGATATTAAAGGTGGAATGGATTGCCAAATCCTGGAAGCCTACAGGACCCCGGACATTCAAAACCATAATAGACCAACTCCAAGACACATAATTATGAAGATATCCAACATAGAGAACAAGGAGAGAATATTAAAAGCTATGAGAGAAAGGAGGCAGATTACATTCAGGGGTAAACCAATTAGGTTAATGGCTGATTTTTCATCACAGATGTTGAAAGCAAGAAGATCCTGGAACAACGTATTTCCAACGATAAAAAATAATGGATTCCAACCAAGAATACTGTATCCAGTATTGATAATGAAATTAAAATATTTCATGATAAATAAAAGTTGAAAGAATTCGCAGACAGAAAACCAGCACTGCACGGCATCTTGAGCAAAACACTACAAGAAGAGGAATTGAAAAACAGCTAGCCAAACTAACAGTGGGAAATAACTCAGTAAAAGAAAGGAAAAAAAATAACCAAAAGAAAATACTACCCATATAAAAATAAATAAATAAACAAGCACGGCGGGTAGTACTAACCATATTTCAATAGTAACCTTAAATGTTAATGGCTTAAATTCCCCAATTAAGAGACATAGGCTAATAACCGGGATTAAAAAACCAAATCCAACAATATGCTGCCTTCAGGAGACTCATCTAATAGGAAAAGACATACACAGACTGAAGGTGAAAGATTGGGAAAAATCATACTACTCACATAGTCCCCCGAAGCAAGCAGGAGTGGCCATACTCAAATCGAATAAAATCAACTTCAAACCTAAGTTAATCAAAAGAGATAAAGGAGGACACTACATACTATTAAAAGGAACCATCCATCAACCAGACATAACAATTATCAATATATATGCACCAAACAATGGTGCTGCAACATTCATAAAACAAACTCTCCTCAAGTTCAAGAGTCAAATAGACCACAACACAATAATTATGGGTGACTTCAACACACCGCTTTCTCCATTTGACAGATCCTCCAGACAAAAGCTGAATAAAGAAACTATAGAACTCAATAAGACAATCAATACCTTAGACTTAAGCTACATATTTAGAATATATCAACCATCACCAAGTGGATACACATTCTTCTCAGCAGCATATGGGTCCTTCTCAAAGATAGACCATATATTATGCCATAGGACAACTAATAGTAAATATAAAGGTGTGGAGATAATACCATGAAACTTATCTGATTACAATGGAATTAAACAGGGTATCAATTATAAAAGAAAGATGGAAAAATCATACATCTTATGGAAAGTGAACAATATGTTACTGAATGATCAATGGGTTACAAAAGACATAAAGGAGTAAATCAAAAAATTTTTGGAGATGAATGGAAATACAGACACAGCATATTGGAATCTATGGGACAAAATGAAAGCAGTTTTAAGAGGGAAATTCATTTCCTGGAGGTCATTCCTCAAAAAATGAAAAAAAAAAAAACAACAAATAAATGAGCTCACACTTCATCTCAAAGCCCTAGAAAAGGAAGAGCAAAACAAAAGCAAATGTAGTAGAAGGCAAGAAATATTTAAAGTCAGAGCAGAAATCAACGAAATTGATAGAAAAAAAACATTAAAAATTGATAAAACAAAAAGTTATTTCTCTGAAAAAATAAATAAGTTCCACAGACCCTTAGCCATGCTAATGAAGAGAAGATGAGAGGGATCTCAAATTACTAACACACGGGATGAATAAGGCAATATCACAATGGACACTACAGAAATACAGAGGATAATTCAAAATTATTTTGAAACCCTATATTCCAATAAAATAGAAGATAGCAAAGATATCGATAAATTTCTTAAGTCATATGATTTGCCCAGATTGAGTCAGGAAGATACACACAATTTAAAAAGACCAATAACAAAGCAGAAAATTGAAGAAGCCATGAAAATACTGCCAACCACGAAATGCCCTGCACGACATGGATATACAGCAGAGTTTTACAAAACGTTCAAAAAAGAATTAATACCAATACTTTTCCAGTTATTTTAAGAAATAGAAAAAGAAGGAGCTCTTCCAAATTCATTGCATGAGGCCAACATCACCTTGATCCCAAAACTAGATAAAGACACTTCAAAGAAAGAAAACTACAGACCAATATCTCTAAAGAACTTAGATGAAAAAATCCTCAAAAAAATTCTTTTGAATCGAATACAAAAGCATATCAAAAAAATTGTGCACCATGATCAAGTAGGATTCCTCCCCGGGATGCAAGGCTGGTTCAATATACAGAAATCAGTAAATGTTATTCACCACATCAATAGATTTAACCATAAGAACCACATGATCATCTCGATAGATGCAGAAAAAGCATTCGACAAAGTTCAGCATCCGTTTATATTCAAAACAATAGAAAAACTAGGGATAACAGGAACTTACCTCAACATTGTAAAAGCTATATATGCTAAGCCTCAGTCTAGCATCATTCTGAATGGAGAAAAACTGAAGGCATTCCCACTAAAATCAGGAACAAGACAGGGATGCCCTCCCTCACCACTTCAATTCAATTTAGTCCGCGAAATACTAGCCAGAGCAATTAGACAAACAAAAGAACTTAAGGGCATAAAAATAGGAAAAGAAGAACTTAAATTATCACCATATGTGGATGATATGATAATATATCTAACAGACCAAAAAGGGTCTACAAAGAAACAACTAGAGCTTATAAGTGAATATAGCAAAGTGGAAGGATATAAAATCAACACGCATAAATCAAAGGCATTCCTGTATAACAGCGACAAATATTCTGAAATGGAAATGAGGACAACAACCCCATTCACAATATCCTCAAAAAAAAAAGTAAATTACTTGGGAACCAATCTAATAAAAGAGGTGAAAGATTAATACAATGAAAACTACAGAACCCTAAAGAGAGAAATAGAAGAAGACCTTAGAAGATGGGAAAATATACCCTATTCATGGATAGGAAGAACTAACATCATCAAAATGGCAATATTACCCCAAGTTCTCTGTAGGTTTAATGCAATGCCAATCAAAATCCCAACAGCATTTCTAGGAGAAATAGATAAAACAATCATGAAATTCATATGGACAAATAAAAGACCCAGAATAGCAAAAGCAATTCTAAGCAGGAAGTGTGAATCAGGAGGCATAGTGATACCAGATTTCAAAGTGTACTACAGAGCAATAGTAACAAAAACAGCATGGTACTGGTACCAAAACAGGCAGGTGGACCAATGGTACAACTTAGAGGACACAGAGACAAATCCACAAAATTACAACTTTCTTATATTTGATAAATGGGATAAAAGCATGCAATGGAGGAAGGATAGCATCTTCAACAAATGGTGCTGGGAAAATTGAAAATCCATATGCAAACAAATAAAAGTTAATCCCTTTCTCTCACCATGCACAAAAGTTAACTCAAAATCGATCCAAGAGCTTCATATCAAATCAGAGACTCTGCGCCTGATAGAAGAAAAAGTTGGTTACAATCTACATATTGTGGGATCGGGCTCCAAATTCCTTAATAGGACACCCATAGCACAGAGTTAATAACTAGGATCAACAAATGGGACTTACTTAAACTAAAAAGTTTTTTCTCAGCAAGAGAAACAATAAGAGAGGTAAATAGGGAGCCTACATCCTGGTAACAAATTTTTACTCCTCACACTTCAGATAGAGCCCTAATATCCAGAGTATACAAAGAACTCAAAAAATTAAACAATAAGATAACAAATAACCCAATCAACCAATGGTCCAAAGACCTGAACAGACACTTCTCAGAGGAGGACTTACAATCAATCAACAAGTATATGAAAAAAATGCTCACCATTTCTAGCAGTCAGAGAAATGCAAATGAAAACCACCCTTAGATACCATCTCACTCCAGTAAGATTAGCAGCCATTATGAAGGCAAACAACAACAAGTGCTGGAGAGGTTGTGGGGAAAAGGGTACTCTTGTACATTGCTGGTGGGACTGCAAATTGGTGCGGCCAATTTGGAAAGCAGTATGGAGATTCTTGGGAAAGCTGGGAATGGAACCACCATTTGACCCAGCTATTGCCCTTCTCGGACTGTTCCCTGAAGACCTTAAAAGAGCATACTACAGGGATACTGCCACAACGATGTTCATAGCAGCACAATTCACAATAGCTAGACTGTGGAACCAACCCAGATGTCCTTCAATAGATGAATGGATACAAAAGTTGCATTTATACACCATGGAGTATTACGCAGCACTAAAAAATGACAAATTCATGGAATTGGCAGGGAAATTGATGGCACTAGAACAGATTATGCTTAGTGAAGCTAGCCAATCCCTTAAGAAAATACCAAATGTCTTCTTTGATATAATGAGAGCAACTAAGAACAGAGCAGGAAGGAAGAGCAGGAAGAAAAGATTAACATTAAACAGATACATGAGGTGTGAGGTAAAGGGAGAGTAAAGAGAAATTGCATGGTCTTTGAGGGAGACCCTCATTGTTATACAAAATTACATATAACAGGTTGTGAGGGGAATGGGAAAATAAACAAGGAGAGAAATGAATTGCAGGAGATGGGTAGAGAGCGAATATGGGAGGGGAGGGGAGGGGGGATAGTAGAGGATAGGAAAGGTTGCAGAATACAACAGTTACTAATAAGGCATTATGTAAAAATGTGGATGTGAAACCAATGTGATTCTGCAATCTGTATTTAGGGTAAAATTGGGAGTTTATAACCAACTTGAATCTAATGTATGAAATAGGATATGTCAAGAGCATTTTAATGTTTTGAACAACCAATAAAAAAAAGGATCCTGATGGCTCTCCTCAAAGTCAAGCACATCCCACCCAGAGCTCATAAGAAATGTGTGTGAAAAGCTTGGACACAATGCTATCTTATTCACTTCCCTACTGATTCTGGCTGGTCCTGTTCAGATCCCAAGTGGATACCTGGTTCATTGTAGAGCCCCACATGCTGAACAAGTGAGATCTTAGCACACAGTTGCAATTATCAAAAGATGTCATGGACTAAGATGAAGACACTCTGCCCAGGAAGGAGTTCAGGGATGAGAAGGAATGATGACGACAGTGGTTTTACCCTCACAGTGACTAGTCAGTGTCAGTATCCATGTATGTATAAATAGAAGGAACCAGAGAGCATTTGGGACTGACATTATGAAGACCTATCATATATAATGTCAATGTGATATCCTGCAGGCCACACAGGGGGCAGCACAGACCTAAACTAGGGATCGGACAACACTGCTGTGCTGAGCTGGATCTACACTACAGCCCACCTTTTGCTGTGTAACTAGATGAGCTGCAATTGTGCTGATCAGGCCCCATGAAAATCCGTCCAGTGAAAACATGTTTCTACAAAGTAGTGTCTACAAAAAAACCCAATAAGGTAGCTTTCAGTGTCAGTTGGAACATGCAAAGTAAGACCTTCCTTAGCTACAGTAATGTCTGGCCTGTGCATCTCCTCTGTCTCAGATGCCCACCACAAGTGAGCATAGTGCATTGGTGGACCTGAGGGCCATTGTTAAGGATTGACCCTGTCCAGAAACCTGAGGCTAGAATGGGGATTGGAAGATGAATTCTGACACCTCTCACAAAAAATGTATATGAACGTGAAAATTTTTCATGAGTAAAGTGTTGTGAACTATCACATGCACTGATTAAATATAGGACATACTGAAAGGTAAAGTTTGCTATTAAATGAAGTTGCTACTGGTGCAGTGACAGGATTGAAATGGAGTTTTTCCTTTATAGAGTGTCATGAAAATTTTCTGGGTTTTCATGGGATAAGTTTTGCATGTTAATTGAGGTATTGGTGTGGAATAAACTGCACATATGGAAGGTTTACAGTTTGATCTATTTACACATATACAAAATCATGATCTAATGGAGATGGCTTTTTTTGTTTAAACATATGGACGTTGGCCTCATGGCATGTATATATCTAGAGAAACAAACAAATGTGCAAAAACGAACACAAATTCACACTCAGAATCATGTTGCGTGAATGCACACAAAGACACATGTATAAAACTCTCATTGACCTAGCAACTTTGCTCCACTCACATAGGTGCTTCAAGGAAATATGCAGAATGGCCATAGATATTTTTTAAATCAATTTAGACCACAAACCCCTCACTTCTCATTCTCAAGGAGGTAGTGGAATCACTGAGACTCTGCACTCAAAATGAAGGAAGACTCTCTGACCCTTGGCATTATCTACATTTTCAAACAGGAAGAGAGTGAGCCCAGGATACATACCAATTATGGATCCTTTTGATTCCTCCTGTGAATACAGAAAAGGAGTCACTATGAACATCAAGCCATGATTTGAGCTGTGTGCACAAGTCTTTTGTTTATTGGTGACATTCAAATATTCAATGAGAATGTGTGCAAATCAAGGGAAGAGATAGCAAATATACACTCACCAAATGACACAAGCTTTTCTAGGGTATTTGTGTCACAGGTCTATATTAGGTGATAATTAAGGAATTTGATGACCAGGATGGAAAATCATATCCAGGCACAAAGCTTGTTATTATACGGTGTGTAGTTTATACTGTTTCTTGTTATATTGCCTTCAGTGAGGTCTCATTTGGCAACAGACACCTTAATGAGAATCTGCACACTCAGGAAATTGTGTATGTCATCTCCAGGAAACCAAATCATATTACAAGAGAAAGAGATACTAAAGATCAACACTTGAATTTCAGAGGAAGATAAGCAACCTTACCATGGCTTCTGATGGGGCCTCTTGATCCATGCTTTCTCCAGGAATGAACTCCACCATGTCATTTGGGTGAGCTAGGAGGATGCAGAATAATGATTAGTATACTGATTTAAGGCTTATGAATAGTTCAGAGCATTTCTTGATATGGACATCAGTGAAAATATACAGCAAATATAAGAACAAGAATGAGTGATGGCCGCAAATAGAGTCCATCACACCCTGTGTAACACATCACTGCACAGGTGAATACAGGGTTAGAACAACAGAAAGCTATCTTGTTAGGAATTTCCAGCTGAATTAGGGTGCACCGAAACCTAGAGGAAGGATTTCCATCACCGAGGACCGGTTACTGAGTCTCAAATGCAAGCCAACGGTGCGACCAGAGATCCAGGCTGACTGATCCGCCGCCTGCCCTGCGGCCCACCCCGTGGCTACAGACGGCGAGGTGCCGCCGAGAAGCGACCAGCAAGCAGAGAGAAACGGCACTACAGATTCTGTGGAGTCCTGCTGGCTGTGCACTCTCTGAGCTCTGGGATGAGTTTGGGGTTTGAGATGAAGGAAGGAAGCGGTCCAGTTCTATCCCGCACAACTTAAAGTCCACCAATGAAGCCAGCGGGCAACATCTTGTAAAACTGACGTCACCATCGCCAGGTTATGACAGATTGCTACAATAAAACAGCATGAACAACCAGACTACATATAACTTACTAAATGCAAGTAGATGAATACTACAAATAGGTGTATAGTCCACCCAAGCCCTTAACTACCCCCAAGTATTCCTGTCTATTCTCTTGTTAATATCCGACTGCATTTGAGTAATCCCCCAAAGAAGCTAACGTATCCGAACCTCCATACAATCAAATCAACCGATCTTTACATAAAATCTTAAGTCCAAACCTTAGTTCTCTATATGCCATCAAAATCTGAAGGCCTTTAATGAAACCAATGAATTTACCTTATATCACAATTAAATCCAACATCTCGAAACATTGTCTCCTAACACAAAGGAGAGATAGTGGAAATATAAAAACCAAAACAAATTTAAAGGAGAAAACAGAAACACAGCAGTCAAACAGAGTTGGGAAGTAACTTGAGCACCATGAAAAAAACAAAGGGAAAAAGGAGCACAAACAATGCAGGACAACTTAAATACAAAGGAGAACCTACAGGCACCAGAAAAATGGACAGAGAAAGAAGTCAAGGCATACCTAACTCAGATGGAATGGAATCTTAGAGAAGACTTTAGACAGCAAGTTCAAACAATGAACGTATATTTTGAAAACGAAGTAAATAAGCAAATTCAAATGTAAAAGAACAAGCTCTATCACGAAATAGAGATTTAGAAAATAAAACAAACAGTAATTTTAGAAATTCAGAAAACCATAAACCAAATTAAAAACCGAAACGAGAATATTAAAAGACAAAAGATTTATATGATCTAAAGAGAAACCAGAGTATAACAAATGAGAATATTACAAATAGACTAGATCAAGTAGAAGCCAGAACATCAGATAATGAAGACAAAGTTTATCAACTTGAAAAGAATATTGTCAACACAGAAAAGATGCTTAGAAGGCATGAGCAATCTATTCAAGAGACATGGGATGTCATAAAAAAACCAACCCTGAGAGTCATTGGAATAAAAGAAGGCATAGAGCATCAAACCAAAGAAATGAACAATTTATTGAATGAAATAATCTTAGGAAACTTCCCAAATATGAAAGGTGGAATGGATTGCCAAGTCCTGGAAGCCTACAGGACCCCAAACATTCAAAGCCATACTAGACCAACTCCAAGACATATAATTATGAAGACATCCAACATACAGAACAAAAAGGGAATATTAAAAGCTACGAGAGAAAGGAGGAAGATTTCTCTCAGGGGTAAACCAATTAGGTTAACGGCTGATTTTTCATCACAGACGTTGAAAGCGAGAAGATCCTGGAACAACGTATTTCCAACGATAAAAAATATTGGATTTCAACCAAGAATACTGTATCCAGCAATATTAAGCTTCAGATTTGACAATGAAATTAAAATATTTCATGATAAATAAATGTTAAAAGAATTCACATCCAGAAAACCAGCACTGCATGGCATCTTGAGCAAAACACTACAAGAAGAGGAATTAAAAAACAGCACCCCAAACTAACAGTGGGAGGTAACTCAGTAAAGGCAAGGAAAAAAAAATAACCAAAAAGGAAAAACTATCCATATTAAAATAAATAAATAAACAAGCATGACCGGTAGTACTAACCATATTTCAATAGTAACCTTAAACGTTAATGGCTTAAATTCCCAAATTAAGAGACATAGGCTAATAACCTGGATTAAAAAAACAAATCCAACAATATGCTGCCTTCAGAAGACTCATCTGATAGGAAAAGACATACACAGAATGAAGGTGAAAGGTTGGGAAAAATCATACCACTCACATGGTCCCCCGAAGCAAGCAGGAGTGGCCATAGTCATATCGAATGAAATCAACTTCAAACCTAAGTTAATCAAAAGGGAAAAAGAAGGACACTACATACTATTAAAAGGTAGCATCCACCAACAAGACATAACAATTATCAATATATATGCACCAAACAATGATGCTGAAACATTCATAAAACAAACTCACCTCAAGTTCAAGAGACAAATAGACCACAACACAATAATTGTGGGTGACTTCAACACACCGCTCTCTCCATTGGACAGATCCTCCAGACAAAAGCTGAATAAAGAAACTACAGAACTTAATAACACAATCAATAACCTAGACTTAACCGACATATATAGAATATATCAACCATCACCAAGTGGATACACGTTCTTCTCAACAGCACATGGATCCTTCTCAAAGATAGACCATATATTATGCCATAGGACAACTATTAGTAAATATAAAGGTGTGAAGATTATACCATGTAACTCATCTGATTGCAGTGGAATGAAACTGGATATCAATGATAAAAGAAGGATGGAAAAATCATACATCTTATGAAAAATGAACAATATGTTACTGAATGATCAATGGGTTACAAAAGACATAAAGGAGTAAATCAAAAAATTCTTGAAGATGTATGGAAATACAGACACAACATATTGGAATCTATGGGACAAAATGAAAGCAGTTTAAAGAGGGAAATTCATTTCCTGGAGGTAATTCCTCAAAAAATGAAAAAACCAACAAATAAATGAGCTCACACTTCATCTCAAAGCCCTAGAAAAGGAAGAGCATAACAACAGCAAATGTAGTAGAAGGCAAGAAATAATTAAAATCAGAGCAGAAATCAATAAAATTGAAACAAAAGAACATTAAAAAATTGATAAAACAAAAAGTTTGTTCTTTGAAAAAATAAATAAGATCGACAGACCCTTAGCCAAGCTAACGAAGAGAAGAACAGAGAGAGCTCAAATTACTAACATACGGGATGAAAAAGGTAATATCACAATGGACACTACAGAAATACAGAAGATAATTAGAAATTATTTTGAAACCTTATATTCCAATAAAATAGAAGATAGCAAAGATATTGATAAATTTCTTAAGTCATATGATTTGCCCAGATTGTCAGGAAGATACACACAATTTAAACAGACCAATAACAAAAGAGGAAATTGAAGAAGCCATCAAAAGACTACCAACCACGAAAAGCCCTGGACGACATGGATATACAGCAGAGTTTTACAAAACCTTCAAAGAAGAATTAATACCAATACTATTCAAGTTTTTTCAAGAAATAGAAAAAGAAGGAGCTCTTCCAAATTCATTCTATGAGGCCAACATCACCCTGATCCCGAAAAAATACAAAGACACTTCAAAAAAAGAAAACTACAAACCAATATCTCTAATGAACTCAGATGCAAAAATCCTCAAAAAAAATTTTGTGAATCGAATACAAAAGCATATCAAAAAAATTTTGCACCATGATCAAGTAGGATTCATCTCCGGGATGCAAGGCTGATTCAATATACAGAAATCAATAAATGTTATTCACCACATCAATAGATTTAACCATAAGAACCACATGATCATCTCAATAGATGCAGAAAAAGCATTCGACAAAGTTCAGCATCCCTTTATGTTGAAAACACTAGAAAAACTAGGGATAACAGGAACTTACCTCAACATTGTAAAAGCTATATATGCTAAGCCTCAGTCTAGCATCATTCTGAATGGAGAAAAACTGAAGGCATTCCCACTAAAATCTGGAACAAGACAGGGATGCCCTCCCTCACCACTTCTCTTCAATTTAGTTCTCGAAATACTAGCCAGAGCAATTAGACAGACAAAAGAAATTAATGGCTAAAAAATAGGAAAAGAAGAACTTAAATTATCACATATTCAGATGATATGATAATATATCTAACAGACCAAAAAGGTTGTACAAAGAAACTACTAGAGCTAATAAGTGAATTTAGCAATTTGGAAGGATATAAAATGAACACTCATAAATCAAAGGCATTCCTGTATATCAGTGACAAATCTTCTGCAATGGAAATGAGGACAACCACTGCATTCACAATATCCTCAATAAAAATAAAATACTTGGGAATCAATCTAACAAAAGAGGTGAAAGATTTATACAATGAATACTACAGAAACCTAAAGAGAGAAATAGAAGAAGACATTAAAAAATGGAAAAACATACCCTGTTCATGGATAGGAAGAACTAACATCATCAAAATGGCGATACTACAAAAAGTTCTCTATACGTTTAATGCAATGCCAATCAAAATCCCAACAGCGTTTCTTGTAAAAATAGATAAAGCAATCATAAAATTCATATGGAAAAATAAAAGACCCAGAATAGCAAAAACAATTCTAAGCAGGAAGTGTGAATCAGGAGGTATAGTGATACCAGATTTCAAACTGTACTGCAGAGCAATAGTAACAAAACCAGAATGTTACTGGTACCATAACAGGCAGGTGGACCAATGGTACAGATTAGAGGACACAGAGACGAATCCACAAAATTACAACTATCTTATATTTGATAAATGGGATAAAAGCATGCAAAGGAGGAGGGATAGCATCTTCAACAAATGGTGCTGGGAAAACTGGAAATCCATATGCAAAAAAATGAAACTGAATCCCTATCTCTCGCCATGCATAAAAGTTAACTCAAAATGGATCAAAGACCTTGATATCAAATCAGAGACTCTGCGCCTTAACGTGAAAAAGTTGGTTACAATCTACATATTGTGGGATTGGGCTCCAAGTTTTTTAATAGGACACCCATAGCACAGAGTTAATAACTAGGATCAACAAATGGGACTTACTTAAACTAAAAAGTTTTTTTTCTCAGCAAGAGAAACAATAAGAGAGGTAAATAGGGAGCCTACATCCTGGTAACAGATTTTTACTCCTCACACTTCAGATAGAGCCCTAATATCCAGAGTATACAAAGAACTCAAAAAATTAAACAATAAGATAACAAATACCCAATCAACAAATGGGTCAAAGACCTGAACAGACACTTCTCAGAGGAGGACAAACAATCAATCAACATGTACATGAAAAAATGCTCACCATTTCTAGCAGTCAGAGAAATGCAAATCAAAACCACCCTAAGATACCATCTCACTCCAGTAAGATTAGCAGCCACGCTGAAAGAAAACAATAACAAGTGCTGGAGAGGTTGTGGGGAAAAGGGTACTCTTGTACATTGCTGGTGGGACTGCAAATTGGTGCGGCCAATTTGGAAAGCAGTATGGAGATTCCTGAGAAAGCTGGGAATGGAACCACCATTTGACCCAGCTATTGCCCTTCTCGGACTGTTCCCTGAGGACCTTAAAAGAGCATACTACAGGGATACTGCCACAACGATACTCATAGCAGCACAATTCACAATAGCTAGACTGTGGAACCAACCCAGATGCCCTTCAATAGATGAAGGGATTAAAAAAAGTGGAATTTATACACAATGGAGTATTATGCAGCACTAAAAATGACAAATTCATGGAATTGGCCGGGAAATGGATGGCATTAGAGCAGATTATGCTAAGTGAAGCTAGCCAATCCCTAAAAAATCAAAGGCCAAATGTCTTCTTTGTTATAATGAGAACAACTATGAACAGAGCAGGGAGGAAGAGCAGGAGGAAAAGATCAACTTTATAGAGAGACATGAGGTAGGAGGGAAAGGGAGAGAAAAGGGAAATTGCATGGAAATGGAAAGAGACCTTCATTGATATACAAAATTACATATAAGATAATTTAAGTTATGAACTCCCATTTTTACCCTGTATACACATTGCAGAATCACATCAGTTACACTTCCGTTGATTTATATATTGCCATACTGGTGTCTGTTGTATTCTGCTGCCTTTCCTATCCTTACTATCCCACTTGAATCAAAGTGTGGAATATGATATATCAAGAACTATGTTATGTTTTGAACAACCAACAATAAAAAAAAAGATAATTTTAGGGGGAAGGGAATAAAATCCAGAGAAATAATTAGATTACAACAGATGGGGTAGAGAGCGAAGATGAGAGGGGAGGGGAGGGAGTATAGTAGAGGATAGGAAAGGTAGCAGAATACAACAGTTACTAATATGGCATTATGTAAAAATGTGGATGTGTAACTGATGTGATTCTGCAATCTGTATTTGGGGTTAAAATGGGAGTTCATAACCCACTTGAATCTAACGCATGAAATAGGATATGTCAAGAGCTTTGTAATATTTTGAATAACCAATAAAAAAGAACAAGAATGAATGGGAAGCACAGCCTTTGGGTTTCCAGTAGATTGGAACCAGGTGTGATATATTTTTTTTGTATTTTTTACCTTTAGGAGTATGTTTTTCTCTAGAGATGACCACTGAGGCCACTTTAAAATATGCAAAATATTTCACATCTCTGTAGGAGATTAGTTATTACTAATATATTGTAATAACCTGGACTGTGTTATATCACTAAGTGATGTACACAGTTCCCTAACCCAAAGCATCACCACCAGGATAATTTCCTGAACTCTTAATGCTTCTTTCACTTACAGAGTGAATAACCTGGATCTTTTGGCTCAGCAACATCTCTGTCTACAGAGAGGGCCTACTAACCAAAACTACATTTGGGTGTCATGAAGTGGGAAAAAATTATATCAAGCAAATCATGCATTAGTGTGGGTTTTTATTTTTAGAAAATTAATGCTTGTTCTGGGCATGTTAGAAGAGAATTTCTGAAGAAGCTCCCATAGCCTCACAAACACATACACAATTATTACACATGGACATGCTCAGAGATACCACCCCATGCTCATTCACATAAATACACACCACACAAAAGACAGCTATTTCAGGATCATGGTAGTGGGCCACAATTCTTCACTGGATTATCACTTTGTCACCATATGCCTATCCTCATTTCCAAACAAAATCTAAATCCAGGATAACTTTTTATATAGAAACCGGAAGGAATGTGTGACCTATCTAAGTACAGAGGTTTTGCTCAGCATGTTAGGGAGTTGAGAATACTTACTTTGCTCATTTGTTGCAGAGGCTACCTGTAGTTACAGAAAAGAAGACAGCGTGAGCAGGAGATCATTTGCACAAGTCTACTGTTGGCTGTGGTGACATTAGATAACTAGATGGGAAACAGCAGTTGGGGCAAAGATCACAAAGTAAGGCAGAGAAGGCACTTGTGAAAATACATGAGCTTTGCATGAGGGATTTCTCAGGTACAATTTGATGACATGCATAAAATTCTTTTTCTCTCAAGGAAAAGTGCCACTGAAGAAAATGCTCACTACAATTATTTGACAATGGTTGTTCTCATATGTGAATGTCATCTTGAATCATTCTCACAGGGAATAGATGTGCAGTTGTAATTCCATCACCTATGAGTCACCTATAATGAACACTGTCATATTTTCATGAAGGAATTTGAATTAAAAGGAAGAAAACAACACTTATATCTAAGAGAAAGAAGGGTCACATTACCTTAACAATGTAATTTTTTTGGTCTTCTGCCACAACGGGTACCACCTCTATTATGACTTGATAGCAATCTAGGGAAATATAGAGTAACTGTCAGTATATTGGTTTGCTGAAGAAACACTCCAGGGGCTTCCTAACTGTGGACATGGGTCTAGAGTGTATGCAGATGGTTGTTTAACACACACAGGCTCAATTAGTGCTGGAACATGATTGTTTCTGAATGGCAAGAGAAGGAGCAGATCAGGAAACAAAAATTCAAAATAGACAAAAAAATGGAAGGAACTACAATAAGAAATTAAATATTCTACTGTTACACTAGAAGGTTTCAGCATTCCTTTATAACACTTGACAGATCCATCAGGAAGTAAAGAAAAAGTATACTTTTGAATCAATCATTTCTGTTATGGGTCAAATTACTTCCACACAAATACATGTTTAAATTCTAAACATGGTTAAGTTAGAACTTAAACCATACCTCCAAATTTTACTGGGTTTTAAATGAGAGTCATTGTGATCTTAGCAATTAAAAGTATCCTCTTTGAACAGGGTGGACCCATTCTCCAAATAGGGCATCTGTTCTCATGAAGATGGGGCACATTCATGAGAGACTAATGCCATGTGATGATGCAAGCAGAGAGGAAAGTGCTGCAGTTGAAAACCAAGCAGATCAAGGATGGCCACCAAACCAGTAACAGTTAAGGATGGGCAAGAAAAATCCTTCCTTAAAGTTTTCAGAAGTAACATGTTTCTGCTAACAGGTCAATGTGGGATTCCTAGGAAATAGAGCTCCAAGATAGTACACTTACATTACTTCAACCCAAGAAAGCTGGTACTTAGTTATGGCAACCCTAGGAATTTACCAAAACCATTATCAATCACATAGATCTATTTGGCATTTGTACAAATACTTCATACGACAGTGAGAGAATAAAATTTGTTTTCAAGTTAACATGAGGTATTCATCAAGATAAGATATATTTTGGCCCAAAACGTTCCTTGGCATGTTGAGAAATTGTTCAAATTTGCTGTCAGGAGAAGAGAAGTTGGCAAATGGAGGAAGGATGCACCCACGACAGTTCTTCAGTGCCAGACTTAGAAGGCAAGAAGACTGCTTCTCAGTGAGAGGGGAACTAAAGGAAGTCACCCAAACTTAATAGTGAATGGAAAAAATTATAGAGGAATATAAAGTCAAAAACTCAAGCAAAAGAAATGATACAAGACAGAAGTAAATTTAAGATAGAGAGAACCTTTATTTCTTGCAGCTCCACAACCTGTAATGCAAACAGTGCGAATAGTCCTTCCTCTCAGGTGTGCAAATAGGGGTTTCACGAAAACTCAATAGTGGACACTCAGGGAGTCTTAGAGAATCAGAAACTTGGCTACATTAAACAAAGACAAAAATGAAAGTACATTAGATCCAAGCTGATGGTGGCAGAAGCAGCAGTAGCAGCAGCAGGATTAGTGGCACTGCTAGATCACCTAAAGAAGGAAATGGACAGAAACAAAATAGAAAGATTCAGTGTGAGAATCCTGAGATCAGAGAGGCAACGTTTTCTTGGCTGAAAAGAGGCTTCTTTGCACTGCACACTGTACATGAAGAAAGATCTGTGATTCATGCTGTCCCCAGAGAGCAAGGCAGGAGCCACCTTGACACAGCCAAGCTGATGCTGCCACTGCAGGAGCCAGGAGCTGGGAGATCTGAGCAGGTAGGCACACATGGACCTGAAAGGCACCTGCCACAGCACCTAGGCTTTGCCTGGCTGAGCTAGAGCAAAAGGCATGGAGAGAATTCTCCCCAGGGGAACTCAAGTCAGAGATGTGCAGGCAAGCTCTGGTCCTTTCCTCCTTGAGTCTGGTGCCTCCCAGGACCAGCTGAAAGGGATTGAGAATTTGAAGGAGCAGGTGTAAAAATGGGCTGCTGGGAATAGATGCCCAGACCATAAGCCCAGGAAACATGTAAAGGTCGCTCCACAGGCAGCAGAGTGGGTGGGGAGAAGCTGACTAGCACACCCATAGTTGGAATTAAGGACAAGATTCAGAAAATCACCTCAATAGATGTAGAAAAGCTCTTGATTAAAAAGGAGAAACAATTCATTTCCAAAATAAAGGAGAAACCTGGAAAAAAAGGAACTTAGTTTCAATATTATAAAAGCCATATATGAGAAATTCAAAGCCAACATCACACTGAACAGAGATAAAAATGAACTGTCTTCTTCAAATATCAAGAACAAGAAAAGAATGTCTACTTTTGCCAATTTTATTCAATATATTTTTCTGAAAAAATGTCAGAACAATCAGGCAAAAGTAGGAAATTAAAAGGATACCATAAGAAAAATTCAAATTGTCCACATTACCTGGTGACATGATTCTATATTTAGAAGGCCCAAAAATTTTCACCAGAAGAATTCTAGAAGTAATAAATTTAGCAATGTAGCAGGATAAAAGATCAACACAAATAAATCAATATTGTCACTATACTCCAACATTGATGGCACTGATTTATAATTCAAGAAAATAATTTTTTTATAATAATGTAAAAAAGCCCCTGAGGATAAATCTACCAAATAGGATGTAAGATCTCTACAACAAAAACTATAGAACACTGAAAAAGAAATGGAAGAAGACCTCAGAAGAGGCAAAATAGTTCTGTGTTCTTGGATAGGCAGAATTAATATTGTCAAAGTGGCCATAACATCGACAATATCCAGGTTCAATGAATTCAATACAATCCCCTTCAAACTACAAATGATATTTCTTACAGTATTGAAAAACTAACCCTGAAATTCATTTGAGATGATGATGATGATAATAATAGTAATAATAATAATTATTATAATATAATATTATATTAATTATTATATTTATTAAATAATAATAATAATAATAATAATAATTATTATTATTATTATTATTATTATTATTTGGCAAAGCAATTCTGAGCAAGAAAAAGTAAGGTGAAAGCCAGCACAATGACCAATTTTATATTTTACTACAGAGATGAGTAGCAAAAACAGTATCTTATTGAACTGAAAATAGATATGAGGATTCTTGAATTGAATATACCACACAGAGACAACCCACCTGATACTTACATTCACCTGATACTGGACAACAGCACCAAAATACATGTTAAAGAGGACATTATGGTTTAAACAAATGGTGCTGGGGAAACAGGATAAGCATAGAAATACCAGGAAGGATGAGAGAAAGAAGGTACACTGACACAATGTTGGTGGGTTTGTAAATTATTATGACAACTCTGGAAAGCAATGTGCAGATTCCTGACAAGCCCAAGAGTGGAACTCATAGGACTCAGCTATTACGTTCCTCCCTGCTTATTCTATAAAACTACAAGTCAGCCTACTATAGTGATACAATCACTTCAATGTTTCTAGCATTCACCATAAATACATTGTATGATCAACCCAGATGTCCACCAGCAGTTGAAATAATCAAGTGCACAGAATTAAAAGGTAACTGGATCTTTACTTCTGGAGCTATAGCACTGCTGAATGACTCAAAGCACGTAAATTTGTACATGTTAAATAAAAGAAGAATTGGAAATCTGAATCAACTAGAATCCTTATTGCAGAATGGACACAATGACAGGATTTCCACAGTACCTTCGTTGGAATTCTCATTTGGAACAGCACTGTTTGATGGCCAGAGGTCTCCTCTGGACCAAGGCCAGAGGCAACAGCCTGGGAAATGTGATAAAACAGAGTTAGCTGTTGACAATGTGCTGGCAAGAAAACATAGGGTCATCAATAGTAATTCAAATAACAGTTCAACCAGTTTTAATTGATAAGTGATCATTGTAAATATCTGGGGGTATAATTTGAGCTTTGAATTCAAGTATGTATTTATACCCTAATAGCATGCCCAGAAACTTAAATATTTCTTGTATGTTTTTTTTCTGTCATTTTCAACAACAAGAGGTGATAAATAGGTCTGGGACACAAAGATAAATGCTGCATAATATCACTCTTTCGTGGAAACTGAAAAATTGATCATAGAAGGTGAGAGTAGAGTATTAGTTAGCAGAGCAGGGGAGACAATGTTACAATTGAATATTAGAAAAAAAGTTCTGATGTATTTTTGCAGTCAGTTAACAGAGTTAAAAACAGTAAAATCTGTGTCTCGGGATGTGGCTCATTTGGAGAATGCTTGCCTTGCATGTCTGAGGCATGGGGTTTGATTCCCAGCACCACATTTATATAAATAAATAAATAAAGGTCCATGAATAACTAATAAAAAATTTTAAAATAAATGTGTTTAATAAATTTTGAAGGAGGGATGTGAATGTTCTTAGATTTCACACTACTGAGTTTATTTTTCACCTTTGGGGCAGCAAAGCACCTGAGTCAGATTGATCTTTAGGATAACAATGCAATGTGTGTGGTCTACAACCCAACACAATATTGTGTGGTCAAAAAGAATTACTGAGGCGGAATCATAGAAATCAGAGAAAACAGTGACCATAAGCAGAGGCTGTGGTTAAGGGGCTTTTGTTCAAATCCTACCTCAAAAATTAAATACCTGTTCAGTTAAATAAACCCCTTCTCAATTGTTGCAAAAAGTGTGGCATCTGATCCATGTAATGGTATAAGGCTGACAATGATCACATCCATGCATTCTTAAGCGGACTGGTGCTTCATATGGGTGCTAATGTGTCCTGACATTAAATAGTACACTTCATTAAATGTGTGGAAAAATAAGCTCAATCGTTGACAGTGTTTGAACAGAGAGGTGTCAAACAGAGGTCATCCTCCAGAGCAATGGGTAAAGAAAGTCTATTCCTCATTCTTTACAGATGGATATTTGTAAAGCTCATGGAGAATATCTGTGACCTCCTATGACTTCATATCAGCCTAAAGGGATGGGTGGAGCAGAGTCTGTCCACCACAATTTAGAGTTTAGGTGTTTGTAATTTGGAGATTTTATGTTTCTTGCCCAGATTCACAAGAATGATGAGCGGTGGATATGGGACAGGAATGTAGCTATTTACCTGGGACCAGAAATCCCTGAGCACTTGAGTCCTCTAGTGGATATCCTAGAACCAGGAAACCAGAACTCTTCTAAGTTCTTTTTGAATACTCCTTCCTTCAGGCCTCTTTGGCATGAGGTTTCAGTAGCAGACACCATGAGAAATGTTCAAGTTATAACCCCGGGCTCCTGTCTCTTTATTGCAATTACTGACTTAAAAATGATCATTTCATGTAAATGAAGCCTATCTGAAGGTCAAGGTGAAAAGGTTAAGAATGTAAAAATTAAGTTCTGTTTTCCTGGAACCTGAAACTCATTTAGAAGTCGAAAACAACTCCCGGAAATGCCCACTAAATGTATGTTGAAATCTCCCCTGATCATCTGGTTGCTCTACGAAAACAACCCCCCTCCCAGAATCCATGCAATGATTGGCTATGCTGTATGTGAAGTCCCTGCCCTCTCCAAGGAATGTATATAAGCTCTGCTTAAGCTGTTTCCGGGGATCTCTGCTCTAATCAAGTGAGCTCTGAGCCCCAGCATGCTGGACCCCCCAATAAACCCTTTGCTGTTGCATGAGACAGTCTCTTGGTGGTCTCTTCCTGTGACGCTCGCCCGACCTTTACAAAGGGTAGAGTCCACACTTGGAGCCATCCTCCCCCAGGGTCTTCTCACTTCCAGCTGTCTCCAAGTGATCCTTCCTGACGAGCATTTGACCATCTAAATCATCAGAGTTCTCTGGGGCTCACCAACTGTTTCAGAACTTGGGACATTCTAAACCAACTGCCACTTGATGGCTGTGCCAAGAATGAAGTTTCCTTGAGCTTTTCCCTCCTGGATGGCCTGTTAGTGGGGATTAATCAGGGAAACAGATACTCTGGGCTGATGGTTTGATGTTTCCATGTCAGAAGCTGGCCTGCCCCATGTCTGCAGTCTAATATTCTGAGCCATAATCTGAGCAGTCAGACAAGGCCTGGTTGAAATATCATTTCTCCATATGCACCAGCTCTGATCAGGCATATTCCTGCTTTTGGCTTTCCAAGCCTCTTCCTAGACCCTGCATGGCCAGGAGCCAGAGACTTACCTGCCTAGATGGAATCACCACTAACTATAACCTGTGAACCTCAACGAATGAATCCTCCCTGAAACCACTGAGGCCCTCATTTCCTCCATTATCAGACATCCACTCCACTGACCTCAAGGCACTGTCCTTTTTGCCTTCTTCCCAGTAGCCCCCAAACACCTGGGATCCTGTAGTTATCAACCAATTGGAAACGTTTTCTGAAATTTCAGTCCTCTTTTCTTTTACAAAAGTCTTGATTTATACTTCTCTAACATTATTTTTAAATATTCATATACATTGAAATGGGTTTGGTTTCTAATTGCCCTTTCATGGTATATATATCGCCTTACTTAGCATCCATATACTATGTCTCACTTTATTTCTTCATCTCATGAAAGCAAGGTGGGTGTCCTGCTCCTGTAATTCACTTTAAAGGCACACATGTTATTGGCATTAGGAATGGTTCATTAATCTAAATTTAGAAAAACATTTTCAGTAACCAGGTCAATAGAACAAGCAAATATATGAATTGAGTGATAAAACAATATCACCAAATATTTAAATCTCAGGAGAGAAGATTCAGTGTTGAAGTTGAAAAAATCAAGAGGAAAATATATTCAGTAAAAATTAACTGCCCTTTGAAGAAACACACTTAAAAATATCACTGAAAACATACCTTTCCCACAGCAGTTAAGATTTCCCATGGCCAACCAGGAACTCAAAACCTCCCTACTCTTCTCCAACTTTAACTTACACCAACTCACTCACCACACCAACTGAGTGGAAATGGAAGGTAAGATGTGCATTCCACATTACCATGGTGACTGCTCAACATGGAACTTTCATTGTGAGCACATGCCACATTCTGAGCTGCTACTATTAGAAAGTGTATTTTAATGTCCAAGTGTGTTGTTGAATAGTTTGTGTATTGCTTCAAAAACTGAAACCTAGAACTATATATTAATATTTGTTGTTAATAAAAATAAGTTAAATTAGAAAAAAAGGATTTACTCCCAAAATTATTTCATTGATCAAAAAATCATGGGATGAAAGGGATGCATAGCTATAGTTTTGAGAATCAAAGAAGATTCCATTTCTGGTTTGTAATTCTAAACCAACACATGTCTCAATCTTTCTGAACCTCCAAATATTTGTAGATAGAGAAAATTAAAATGTCTTTTTGATTCAGAATGAAAATGTATACAAAGTATTATCTTTTAAGAGTTGAGGAAATTTTCAGGAAGGAGAAATTTTAAGATCAAATCCCCCTTATTTTAAATTTGAAAGCAAAACTATTTTCTATTTAGTAGGATTTAATCCAATCATTTGAATTAATCTTCCTCTTCCATGACTCCTGCTGTGGAATCCATTCTTTTGCTTCTCATCCCAACCTGTCATTTCATACCACAAACACTCATGGTTGAACATGCACATGGTGAGGTCTGTACAAACAATGTATGCAAAGTCTTCACATTGTAAAAGCTATCTATGCTAAACCCAAGGCCAACATTATTACTAAATGAGAAAAGGAGAAAGCATTACCTCTAAGGACAGAAACAAGACAGGGATGCCCTCTTTGAAACTTTAGTCAGAGTAATCAGACAGATGAATGAAATTAAAGTGATTTGCATAGAATAAGAACTCAAATTATCACCCCTTGCTGAGGACATAGTTCTATATTTAGAAGATCCAAAAAATTCCTCCAGAAAGCTTCTAGAACCAATAAATAGATTCAGCAAATTAAGATATAAAATCAATACCCATGAATCAAATGCATTTCTATATATAAGCGATGAATCCACAGCAAGAGAAAGTAGGAAAACCTCCCCATTGACTCTAGCCTCAAATAAATAGAACACTCGGGAATCAATCTAAAAAAAGAGGTGCAAGACCTCTACAATGAAAACTATAGAACACTAAGAAAAAAATTGAAAAAGATCTTAGAAGATGGAAAGATTTCTCATGCTCTTGGATAGGCAGAATTAATATAGCCAAAAATGGCCATACTACCAAAACTTTTACAAAGATTTAATGCAATTCCTATTAAAATCTCAATGACCTTCTTGTTTTTTAATTAAAAACACCAGGCAAAGGCTAATGCTCTCCCACATGGGGTCTTTCCCTTTGGGTCTCTCCTGACCCTCTTTTTGGCTTTGGCTTATGCTTTCCCTCAGGGAAGTCATTCCGTGTGGACCTTCAGGACCTTCTTTTTGCTTGGGGCTTTTTCTATCTCCCAGGTTGCATCTGCATGTAAGGTTCTCAGGATATTCATCCTGGCCCCAGCAACTCAGGCAACACAGGACAAGGCAACTCTGGGAACGCTGGACACACAGGTAACTCTGGACACATTGAAGAGCCATTTCCTCCTGGCACCCCACTGGAGCCCACAAGCCAGGTGGATAGCTGACAAGAGGAGGCACCTGGGGTGCAATTGCTGTCACTGCTGTGGCTGTTGTTCCTGCTGATTCTGATTTCATTACTACAGGGGCTTGTAGAGATGTTTAGTATGGGAATCCGACTGGGACTGGCACTTAATGGGGCACAGACATTTTCACATGGGGTTGCATTGGCTGGAGCCAAGGACCTGGGTGTCCTGGCACATAAAGCAAAGGTGCTGGGGCTGGCATCTGGGCCTCCAAATGTGGTATGCCCTGTGTTCCAGGTGCTACCACTTCTGCCTGCTCCTCTCCTTCCAGGGACCATGCCACAGCACCATGCTGTTGGGCTCCCATAACAGGTACAACCTTTGGGGGCAATGGATCTGCGAAGGCTGACCTCTCAGCCTGAGGTAGCCTCTCACGTAGCACTTCACGCTCATCCATTGCCTGTTGAAAGACAATCTAAGTGAAGTGTAGCTGAGTAGTAGCATCATCACGATTCTCACACAGCCACTGCAGCTCAGAGGCCAAAGCCCAGCAAGCTGCCTCACCCTCCTCCAGTTGGTCCTGCAGCAGACAGGCACGATGCCCCTGCCGCTCCCGCTGCCTTGCCACCACTCGCATGCCCAGGGCAAGGGCACTTCAGGTGCATTCCCTCTTGAGGTCTCGAGGCACCTGAAAGTCCACCACCACAGTGCGAATCCACTCCTCTACCTTGTTCCAGGGACAAGAGCGAAAGGCCATGTAGAACTCGGGGCCACCACTGTTCAGGAGAGCTTCATTATTAATGAATTGGACCACCTCCTTGTGGAGAAAGCCACTGGCATGCTCGCCAAATTCCACTCTGATGGCTCTGGCGGCCTTTATTTCTTAATTTCATGAAAACAAGGTGTATGTCCTCCCCTTGTTTATTTATTCACTTTTTTATTTAAATATTTATTTATTTTAATTTGTTATATGTGATGGCAGAATGCAATTCATTTCATATTAGATGTAGAGAGCACCATTTTTCAAGTCTCTGGTTGTACAAAAAGTATTTTCACACCATTCGTGTCTTCATATATGTACTTAGGGTAATGATGTCTAACTCATTCCACCATCATTTGTACCCCCATGCCCTCTCCATTCCCCTCCTTTCCCTTTGCCCTATCTAAAGTTCTTCCATTTCTCCCATGCCCTGCTATCATCATTATGAATCAGCATCCTCATATCAAATAAAGCATTTGGCCTTTGATATTTTTCGATTGGCTTACTTCACTTAGAATTATATTCTCCTACTCCAACCATTTACTTGTAAATGCTATTATTTTATTCTCTTTTAGTTCTGAGGAATATTCCATTGTGTATATATATAAAAGTTTCTCTGTGTATTCATCTACTGAAGGGCATCTGGTTTTGTTCCACAATTTAGCTATTATAAATTGTGCTGCAATAAACATTAATGTGTCTGTGTTCCTGTAGTAAGCTGTTTTTCAGTCCTTTACATCTAAGCCAAGGAGTGGGATAGCATGGTCAAATGGTGGTTATGTTGTAAGTTTCCATGAACTCTCCATACTGACTTCTAGATTGGCTACACCAAATTACAGTCCCACAAGCAATGTGTGAGTGTGCCTTTTCCCCTACATCCTGGACAACTCTTAGTGTTGTTTGTAATCTTGATGGCTGCCATTCTGATGGGAGTGAGAATCTTAGAGTACTTTTGATTAGCATTATATCTCTACCAATGAATGATAGTCTTCATATAACTAGAAAAAGAAACCACAAATTTCATTTGTAAAAATAAGAGGCCTAGAATAGACAAAGCAATCCTCAGCAAGAAGAATGAAGCAGAAGGCAACACAATACCAGAATTTAAACTATACTATGGATCAATAGTAACAAAAACAGCATGGTGTTGGTACCAAAGGACACATGTGGAACAATAACACAAAAATACAAGACACAAAGATGAACCCACATCTAGATGATCATATGGTCCTCATCTTTAAGTTTATTGAGGTGAAAGATTTATACAATGAAAACTACAAAACCCTAAAGAGAGAAATAGAAGAAGATCTTAGAAGGTGGAAATATATACCCTCTTCATGGATAGGCAGAACTAACATCATAAAAATGGTGATAGTACCCAAATTTCTCTATAGGTTCAATGCAATGCCAATAAAAATCCCAACGATATTTTTTCTAGAAATAGATAAAGCAATCATAAAATTCATATGGAAAAATAAAAGACCCAGAATAGCAAAAGAAACTCTAAGCAGGAAGTGTGAATCAGGCGGTATAGCGATACCAGATTTCAAACTATACTACAGAGCAATAGTAACAAAAACAGCATGGCACTGGTACCAAAACAGGCAGGTGGACCAATGGTACCGAATAGAGGACACAGAGACTAATCCACAAAGTTACAACTATCTTAAATTTGATTAAGGGGCTAAAAGCATGCAGTGGAGGAATGATAGCATCTTCAACAAATGGTACTGGGAAAACTGGAAATCCATATGCAACAAAATGAAACTGAATCTCCTTCTCTCGCCATGTACAAAAGTTAACTCAAAATGGATCAAGGAGCTTGATATCAAATCAGAGACTCTGTGTCTGATAGAAGAAAATGTTGGCTCTGATCTACATATTGTGGGGTCGGTCTCCAAATTTCTTAAGAGAACACCCATAGCACAAAAGTTAATAACAAGAATCAACAAATGGGACTTACTTAAACTAAAAAGATTTTTCTCAGCAAGAGAAACAATAAGAGAGGTAAATAGGAAACCTACATCCTGGGAACTAATTTTCACTCCTCTCACTTCAGATAGAGCCCTAATATCCAGAGTATACAAAGAACTCAAAAAATTAAGCAATAATATAACAAATAACCCAATCAACAAATGGGCCAAGGTCCTGAACAAACACTTCTCAGAGGAGGACATACAATCAATCAACAAGTACATGAAAAAATGCTCACCATCTCTAGCAGTCAGAGAAATGCAAATCAAAACCACCCTAAGATACCATCTCACTCCAGTAAGATTGGCAGCTATTATGAAGTCAAACAACAACAAGTGCTGGCGAGGATGTGGGGAAAAGGGTACACTTGTACATTGCTCGTGGGACTGCAAATTTGTGCAGCCAATTTGGAAAGCAGTATGGAGATTCCTGGGAAAGCTGGGAATGGAACCACCATTTGATCCAGATATTCCCCTTCTTGGACAATCCCCTAAAGACCTTAAAAGAGCGTACTATAGGGACACTGTTACAACAATGTTCATAGCAGCACAATTCACATTAGCTAGACTGTGGAACCAACCCAGATGCCCTTCGATAGATGAATGGATAAAAACATGTGGCATTTATACACAATGGAGTATACTCTGCACTGAATAATGACATGGAATTTGCAGGGAAATGGATGGCACTAGGGCAGATTATGCTAAGTGAAGCTAGCCAATCCCTTCAAAATAAATGCCAAATGTCTTCATTGATATTAGGAGAGCAACTAAGAACAGAATAGATAGGAAGAGCATGAGAAGAAGATCACCACTAAACAGGGACGAGAGGGGGGAGGGAAAGAGAGACAGAAGGGAAATTGCATGATAAAGGAAGGAGACCCTAATTGCTATACAAAACTACATATAAGAGGAAGTGAGGGGAAAAGGGAAAAATAAACAAGAGAGAGAAATGAATTACAGTAGATTGGGTAGGGAGAGAAGAAAGGAAGGGAGGGGAGGGGAGAGGAGGGAAGGGAGGGGATGGGGATAGTAGAGGATACGGAAGGCAGCAGAATATAACATATACTAGTATGGCAGTAGGTAAAAAATGGTTGTGTAACCGGTGTGAATCTGCAATAATATGTATATAGGGTTAAAATGGGAGTTCATAATCGGCTTGAATCAAATGTGTGAAATATGATATGTCAAGAGCTTTGTAATGTTTTGAACAACTAATAAAAAAAGTAAATTAAATAAAAGAACATGTATTACATGGAACTTTTTTTCTCATAAGCACTTAAGTGAATGAATGCACCACAAGGAAGCTATCACAGGCACATTGAGATACTCAGGACTGCAGCTTAAACCAGCTGATGCTCACTGTGGGTGGGGGTCTGCACTTGGGTACAGAATTGGGTTTCTGTTTATACCCAGGGGTGCAGGAGTTGTACAAGACTCACATCCACATTAGAATACCAACAATATCCTCTGGCGAAAAGGTAGACTCTGCCTCACAGCTGAATAAGAATTGCAGAACATGGGGTGACTGGAGGACATCAGTGGCCAGCATACCTTTTCCCTCAGCGACCATGGATAACTTAGTACCACCGGGCAGAAGGTAAGAAAACCAAGGCAGCAACACCTGGCCTTGACTCAGGGGACCAGAGGCCATGGCCTACAATCAGCACCCTTCTGACCCAGGAGGTGGGTGGCAGGAGGCATTAACAGCAGTGGCTCTGTCAATATTCAGAGCCCTGACTGGGCTGCAGCTCCTGGATGGCAGATATGTAGGTATGCAAGGCTTGTCCCCAGCACTGAGCTCTGGCAAATTTGTCTATGGAGCAAACCACCTAATTGCTGTTCTTATTTACTTGTGTGCACAAATCAAGAAAAGGACAGTTAAAATGCACATGCGGTGTGATCTCTTAGCATAATGATCAAAAGAGGAGAACAGCAGGTCTCCTACAAAAAGAGGTTTTTGTAGATGTTAGAATCACCTAGTAATTGCAGGAGACAGGACACAGAAGGACTAGGCTGCAGAGAGAGCCACTGTCTCAATGGGGTCTCAAGAGGCACACACTGGCTGGTCAGTTTGCTTCCTAGTCACTGTGCTTAGAAACATTTGACTAATCCAAGGCTGTGATTACAATTTTAAGAGGAACTGCTCTGGCTGTTAGGGACCATTGTGTCTTTTATTAAAAGCATTGTTCTGGGAGCTTCTGACAGACACTAGGACATTTTAGTGCTTCCCAGAAGGCGGCCACTGCCTCCTCAGACTTGAGCATCTGAACTACCAACTGACCAGAGTTCCAGCCAGGTTGACCCTCACCGTGAAGGTAAGAATCAAACTGCATGTCCAGCAATGGCTCCTGAGTGGACCACAGAAAGACGCAGTTAGGAACACCCTCCAAAAACAAAAGACAACATTTTTCAAAAATATTTTTTACAGCAGAATAACTAATTTACGAAAAGCTACAAAAATCATATTTACCAGGACGCATCTGTTAAATAAAAACATCATGTTAGTGTGCATTTAAGCAGGGCTATGTACAAGGATTCTGGTTCTTGCTCTCCTTAGAACAATAGCCCATGCCCAATGGGGCTCACCCTGGCAGGGCTGCAGGGAGGATAGCAGAGGCAAAACAGACCCTCCACACAGTGGCACCCTGCCCACCCTGTTTCCCCTAAAACTTACCCCAGCATCATGCAATGTTCCTGGCAGCCCCTGGAGGCCGGTGGGAAACAGGGCTCAGACTTCCCAGTCAAGGTGAGCAGCGATGACTCCTTTGAGTAGAGCATCCAAGCAGAAATAGAACTATTTCTGAATGAGAAAAGACAACATGAAAACCAAAAGTGTGACAGGTCTGTGGATACGAAAACAATGTCAAATGAAAATTCTCCCCAATCCACACTGAAACCCACCCAGGAGCCCCCTGTCATGGTGCTGCTAGCCACAATCTGATGGAGCCTGTTAGGAGTTTTTCTTTCATGAACTTTCAGATCAGAAAAGATTAGCACAGCACCCAGTAGCCTCAGGCCTAAGGTTACCACAGAGCTGAGAACCTGGGCGGCACAAGGTCTGCTGTCCCCAAGCCCCAGGCAGCACAGAGTAGGGGCGTGGGCAATAGGAACTGCAGGGCTGAAGGGAGGGGCAGCAGCTCCAGGTCCCTGGAGCCCCAGCACAACGTCTTGACTCCAGCAGCAATGATGGCATCCAAGAGGCCATCCAGCTGTGTCAGTTGGAGAAAACCAGGAAGAAGTCCAGCAACAAGAGCCCAGCTCATCAAGAAGGGGCTGAAAGTTGCCAGCAGCCTGGGTAGCTCACTGAAAAGTGTCTTCCCTGAAGCCCCCAGGAGAACGCCCAGCAAGAGGAACTCAGCAGTCCCCAGTGACAAAGACCTCATCCCAAGGGGCTTGGACTCTTACCACCTCTCCAAGCCACCAAAGGATTCCACAGCTGCTGCACCTCCAGGAAACACCACCACCAGGATCGAGCCTATGGAAGTGACCTTGGCAGGGCAGACACTTCTGCTGAGTTGATGTGCACTGAAGCAATCCGGGGTGTTTCCAAGACCACCCTGGAAGGCAGCAATGGTCCTGCATCTGTGAGCACACGCTTCTGCTCCTCCAGTGTGCCTTCCCACTCTAATGGGAACAGCAGCTCTTTGGATAATTATGACAGCATAGAACAGAAGATCCAGGTGTTTTTGGCTCTGAAGACACAGTCAGGAAGCCTGCTGCTGAACTTGCAGAGATGCCTTCCCACTCCTCCCTGGCCTCTCCTTCCATGTCCACTCACATCATCCCTTAAGGCTCTTTGATCATGTTCAGTAACAGGTGGGGGAGGGGATACTTGGCCCCTTCCCTGGATGAGCATGCACAGCCTCCTTGAGGAGACTCTGCAGAGTGCTCTACAATCTAACTTGCCTCAGAGCCTAAGGTATGATCATGGGCCTGAACTTGCTTAAGTGAAAGGATCCTCTTTGCTTAAGGTATATTTATACACCTACCTTCCAGAGATCACTTCTAAGGTACTTGCACCTCAGCTTTGTTTCTTGTGTGATTTTCAGCCCTACAAAATCTACTCAGGCTGATACCTGAGGCCAGGTTCCTCCAGGACCTTTCTTAGGTGAGTCTTGTTCTATGTCCTGGGCTTCTTTGAATGTCCTGGAGAGACCCAAAGATTCAGCCCTCAGACTCAGGTTACAGTCCAGGGCATAGGATGAACTGTTCTGACTTCCAGTTCAATGCCTGACTCTTAATCTTCTGTCCTGAAGCCCCACCCGAGCCTCTTCTTTGTCTTTTCTGGGCAACTCTATCCTCTGACCTGGAGTAGTACCTCTGCTGCTATTTGTTGATAGAGGAGGCCAAGAGCTTGCCATTTCTTCTAGATGACACCAAAAGCCTCTGTCACCTGAAATAATGTGGACAGGAGTACTGCCTCGCTGTGCCAGCTGCACAGCACAGAGAGGCAGCTTTTGTCCCATGCATGGAGGGACACTGGTGTATTTCCTGTAACTGAGTCTTCGTATGAAAATCTGTCTCTAAGCCTTGTGTTTTAATAGAAAGTGGAGCCTATTGAATAAACTATAGCTATTCTTTAATGTGTCCAGGCTACAGAAACTTTTGTGACACATTTTGGTGCGTTTACCACCTTCACATTTTATGCTGGAATCAAGACTGATGCTTTCCTCTGCTCCAATAGCAATAGTGGAAATGTCATCAGAACAGCTGTTGCTCTGGCACAGCAGTTCAACTGTGTGTATATCACCATCACCATCACCATCACCATCTTCTTCCTCCTCCTCATTATAACCTCTGCTACAACTATTTTACTCCACTGTACACATTTGCAGTGCCTAGAGGAGAATTTCCCCATCATCTCAGTGTGTACTTTTTTCAAATTGGGAACTTCCTTCCCATATCTGAGGGGGAAGTGTTCTCCCACCACACATAAAAGCAACCATTTGTTGATCCAATTTTCCACATTTCTCCAGAGGAAGGTCAAGACTCCAAGAATCATCTCACTCACTGAGATCTAGGTGAGCCTTTTTTCAATTAATGAGGCCCTTTCTGTTATTATATCATTTAATTTGAAAACAAAATTAGAAAGCCATACATGTAGATATAGTTGAGGCCCAAGGATACCCTATTGACAGGATAACTGAGAACATTTCTTTCAAACTAAGAAAATTATGCTAAACATAGGTATTGCTTTTGTTGTAGCAGGATTTGTAAAGGTCATCTAGGGTCGGGGGAGAGCATGAGGCCACGATGGGAGGCACAGCTGGGCACACACTTTATAACGGTGCACACATATACATATATGCACACACTCAGATGAACAGTGATGTTTTTATTATATGCATAGGCTAGAAGAGGGTCCCTATGTCATGAGTAGATGGTTTTATGTTACAGGGACCTGGTCCTAGTTCTAGAGCCATCCCCAGGATGTGTACAAGAAGACCTATAGCCAACTTCTTTGTCTTGTCCACTCTGTGATGAGTGTGTAATTTCTCTAGTTGCCTCACTAGACTTGAGGCTGGTGTGACATCCAGATTCTGGGAGGAGAAACTTACCTATGCAGTAAGTATAAACATGGTTAACACAGCCTTAATAAGTTATGTCCTCTGACCTATTCACTTGGGCCAAGGGGTGGAGAATCACCACCCTTAGAATCCAGGATTTTTGATGAAAAGAACCTTTTTAATTTAGATCCATAGTATTTATTGTTGCTTAATATAAATCATAGTGCTCTGAAGTCTTATTAAGAAAATCAGGCACTAACCAGATAGATTTGGGCCTATTTTTCTGTTAATATACACAGTGTCTCTGGTTCAATTTTTAGGTCCTTGATTCAATTTGGGTTGAGTTTTTTGCATGGTGAGAGAGAGGGGTTTAATTTTATTTTATTGTATATAAATTTCCAATTTTCCCATCATTATTTTTTGAAGAGGATATCGTTTTCTCCAATGTACATTTTTTATGCTTTTTGACAATTATAAGAGAGCTCTAATTATGGGCATTGGTCTCTGTGTTATCTATTCTATACCATTAGTCTACAAGTCTATTTTGTTGCCAATACCATACTGTTTTTTGTTATTATTTATCTGTAGCATAGTTTAAGGTCTAGTATAGAGATGCCACCTAATTCACTCTTCTTGCTAAAAATTGCTTTAGCTATCCTGGGTCTCTTATTTTGTCAGATAAATTTCATGACTGCTTTTTCTATTTCTCTGAGGAATGTCATTGGGATTTTGATTGAGATTACATTAAATCTGTATAGTGCTTCTCGTAGTGTGGTCATTTTGACAATATTAATTCTGCCTATTTAAGAAAAAAATAGATCTTTCCATATTCTCATGTCATCTTTTATCTTTTTTCCATAGGGTTCTGTTGATTTCACCGGAGAGATCTTTCAGCTATTGTTAGGTTGATTCCCCAGGATTTTATAATTTTTATACTATTCAAAGTTAGTAGTTTTTCTCATTTCCTTTGCAGAGGATTTTTTATTGATATTCAGAAATGCCTTTGATTTATGGGTGTTGATTTTGTATCCTGCTACTTTACTGACTTCATTTACTAGTTCTAGTATTTTCCTGATGGAATATGTCGAGTCTTTTAGATATAGAATTATATTGTCTGCAAATAGTGCTAATTTGAGTTCTTCCTTACTTATCCATATCCCTTTAATTTATTTTATTTGTCTAATTGGTCTGGCCAGTGTTTCAAGAAATATGTTAAATAGAAGTTGTGGAAACGGGCATCCCTGTCTTTTTCCAGTTTTTAGAGGAAATGCTTCCATTTTCTGCCTTGGTGTCCTAGAATGGTGCTCCCCAATCTTGTGGCTATTGGCCATGTAATTCATCAAATTGACAAACTCAGCTTTTTCTGTCACAGGATCTATATGCCAAAATATCATGTGCTTGAAGCTACTGAATTAGGCAGGATAGACATGGAACATTTCCATAATCGCAAAAATTATTGAATGATGATGCTCTATAAACCACCAGGAGCAAATATTATGGAGAATATGACCTATTTGGAGTTCAAATCTAGTACCTTTCAACAAATACCTTGCTAACTGTGTTCCAATATAAATTTTTTGTTAAAAAGAATAAATAAATAAATAAAATAGAATGGTGTGGATACAGCTATCAGGAGCTACATTTATGAATTCTGTTCTAGAGCATCCAACAGGTTTTACCTGGTCTCTTCCAATCATAGGATTTCAAGCACCTCTCTTGAAGGCCCCCTCCCATTCTGGTAAAGGTCATTGACTCTTATGGTGTCCTTTGTCAGAATCCCTCTTAACTTCTAGGCTAATGAGGAAACTAGCCTATCAATAAACCACTACCCCTGCCACTCCAGATAATTCTTGTGCATGGGAATTCATAGCCATCCTAGGAGTATGAAGCTGCTGTCATTGGTACCACACTTAGAAAGTTAGTAATTTTCTGTTTTTATTACAGGTCCTAGTTTTTATAACAGGTCCTAGTAGAACATGACTCAAGCCCACTTAGTTATAAGCTGGGAATGCTGCTGAAATAAGACAAAAACCACCACCAACAACAACAATAACAATAACATAAAGCCCTCTACATTTATGTGGGGATTTTTCTCTAAAAAAGACCTTGAATTTTTAAAAATTATCACATCTCCATATGGCTTCTGCCCAATAAACCCCTCAATGATAAACAGTGTTATAAAAGAATATTTTCTGAAATATTTTTGAGGAAGTAAAGAGCAACCCACTTGGAAACAGTACAGAATGTGAGCAATTTTTTGCTAGATTATAACATAAAATTATAATGAAGCTGTGGTGAAGACCCTTCACAGACTTCAAGAACAGACAGGAGATTTCCTCCTGCTGACATGGTCTCAAGTCAGAGCTGCACCCAACTTGGAATCTCTTGAGGCAAAGAAGGCCCACAAGGTCATTGAACTAGCTGTTCTGTCACAATGGGGGAATATATATCATAAACTACCTAATAATACATCTAATAAAACTAATAATTACAAAATGCTATCTTTGACATAGTTTAATTAAATTTAATTTTGAATGAAAGTGTTTAATCTTTAATACAACATATTTATCTTATTGCTGATAGATGATATTTTACTACCAGAAAGTGATAACTTAATGATCTCTGTTAAAGAATGCAAGTCCAAGGAGACTTCAAGCATCAATTATTTATAAGCAGACTTGCTGCTGTGTCCCCATGTAAAGGTAGCAAAACTCCTGTCATGAGGTTGATGCACCCCTGCCTCACCTGACCACAATGATCTCATCTGAAAGAGACCAGAAGTATGGCACAACCTTGAACCTAAAGAAATCTTAGAGAGGTAAGGCCACAATAATGTCTTAGAGTCAAGTTCATGGAATACTGCCTTCATAGCATACATTAAGAGTGCCTGAGTGGCAACACACTATCCCATGCTAGGTTGTGTGAACAGCAAACTACTTATCTCTTAGGCAAAACCCTGGGCATGAGGCTATGTGTTAAATTCCCTGCTCTTACTCCATTGCTCACTCCTTGATTGGTCACTGCAGAAATTGCATTGGTTGCTACCTGTAATCTGATAAGCTACTGCCTGAGTATATATACATGGTAACTTCACAATAAAATGAGACCTGCTTCCTGCTTGATGTCCAGAGGTCTTGATTAGTGACTTCACAGACACAGCCTCTTCTACAATTTTTCGTGAAACCCCTTGCTGGACCAGAAAGAGCCCACATAAACATCAGTACATAGCATTTGTCTTTTTTTGTTGTTGTTTTGAAGGTTCAAAAAAAAATTCTTGTAATGTGACTCTCCTGACCTCTAATGAATGTCAGTATGTTTAGCATTTCCATCACCACATGTTCGATATTTGGATATTTACTCACTTTCTCTTTGTACCAGAGAAGGTTATTCTTCCATTAGAAATGACTGGGTGATTTTTGCTTTTCTTTAAGCATTTATTAGGGTGGTGATAATGAAAAGAACTTTTTGTATCCTGCCATTTTCTAAGAATGACAGTTCCTTCATACTATTTTAAGCAGGATTCAGCTTGTCCATGAGTTCCTTTTTTTCTTTTAATCTATGCAGAAGGTTTTACTTTTCTTCACACTGCTTTTCACATCATACCTACAAGTCAACTGATGGAGCTATGCTGAGTAAGAAAAAAAATACCAATAAATTGATGATAGGTAGGCCTACTTACATCTTCTATGGAGGTGTAACAACTGAGTTGTTGCCTCAGATTATTGGGAGAAAATAAATTCAGTGTAAACTCACTAAGCTTGTAATATTTTAGCCTAAATTCACTCTCCACAGAGAATTTTAGGTCCTCCAAGGCATCTATTCACAACAGAATTCTGCAAAGTAACCATGGATCCACTAGCTACAACATAAACCAGGGGATCATCCCAAAATTTATCTGGGACCAAATAAAACCAGTAACTGTTCCTCTTCTGCAGGATTCAACACCCTCACCATGAGAGTCATATTCACTAATGAAAAAAAAATCTAGTACAATTTTCAACTGCATTGACCATATGCAACTTTGCTTTGATTTTGATCAAAGTATTAATATAATCACTAATGAAACATTTTAGCTAAAAAAAATCATGATATACACTTTTAAAAATATTTATTTTCTAAATGTTTATTTTCTAGATGTAGGTGGACACAATATCTCTATTTAATTTATATGTGACACTGAGGTTTTAACCCAGTGCCTCACATGTGCTAGTTGATCACTCTACCTCTGAGGAAAAATCCCAGTCTCTCATGATATTCACTTTGATGTCTACGTTTTTGTTTAAAAGAGTGTTTTGATTCTTCCATGTTTTTCTGTGGATAAGCAGTTTACTTATTTTATTTATTCTATTTATTTATTTTCTTTGCACCTGCAATGAAACCCAGGGGCACTTAAACACTGAGCCATATCCCTAGCCCTTTTATCTTTTTTTTTTTTTATTATTTTGAGACAGAATCTCCCTAAATTTCTTAGGACATTTCTGAGTGGCTGAGGCTGGATTTGAATTGTGATCCTCCTGCCTCGGCTTCCCAAGCTTATGGGATTACAGGCATCATTTTCACTATGTTTAAATAATTTGACATTTTATGAATGTTTAAAAAAACGTGCTGAACATTTGGAGTCTTTAGTTGTAGGCAAATTTTTAAATGGGCACAAACACCGGTAGGATTAACTTGTTCTTGTGTTCTGTTCTATATATACAACAATATATGAAATGATTCAAAATTACTAGAAGAAAGTAAATGTGATAAACAAACTGAGAAATGATAAGTATTTGAGGAGGCAAAATGATAATTACACCATTATTATCAATATATGTGTCAAATTACTATATTGTCTGATAAAGATATACTTGTGTCAGACTGGAGTGGTGGCTCAGTGATAAGCACTTTCCTTGCATGTGTAAGGCACTGTGTGCAATCCTCAACACGGCATAAAATAAATAAGGATATAACAATTTTCTACAACTAAACAAAGAAATTAAAAAAGATATATGTGTAAATTAAATTATAAAGTTATGAATAGTTGCACATATATATCAAAGTATTTTCCCCAAGATATGTAGTAATTCAAAAGAAAAATATAGTAACTTTATAGTGGATAGACCCTTTAGACATCAACTTAACTAAGTGATCAAGGTCATCACCACCAGTAATCAAACATGTTGAAGACATGAGCCTCTTGATATGGTGAGCTGAGAAGGAGCCACCACCATTTCTGTGGTATTGCCAAAACTGCAGAGCCTCCCTCTGATCTAGAGAAAACACAAGGAAACCCACAGTTCTACAAAACACTTGTTCCTCAGTGCTGTCAAGATCATGAAAGATGAGTATAGACTGAGGGAATGTCACCAATGTTAAGGTCTGTAAACAAGTCAGGATGGCGCCTGGCATTTTGCCAGAGGGAGTGGTTTGTGAGGTGGCGCCAGCGAGCCATTAAGTGTGGAGATTTCTTATTGGTTGACTGCTGTATCTAGTTTATGTTAATTAAGATAAGCTGTGTGGAATGTATATATACCCCTCCTGTCCTACAATAAATGGCTCCGACTCCTGCTGTATCAATCTACACAAATTGTTGGTCACCCCCTGGTTATTTTGCTGCAGCCAGAATGTGGCAACCAATTGATCAGGGACACAAAAGAGAAATAACAACTAAATGCAGTGTGGGGTCCAGAATGGGGTGATGGAATAAGGAAAGGATCTTGGTAGAAAAATGGGAAATTCCAATAAGAGCTATTTTGTTTTGTTTTAGGTACTGGGGGTCTAACTCAGGACTGCTTTACCATTGAGCTACATCCCCAGCCCTTTTTTATTTTCATTTTTTTTTTAATTTTGAGACTGTGTCTCATTAAATTGCTTAGGGCCTTGTTAATTTGCTGAGGCAGGCCTCGAATTCTCTATCCTCCTGTCTCAGCCTCCTGAGCTGCTGGGATTACAGACATGCACCACTGTACCCAGCATCCAATAAGATGTGAAGTTCAGGTGATAGTACTGAACTAAGGATAAGTTCTCAGGCTTGATCATTTACTAGGGTTATGTAAGATGTGAATATTAGGGAAGGCTAGGTGAGGGGTGTACTGAAGCTATCTGTTCTATTTTTGGCAACTTTTCTGTAAATCTAAAATTAGGTCAAAATTAAAGTTTAAAAAAGTTGCCACATTGAAAATTTAGGGCAGATGCCTGGAAGGCCTCATGGGAAATTTCACTGCTCTGCCTGTCTTTGGATTTGAGATTGGGAGACTTCCTGTCCTCAGAGCATTAAAGCACCCACAAAGATTTATTCAGTCATTCTGGCCTATGGTTGGCCAAATGGCTTATACCTTTCTAACAGACAGGCCCCCCTCCTCCTCTGCAGTATGGAGCCCTGAGCCCCCCACCCCACCTTGGGATTCTCATCCTGGCTGGCGGAGGCTGCGAGGTGAGGCTGCAGCAGTCTGGGGAAGGCTTGGCAGGTGAGTGAGAGGGTGCTCCAGAGGGAGGGAGGCTCAGACAGTGGTTAGCTGCAGAGTGGGGCTATGCAGAGGCGAGGGGGAAAGGGAGGGGGGCTCTCCTTCTCAAGGGGCCCTTTCATGTTGAAATTAGCCGTCATGAATGCTAGGGGACCAGGAGCCCAGGCGTGGGAAATGTGAGAGCCCCCTTATGTCCCCTCAGGTGACAGTGCCGTCTGTGGCTCCCAGCCGGCCAGCCAGGATGCATTAGGAGAAGTGTCGGTGTGCACCTGGGGCGGGGGAGGGTCCCATCAAGACATTGACCCACTCAGGGAATGGAGATTTGACGAAGGGAGTTCTAGACTCTCCTGGTGCTGGAGGGGAGGGTGGACTGGGCACCCTGTGGGCTTCAGGATTAAGGGTTGGGCAATTGGCAAGAATCCAAGAGAAAGCTCTGGTCCCAACCCTCTCCAATGCCCTGAGTAGCCTGCTTCTCACCAGCTCTGAAGGTGCAGACCCTGCTGACAAACCTCCAGGGACAAGGAGCTCACTCTATCCTGGGAGAGCGTAGGGTCCAGGCATTGGTTCCACCTCTGGATTCAGTTTTCATTCCCAGCCAGGAAATCTGAGACATTGGACAGGGGAGGCTGTGGCCCCATCTTCCCTGGTACACTCTCAGCCCAGGAGTGACCCCTGCTGTCCGGACAACCCTGGAGGCAGAGGACCATGCTGGCTAGCTGTGCATGGATTGTGCTGGGTGGCCTACCAGCCCCCTCCCCACCCCGCATTCTGTGTTGCTCTCCGCTGGACCCCAAAGTCCTCTTCAAATGTACTGCCACAGGAGGGAGGTGGGTGAGGCCAACATCTGGACCAAGGGGACATCGTTGGCCCTCACAGCTGGAGCTATCAGCAGCCAATGTTTACCCAGACATTATTTGCCTTTGTAAGTGCCTGGCCCCCAACATGCCCCCCCCCCTAGGAGAGGGTCCTGAGCCTCCTCCCCACGACTGGGCAGGGACGGACCCGAGAGTGCCGTGGCTGGCTGGAGTTCAGATCCTCCCAGCAGCTTCAGCTGCCTGAGAGAGGAAAGGGCTAGCCAGCTGGGCTGTCCGTGCCGAGGTGTGGGCACGAGTCGGACAAGGCCATGGAGAAAGTGTGAGTGGACCCTGGACACAGCGTGGTGCAGAGAGAAGGGGCAGACCCCTGGAATGTTCCAGAACCTTGCTGGCTGATCTTGGGTCAGTCTGTTCCTCTGTATCCTGTGACACCATATGGGAAGATTTTCTTGCCACCTGATTGAAAATAGTCTCTGTTTTAGTCAGCTTTTTTGCTGCACGATGGAAGGAACCAACCAGAACAATTGTAGAGAGGAAAAAGTTGCCTTGGGGGCTCAGGGTTTTAGAGGTCTCAATGCACAGACAGCAGGCTCCATTCCTCAACGTTTCAGGTGAGCTGAACCTTATGGCGGAAGAGTGTGGTGGAGGGAAGGGGCTCACATGATGATCAGGAAGCAGAGGGAGGCTCCACTTGCCAAATACAAATATATATCCCAAATAATTGGCCCATGACCCTGCTCCCCAGCCACACCCCACCAATTCAGTCACCACTCAGTCAATCACTATCAGGGGATTAATTAACTGAGGGGTTAAGACTCTCACAACCCCATCATTTGTCCTCTGAACCCTCTTGCATTGTCTCACAGCTAAGTTTTTGGGGACCCCTCACATCCAAACCAGAACAGCCTCCTGCCACACCTATCCCCTCCCGTGCCTGTTTGCCCTTTGTAGCATATGTTTCAACATGCACCCCTCTGCCGGAGCACGACCACCAGGAGGGCAGGCAGGACCTCACTTTACTGTCACTTCTCCCTGGCATCCAACCAAGCTTCCACAGCTCTTCCTTAGCTTGCCCCTCTCATTCCATCTGCTTCAAGTGACATTGTGGATTGGGGTCAGAGAAGGACAGACCATGTTCTGTGGTGGCAGGCTCTGGCCAGAGGAGTTTTCTCCTGGAGCACAGCGAGTCCCAGGTGGGCACTAGGGTGGGAAAGACTATTATGCCTTCATGATAATAGAGTATGCATTCACATGAGGAACCAGATTCAGAGATGTTCACTAACTTACCTAAGGTCACACAGCCCCAAAGTTACAGAACCAAGATATGAGCGCTGGTTCAAGGTTTCCTCTTTACTCTGCTGCCTTCTGTAAAAGGTGTTCAAAGTTCTCATTTAATTTCCCAGGACACTTGTGTCCCACACTCCATTGTATCTATACATTCTTTCTATATCATTGCATCCTCAACCCCAACCTTGTTGATGAGCACAGAAGACAACATGAGCCTGATTTCACAGATAGAGAGGAGCCTGTAGTCACACAGCCAGTAAATGGCAACATCTGATCTAAGCTCAGGTCAGCCTCATGTTGGCACATTGCCCTTAACCTTCTACCAGGCTGGGACTAAGCTTTCAGGTCTCATTGGTTGGCATGGGGCTCCTGACCTCCCAGCCTGCATTAACACACCATGCTAGAAGCTTCCCAGGGACCTCACCCTGGACAGAACCTGCTCCATTTACCCCATCCACAGGGTCATTTCAAAAACCCCTGTTGGCCCTCCAGTGAAGAGGCAAAGGGTGTCCAGGCTGCCAGGGCCCAGGAAACAAGGTAAACCTTAGGCTACTACAGAGCACCTACAAAATACTCAGACTCAAGGCAGCTGCAACTTGACTCTTGCTGAAAGCCAAGCATCAACCCTAAGAATATTTACTGCATCTGTGCAATATTCCTGACATTCCATGAAATCATTTTCTTTTTTTATTTTGTGGAATTGGGGATCAAACCCACAGGTGCCTTTATCACTGAGCCTTATAACCCTGGCCCTTTTTACTTTTTTATTTTTATTTTTTATTTTGAGGATCTCACTAAGTTGCCCAACCTCACCTGAAGGTTTTGACCCTCCTACCTCAGCCTCTTGATTCACTGGGATTACCAGGAATGTGTTTTTTTGAATCTGAAATACGTTTATGAAAAAATATGAATTAGTCCAGTGCTTGCTATGTGGGATATAGTCACTGCATACAATCTATGGGAATCTTTATAGAGTCTTGAAAGAGGGGCTACAGATATCACCCCCATTTTGCAAATAGGTAGAGTGAGACTCAGAAGAGCCAAGCCACATGTCCAGGATCTCCAAGGTAGCAAGTGGCAGGGCAGGGAATAGAACCCAGGTTTTCCCAACAAAAAGTCTATGTCCTTCAGGACTATAATCCCAGCAGCTTTGGAGGCTAAGGCAGCACGATTGCAAGTTCAAAGCCAGACTCAGCAACTTAGCAAGATGCTAATCAACTTAGCAAGACCCTATCTCTAAATAAAATATAAGAAGAGCTAGGAATGTGGCTCAATGATTGAGTGCCCCTGAGTCTAATCCCCAGTTCTTAAGCCATGTGCTGTCTGTCCCTTCCTATGAGCAGAGGGCCCTGCACTTCAGCCTCACCTCCTCAGACATGCTTTTAGGAGCACATCCTACTTCCCCATGTCTTTACATCCTCACTTGACAAGTGGGAGGAACCCTGGGGAGGCTCCTAAGCAGGCCTCCGTCTATGGGGGTGGACCCAGGATGTCCACCCTTGTCACACCAAGTTCAACCAACAGGTCCCACTCACTGTCCTCCAAAGCAAAGGCAGTCTGTGTAGAAAGGAGTCCCCTTCATGATGGTCCCTCAGAGCTCCCAGGGGCTGCCTGGTGGCACCTAGGAGGGGGCTGGGGGGCTGTCCCTCCCTCTGGGTATTTGGGAGCCGGTGCCCAGGAAGCCTCCAGAGGATGATGATGTGGAACTGGAGCCACTGGCCCTTCCCTGTACATGATGAGCAGGGAGTGTGTTGATGGATATGCTGACTTCACTATCGCGCAACCATTACCATCTAGAATTTGGCAGCCTTCTGGGTGAGGAGGGGAGGGGAGGAAATTTACTAACTTCCTCATGTGTGTAGTGGCATCCTTTACTCTTGAATAAAGCCCAGGGACCTGATTCACTCCTGGAGCCCTGAGGATAGAGGCACCGCACTCCCTGGGTCTCTCCCTCCCGTCCACCCTCCTCCTGCAGAGGTCTTGCCCTTGGCCAGGGCTGCCCCCCCACTTCTGTGGGTGCCAGGATGATGGGAAACCAGCTGTCTACCTTCCCCACGACTCCACACTTCCCCATCTCATGGTCATGTTCAGGGAGCAAGAAATGGACATCTTGGTGTGGTAGGGGTGAGGTGCAGGCGCCTCTAGGCCATGAGGGAAGAGAACCCAGAGGGCTTCCTGGAGAGGGAGGCTAGGGGTCCTTGCTAAGGGGCGAGTTGGGGGCGGGGAACAGCCTGGACAAAGGCTGAGAGGTGGGGCCACCAGCAGATGTGAGGGGCTGGGCGGGTGGAGAGGAAGGGGAGGGACGGGTGGATGCTTCTAGAACAGGCCTCCCCGAGTGGCAGCCCCTGTCCTCTCTACCCACGCCCACTGATAAGGCCTGGGTAAGGGCGACGGGGCGAGGAGAAATGCCCAAGGCTCACTCATTGCCCAGGGCCCTGGCAGGGAAACCAGCTAGGAGGGCAGGACAGCAGGTTCCCCCCGAGCACTGGGGGCAGGAGGGGCTGGAGAGGGTGACATTCTCCCTCGAGGCCGCCCATGGCCTGCTCCCCCAGCGCTCAGGGGACAAAGGACAGCTGTTCAAACACTTATCAGGGAGTGGGGCTCCATGAGGTGGGGTTCTGGGAGGTGGGGAGGCCACCGTCACTGGGTGCGCTACGCCCCGTGGGTTTGGCCTGTGCTGGACGGGCACCTGCTGGGAGTGTGGGACGTGGGGCAGAACGAGGGTCTGTCCACCTGCGTGCACGTAAGTGGGCTCCTGAGTAAGACAGAACGGGTGTGGGGGGTGGCGGTGCATGCATCATGGGGTGGGTGCACATGGTCTGCGCATGTGCAGGTGAACTGACCCTGCCAGTCCCTTCTGCTCGGGCAGTGATGCTGGTGCAGGGGTGTGACATCCACGCTAGTGAGCGTGCGCTGGCCCACACACATGCATGTGTGTGTGCGTGCTGCACTAGGAGGACAGTGTGAGAGGCCGATAAGGTGGAGGCCCGAGGCTGGCTTCAGTCCTGGAGCCCACGAATCCCCAGGGCATTGTCGCTTTCAGTGCCCAGCGAGTCCCCAGGCCCAGCACCTTTTCCCCTCACCTTGGAGAGGGTGTAGAGGTGGCTCCAGGTCCTCCCTAGAATGGTCTCCGTGGACATCCGTCACATGCCTCTGCACCCCACCCCGGGCTGCGCTCACTCCAGAGGTGCAGGTGATGGTGGGGGCAGGTGGCAGTGGTGCCGGCACGAGGCAGGTCCGTGTGTGTCCCTGAGCCACAGCTTGGCTGGAAAGTTGAGGAGACCTGGTCCCTGGTCTCCTTTGGCCAGATCCCCTGCCTGCCCTCCCAGGACAGTCCCCCAGAGCCACCAGAGCCCGGCCAGTGGGGAACCTGATTTAGGAGTCAGGGCACTCCAGGCTCAAGGCCCTGCCCCCCACTCGCCCCTTCCCACCTCGACCTCCTGTTTGGTGAAGGGGACACCGAGCTGCAGCCCTTGGGCGACAGAGGAGCCTGAGCCCTCCAGGTTGAGCGGAGATTTAAGGGACTGGTGTGGCTTCTCTCTCCTCCTCTCTCTGGGTCTCTCCAGCCAGTCGTGCCCCCACTGCTCACACACTTTTTAAAATGTCAATAGACTGTCACTCACTTTTCTTGTTATACTTCTTAAAATGAGCGTTTCCTCTAGTCGATGGAGGGAGGTGACACTGGAGTCACGGGCTTGGCTTTATTCCTGTCGAGAGGAGATGGACTGTGGAGAGCTCAGCTTTCAAAGGAACTATTTTATTTATAAGGATTTTCCTAATGTCATGAATGTGCCAGGCCTGGCTTCTTTGTGCCCACTCTGGAGAGAAGGGGGGACTGAGCATGGCCCAGGTGGGGTGGCATTCTTTACCCCGAAGCCCAGAATCCTAGAGGAAGTGACCTTCAGCAGTGTAATGCAACAGTTTCTTTTTTTTAAATTAATTTTTATTGTTGGGTGTTCAAAACATTACATAGTTCTTGATATATCATATTTCACAGTTTGATTCAAGTAGGTTATGAACTCCCATTTTTACCCCGTATACAGATTGCAGAATCACATCAGTTGCACATCCATTGATTTACATATTGCCATACTAGTGTTTGTTTTGTTCTGCTGCCTTTCCTATCCTCTACTATCCCCCCTCCCCCCTCCCCTGCCCTCTTCTCTCTCTACCCCCTCTAGTGTAATTCATTTCTCCCCCTTATATTTTTGTCCCCTTTCCCCTCACTTCCTCTTGTATGTAATTTTGTATAACCCTGAGGGTCTTCTTCCATTTCCATGCAATTACCTTTCTCTCTCCCTTTCCCTCTCACCTCTCATCCCTGTTTAATGTTAATCTTCTTCTCATGCTCTTCGTTTCTACTCTGTTCTTAGTTACTCTCATTATATCAAAGAAGACATTTGGCATTTGTTTTTAAGGGATTGGCTAGCTTCACTTAGCATAATCTGCTCTAATGCCATCCATTTCCCTGCAAATTCTATGATTTTTGTCATTTTTTAATGCAGAGTAATACTCCATTGTGTATAAATGCCACATTTTTTTTTATCCATTCGTCTATTGAAGGACATATATGTTGGTTCCACAGTCTTTCTATTGTGAATTGTGCTGCTATGAACATGGATGTAGCAGTGTTCCTATAGTATGCTCTTTTTAGGTCTTTAGGGAATAGACCGAGTAGGGGAATAGCTGGGTCAAATGGTGGTTCCATTCTGAGCTTTCCTAGAAATCTCCATACTGCTTTCCAAATTGGCCGCACCAATTTTCAGTCCAAGTGCAGTACAAGTGAACCCTTTCCCCCACATCCTCGCCAGCACTTGTTGTTGTTTGACTTCCTAATGGCTGCCAATCTTACTGGAGTGAGATGGTATCTTAGGGTGGTTTTGATTCGCATTTCTCTGACTGCTAGAGATGGTGAGCATTTTTTCATGTACTTGTTGATTGATTGTATGTCCTCATCTGAGAAATGTCTGTTCAGGTCCTTGGCTCATTTGTTGATTGGGGTATTTGTTATCTTATAGTCTAATTTTTTAAGTTATTTGTATATTCTAGATATTAGGTCTCTGTCTGAAGTGTGAGGAGTAAAAATGTGTTACCAGGACGTAGTCTCCCTATTTAACTCTCTTATTGTTTCTTTTGCTTAGAAAAAAACTTTTTAGTTTGAGTAAGTCCCATTTGTTGATTCTACTTATTAACTCTTGTGCTATGGGTGTCCTATTGAGGAATTTGGAGCCGGACCCCATAGTATGTAGATGATAGCCAACTTTTTCTTCTTTCAGACGCCATGTCTCTGATTTGATATCAAGTTCCTTGATCCACATTAAGTTAACTTTTGCGCATGGTGAGAGAAAGGGATTCAATTTCATTTTGTTGTATATGGATTTCCAGTTTTCCCAGCACCATTTGTTGAAGATGCTATCCTTCCTCCATTGCATGCTTTTAGCGCCTTTATCAAATATAAGATAGTTGTAATTTTGTGGATTGGTTTCTGTGTCCTCTATTCTGTACCATTGGTCCACCCGCCTGTTTTGGTACCAGTACCATGCTGTTTTTGTTACTATTGCTCTGTAGTATACTTTGAAGTCTGGTATAGCTATACTGCCTGATTCACACTTCCTGCTTAGCATTGTTTTTGCTATTCTGGGTGTTTTATTTTTCCATATGAGTTTCATGATTGCTTTCTCTATTTCTACCAGAAATGCCGTTGGGATTTTGATTGGCATTGCATTAAACCTATAGAGAACTTTTGGTAATATAACCATTTTGATGATGTTAGTTTTACCTATCCATGAACAGGGTATATCTTTCCATCTTCTACGATCTTCTTCTATTTCTCTCTTTAGGGTTCTGTAGTTTTCATTGTATAAGTCTTTCACCTCTTTTGTTAGGTTGATTCCCAAGTAGTTTATTTTTTTTTTTTTGAGGATATTCTGAATTGAGTGGTTGTCCTCATTTCCATTTCAGATGATTTGTCATTGATATACAGGAATGCCTTTGATTTATGCGTATTGATTTTATATCCTGCCACTTTGTTGAATTCATTGATTAGCTCTAATAGTTTCTTTGTCGGCCCTTTTGGGTCTGCTAGGTATAGAATCATGTCATCTGCAAATAGTGATAATTTAAGTTCTTCTTTTCCTATTTTTATGCCTTTAATTTCTTTCGTCTAATTGCTATGGCCGGTGATTCAAGAAATATGTTGAACACAAGTGGTGAGATAGGGCATCCCTGTCTTGTTCCAGATTTTAGAGGGAATGCCTTCAGTTTTTCTCCATTCAGAATGATGCTAGCCTGAGGCTTAGCATATATTTCTTTTACAATATTGAGGTATGTTCCTGTTATCCCTAGTTTTTCTAGAGTTTTGAACATAAAGGAATGCTGTACTTTGTCGAATGCTTTTTCCGCATCTATCGAGATGATCATATGGTTCTTATTTTTAAGCCTATTGATGTGGTGAATAACATTTATTGATTTCCATATATTGAACCAACCTTGCATCCCAGGGATAAATCCTACCTGATCATGGTGCACAATTTTGTTGATATGTTTTTGTATCCAATTCACCAGAATTTTATTGAGAATTTTTGCATCTAGGTTCATTAGAGATATTGGTCGGTAGTTTTCTTTCTTTGAAGTGTCTTTGTCTGGTTTAGGAATCAGGGTGATGTTGGCCTGGTAGAATGAATTTGGAAGTTCTCCCTCTTTTTCTATTTCCTGAAATAGCTTGAAAAGTATTGGTATTAGTTCCTCTTTAAAGGTTTTGTAAAACTCTGCTGTATACCCATCCGGTCCTGGGCTTTTTTTAGTTGGTAGTCTTTTGATGGTTTCTTCTATTTCCTCTATTGATATTGGTCTGTTTAGGTTGTCAATATCCTCCTGACTGGATCGGGGCAGATCATATGACTTAAGAAATTTATGGATGCCTTCACTATCTTCTTTTTTATTGGAGTATAAGGATTCAAAATAATTTCTGATAATCGTCTGTATTTCTGAAGTGTCTGTTGTGATATTGCCTTTTTCATCCCGTATGCTAGTAATTTGAGTTCTCTCTCTTCTGCTCTTCGTTAGCGTGGCTAAGGGTCTGTCGATTCCATTTATTTTTTCAAAGAACCAACTTTTAGTTTTGTCAATTTTTTCAATTGTATCTTTTGGTTTGATTTCATTAATTTCAGCTCTGATTTTAATTATTTCTTGCCTTCTACTTCTTTTGCTGTTGTTTTGCTCTTCTTTTTCTAGGATTTTGAGATGAAGTATTAGATCATTTATTTGTTGGTTTTTTCTTTTTTTACGAAATGAACTCCAAGTAATAAATTTTCCTCTTAGAACTGCTTTCAATGTGTCCCATAGATTCCGTTATGTTGTGTCTGTGTTTTCATTTATCTCTAAGAATTTTTTAATTTTCTCCTTGATGTCTTCTGTAACCTATTGATCATTCAGTAACCTATTGTTCATTCTCCAAGTGATGCATGATTTTTCCTTCCTTATTTTATCGTTGATTTTCAATTTCATTCCATTATGATCAGATAAGATGCATGGTATTATCTCTACACCTTTATATTGTCTAAGAGTTGCCCTGTGACATAATATATGATCTATTTTGGGAAGGATCCATGTGCTGCTGAGAAAAAAGTGTAACTGCTTGATGTTGGGTGGTATATTCTATATATGTCAATTAAGTCTAGGTTATTAATTATATTATTGAGTTCTATAGTTTCCTTATTCAACTGTTGTTTGGAAGATCTGTCCAGTGGTGAGAGAGGTGTGTTGAAGTCTCCCATGATTATTGTATGGTGGTCTATTTGACTCTTGAACTTGAGAAGAGTTTGTTTGATGAACATAGCTGCACCCTTGTTTGGGGCATATATATTTATGATTGTCATGTCTTGTTGGTGTATGGTTCCCTTGAGCAGTATGTAGTGTCCCTCTTTAATACTTTTGATTAACTTTGGCTTGAAATCTATTTTATTTGATATGAGTATGGACACTCCTGCTTGTTTCCGAAGTCCATATGAGTGATATGATTTTTCCCAACCTTTCACCTTCAGTCTACTTATCTTTTCCTATCAAATGCGTCTCCTGAAGGCAGCATATTGTTGCATCTTGTTTTGTGATCCATTCGACTAGCCTGTGTCTCTTAATTGGTGAGTTTAAGCCATTAACATTTAGGGTTATTATTGAGATATAAGTTGTTCTTCCAGCCATATTTCTTTATTTATGTTACTAAACATGGTTTGTTTTCCTCTTTGATTATCCCCCCCCCTTTACTGTACTACCTCCTGCTGTTGGTTTTCATTGATATTTTCCATTTTCTCTTCCTGTGATATTTTGCCGAGGATGTTTTGAAGAGATGGTTTTCTAGCTGCAAATTCTTTTAACTTTTGTTTATCATGGAAGGTTTTAATTTCATCTTCCATCCTGAAGCTTAATTTCGCTGGATGCACAATTCTTGGTTAGAACCCATTTTCTTTCATTGTCTGAAATATGTTATTCCAGGATCTTCTAGCTTTCAGAGTCTATGTTGAAAGGTCAGCTGTTATCCTGATTGGTTTACCCCTAAATGTAATCTGCTTCCTTTCTCTTGTAGCTTTTGAAATTCTCTCCTCATTCTGTATGTTGGGCATCTTAATTATAATGTGTCGAAGTGTGGATCTCTTATGATTTTGCACATTCGGCGTCCTGTAGGCTTCTAGGATTTGGGATTCTGTCTCATTCTTTAAGTCTGGGAAGTTTTCTCCTATTATTTCATTGAATAGATTGCACATTCCTTTGGTTTGGACCTCTATACCTTCCTGTATCCCAATGACTCTTAAGTTTGGTCTTTTTATGTTATCCCATATTTCTTGAATGATCTGCTCATGGTTTCATAACAGTTTTGCTGAGCTGTCAATGTTCTTCTCCAATTGAAATACGTTGTCTTCATTGTCTGATGTTCTATCTTCTAAGTGTTCTACTCTGCTGATAGTATTCTCAATTGAGTTTTTAAGTTGGTTTATTGCTTCCTGCAATTCTAAGATTTCTGTTTGTTTGTTTTTTATAACCTCTATCTCCCTGTATAATTGATTTTTTGCTTCATGGATTTGTTTATGTAATTCATCGTCGAAGTGGTCGAAGTGGTCTTTCCTTGTCTGATTTTGCTGTCTAATGTCTTCCTTGAGACTCCAGATCATCTGAAGCATGTATATACTGAATTCTTTATCTGACATTCCATCTGCTGCAGATATTACCTCTTCTAAAGTTGAGTTGACCTGCATTGCTAGTGGTCCTTTCTTTCTTTGTCTTTTCATACTGATCGCGTTTCTTTCTGCTTGGTGAAACTGTTGTGTTATTGATTTTTCCCCCTATATATTTATATTGCTGGCTTTGGCGGTTGTTCTGCCCCTCCTCCAATTGGGGCAATATGCCTACCACACCAGCAGGCCGCTGGGCCTGTACTTTCGGAGGGCCTGTTCTTTCAGTGGTCACAGGTCTGCCTACCTTGCAGGCGCGAGCAGTGGCTCTGTCCCTCCGCAGGCCGCTAGGCCTGTTCTGTCTGTTGGTTACAGGTCTGTCAACCTAGCAGGCACTAGAGGCGACTCTACCCCTTCCCCAATCGGGGGTATGGCGGGCCACTGGGCATGTTCTGCTGGTAGGTTAATACAACAGTTCCTAATTGCACACTGCTGGTGGTGGGGAGCTCACTCCCGACCAAGATGGCCAACCTCAGGTACAGTCTCCAACCCCTTTTTTACCCTCACGGGCCCTGATTCTGTTCTCCTAAGTGAGGGAGGAAATCTCTACAGAGTCCCTTTTAGGGTCCTCCTAGGGATTCCTTCCCGCTTTGAAATACCCCCCTTAGTCCTTTGAATCTCTCTTCATCCCATCACCATCTTACTGAGTCTACAAAATATACCCAGAATTCTCTTCCCTAAGATCAGGAAGAGCAATTGAGACTTCTGTGGGTTACCAAGACCAGTGTCTCCCAAGGTCACTTCTGAAATGTCTTCATTCTAGTCACACTTATAAGGATCTTATGTTCAAATGAACGTTGCAAGTGCTGGGTTAAAGAAATATTAGAAACTTCTTTTGCAGAAGGACTTATCAGGGCCTTATATGACTCATGTACCTGAGACTCTCCAAACCAGATACAGGAGGTTGAGTTTGGGTGCATCTGGACTTGTCATAAAGTCATGCTAGAAGGGACACGTAAACTGCTCTAGAAGCAGACCTGGGTGAGAATTCTAACTTTGCCATGTATTACCTTCGGGACCTGGAAATGCCTTTACCACTCTGACCTTCAGACTCTTCATCTGTCATGTGAAAGATCTTCATCTCTGTGCCTTGCTTGTTCGACAGGTGGAGCACAAGGGAAAGAAGTCAATCATCTAGTGCAGCTATCCCCAGGAATATCCTGGCTCAGGCCAGCCTCAACTCCCCACACAGCCTCAAATGTACCAAGCCCACTGCTGCCTCAGGTCCTTTACACATGCTAAAAATCCACTTTCCAGCTATATCCATATGATGCATGGTAGTGGCTCAACAAACAATGCATAAACTGCTGTGAGATGGAGGCCCTTGATGTCTTTTTCTGCTGGCCACCATCCTGCTCATGCCCATAGTCTGATGAGGCCTGAAATCTTTTCTGTCTTACCCTGAGTCTAGAGCAAGCAGGGCCTCCCATGCATGCACTTGAATATCACCATGAAGGCAGTCTCCAGGATCTCCCGGGCAGGAAGGATGTCAGCTGGGAGCCACTGGGCCATGACCAGGCCCTGCCCCAGGCCCTTGGACCCTGCTCTGGGTCACCTCTACAATGGTGTCCCCTCTGCTGGCTCCCTGTGCTGGCCGCTGACTTAATAAATCTCGGACAATTGGCCACCAGCTTGTTTTCTTAAAATGAGGTCACCTGTAAGGATGTCTGACATGACGTGGCCCCGCCTCCTCACAGCAGTGGGGACATTGCAGCTCAGGTAAGTGAACATTCTCTTAAACCAAAAGCCTGGGAGGGGGCTCTCTTCTCCCCCAGGCTGAGTGGGCCTCTCAGGACCAGGTGAGGCGCCCCCGAGGGGGGGCACTGTCTGTGTCACAGAAGGCTCCACTCACCCAAGTCACCTCCTGCCATAGGTGGATCATATGTCTGATGTTCTCCTCCCACTTACTGCATCTTTGGTTTGAGGGGTCTGGATTAAAAAAAAAAATGGCCCGGGTTTAAAACCCCTCTGGGCCTCTCTTGAGCTGTGTGATCATGGGTAAGTTAATAAATCTCTCTGTGCCTCAGTTTCTTTCTTAAATGGAGATACTGGTGTGTCTCCTGGGGTTTTTTGATGCAGAGCAGTCCCTAGCTCATAGGAGGTGCTGCATCAACGTGGCTGCAATGACTATTAAGGCCATTTTTGGATGTTGTGGGTGGAGTGGGGTTGGGAACTTCAGTGAGGATCAGTGTGAACTCTTCTCTGTTAATTCATTTTCTTTTTTGTGGGAGGTACGGTGTCAGGGGCTAGAAGGAAATTCTCCTTCAAAGAATAGCCTGACATTTACAAGAAACAGCCCCCTGGGTGACATCCTTCCTGGGAGACATCCTGCAGCTACCTATCTCCCTGAAACATCCTGTGGCTATCAGGAACATCAGACATCTTGCACCTGCCAGTTTTACCACCCACATCCAGCAATTGCTGATTAGAGAGCTTCCCCATCCCCAGCATATAAATACCCCTGTGTGAACAATAAAAGTTTGCAGCTTGATCAGAACTCCTGTCTTGCTTTCATCCTTCGTGTCTCTTGTCCCTTCATTCCTCCCCACCTAGGTTCACCACCCACGTTGATGTGTCCTGTAGGTCAGAACATTTGGCGCCCAAAGATTGGGGCTGGAGCCTTTGACTGAGAAGGAACACCATCCTCCAGGGACACTTGGCCAAGTGGAGCTCGCGATCCCCTTGGCAGACACGACCGAGAGACAGATCCAGGAGGAGAGTGGGGACGATGCACAGTGACTGACCCAAAATGGGACAAGCAGTTTTGTCACATGATTTGTTGTTGTCAGACCTCAAGGAGGCCCTCAAGACACGGGTGGCATGTGTTAAGAAAAAGGACTTAAAATTATTCTTTTCATACATAAAAGAATTGTGTCCGTGGTTTTCCCTTGAAGCGACCATTGATGGTAAAAGATGGCTTAGAGTAGGAGACTGTTTAAAAGATTATTATGAATCCTTTGGCCCAGAAAAGGTGCCTGTTCCCACCTTTTCTTACTGGAACTTAATTAATGAAATTCTTAAAAGTTTACCCTTTGATAATGGTACCTTAAAACGTGTCAGGATTGGGGAAGAGGCTATGCAAAAGACCTCTCGTCTCTCTCGTCCCCCCTCGGCATGTCCTTCAGTTAGTATAGACATAGATCCTTCTCAGTCTCCCTAGGACCCTGGGAACTTTCCTGAACCCCCTCAAAATCCCACGCTAATGAATAAGGCTCCAACAGCTACCAACCGCCTTTATCCAGTTTTAAATCCCGGAGACACATTGACCCCTGGGGAGGAGGCTACCTTGGAGAAGGAAGCAGCTCGCTACCATTCAGAAGACCCGCCACCTCTCAGGACCCTGCCACAGCCTATAGGACTTAAACATGCACCTCCCTCCTATATCCCTCCTGCCTTTTGTGCTCTGGCCCTTTAGGGGCCAACTGCCCCATCAGATATTTTTTCTCCACTTACCTTGCCTAACCTGGCTCCCTTGCGCAAGACTCTCCAACAGAGATGGGAACACATCCAACTTCTAAAAGAATCAAGATCTCTTGACTCTGAGCTCCGCTCGTTAGCCTTAGGCACAGAGTCAACACAAGCTGGCCCAAGGCAGTCTAATACAAAGGTTAAGCCGCACCATTGGCCTATTCTCACCTTCCCAGTCACCCACAGTCAGATAGATAAGCCCACCCAGGCTGAGGACAAAGAGGAGGATCAAGTGGAGGAAACGGATCTAGGGTTCATAGTTTGTCCCTGGTGAGCAGATTTCTCTCTCTCTGCTTCCTCATTGCAATATGCTGAGCTGCTTTCCGACTCCCTACACTTCCCCCACTATGTTCTGCCTCACGTTGGCCCCAGAGCTATGCAGTTGGTGGTCAGTGGAGTGAGACCTGAAACTATGAGCTACATAAACTTGTCCTGCTCTAATTGTTGTTAGATTTTTTTGGTCACAGTGATGTAAAAGGCAACTAAAAACACAGACTAATTTATCCAGCAGGGAATATTAAAGGCAGTACAGCATTTGAGATATGGCCTGGGTATTTCTAGCTGCTTTCAGCCTTTTATACCATGGGGATCAGGAGCAAAAGGCAGGGTAGAAAGATTTAAAATACTTGCAGGTTTTCCAGAAAAGAAAACTTTGTAATGTTGGGGCCAAAAATGGTGTGGTTGGTAAAGAGATTAGTTCCATTACACAGAAGCCACCTTTAGGCATCTCAGGACTGGGAAGGACACCACCCTTATCAGGCTCAATGACTTGTGGAAAGATTATCAGGGTGCCCTGCGTGCAAAAGGCAGCCTCAGAATCCTATGTCCAGATTCATTTTGCTGTGTAACTAACATCATATGGGCTGACAGAGGCCATGGTCTAGGTGGGTCTGGCTACTGTCCTCATTTTCCGCTGACCTTGTTATTGTCCATGTGATGCTGGTTATCAGGCGTATAGAGTGAAGAGTTGAGGGGTTGTGAAGGTTTGCATTCATACTTCAGAGGAAACGCTGGTGACCAGGATGTGCATATCACATTCAGAGTGCAACCCAGTAACCCCAGAAACAGTGATTTATCAAACTATGAGAGTGGAGCCAGTGTTGTGGTGGAGGTTAGCAGTGGCAGGCCTATGAACACCTGCTCAGGTAAGTGAAAGTCAGTGAGCACAGAAGCTCTAGGGAGTGGTCCCACATCAGACCAAGCTGGAGGGGTAAGGATGCTCAAGTTCTAGGGCACCCATATTACACCATCAGGTGCCCGAGTTTCACACCTGGAGCACTAGACTTAATGGATCACTAGACTTAACGCGTGCCCTGCTGTGCTTTTTCAGTCTTCTCCTTACTGCTGTCCTCTTCTTCCCTTTGGGGTTAGTTGTGTTTCCCCTGCGTAGATGTATCTTTGAAATGTATTAACATTTTTTTGATGATTAATGAGGATTGCAGCCAATGCAGCTACAAAAGGTTTGATTCTTCTGCTTTGCTTCCATGCATGAAAGTCAGTAACTGAAGAGGCAGAGAGGTGGGAGAGGAAAAGGCTTCATTGGCAACAATTCAGCATTTCAGAGATGAATGGCTAGCTCCTGGTTTCATCTTGCTTAGTACTGCTGAGGGAAAGCATATACAGTGTGTTATGTGGAATTGTTCTCGCAGTCTTGGGCAGGTGGACACAAGCACAGTTTACTAGTGTTCACAGACTGTCATTTAGAGGGGTCTGGAGTCATGGCTCAGTGGTAGAGAGCTTGCCTGGCATGTGTGAGGCATAGTGGTCAATTCTTAGAACCATATAAATCAATAAATATTGATAGACAACTAAAAATAGATGTCACTATGGAGCTGGGGATGTGGCTCAAGTGGTAGCGCACTCGCCTGGCATGTGTGCAGTGCTAGGTTTGATCCTCAGCACCACATAAAAATAAAGATGTTGTGTCTGCCCAACACTAATAAATAAATATTAGAAAATTCTCTCTCTCTCTCTCTCTCTCTCTCTCTCTCTCTCTCTCTCTCTCTCTTTTAAAAAACTGTTATTTAAAGAAGTTGGGATTCTGTGGGTTATATCTGGGTCCAGTGGACCCTGACACATCCCAGACCTGTGAATCTAAGATAATGTGATTTTTTATATGCTTGCAATTCTGAAGGTGTGTGTGTCTGGCTTCCCTCCTAGTCAGTGTCTTCTGTACACTTCTGCCAATACCTTTTAATTTGGACATTTCCTGTGACATAGTAAGGTGGAGTGCCCAGTGCAAGGGCCCTTTTAACTGACTTTCGTGCTTTTAACTGACTCTATGGTTAGTCATTAAGATAGGGTTGAGGGTGTGGGGAGAAAAGAAAGCTATACTCATGAATTAAAAGAAGAGAATGGCAGAAAAAAAAAAAAACGTTCAATTCAGGCTTCAGCGTCACTATGTTCCCTTGAGTCTCAGAAGAGACTTTGGGCAAAAACTATTGAGAATGCACTGTTGATATTTGTGGACTCTTGGAGTCCAAATGCTTGTTTATTTATTTATTTTTAATTATTTATTGCTGTGAGACAGACATGAGCTTTTGGGGACAAGGGATAGATGTTCTGGCATTAACATTTGGTGTTCCTCAAAGGCTCACCTCTTAAACATCTGGTTCCCAGCTGAAGTCATTATTGTGAGGTGTTGGAAGCTTGTGGAAATTGGGGCCCATTTGATGAAAATTACCTCATTGAGGATGTGCCACTGATGGGGTACTGGGACCCTAATGTACTTCTGTCTCTGTCTCTCTCTGCCTCCTAGCAGCCATGAGGTGGTCAGTTTTCCTATGCCATACTCTCTTGGCCAGATGTTCTGCTTTGCTATAGGTCCAGAGGTAAGAGGGCCAAGTGACCATGGACTCTAATCTCTGAAACCATAAGCCAAAATAAATCTCTGCTCCTTTGAATGTGGTGATCTCAGGTATATTATCACAGGTTTGGAAAGTGATTAGGACAGCTGCTGTCCAAAATATAAGAGGCCCCAGACCTTCCTCTAACCAGATTCACCTCTTCTGTCTGAATGTAACACAGAAAAGCTGACAATTTACTCACTAATTTTTTGACAAACAAACATGCCAGTAATATCTTCAGATTATAATTTGGACATATAAGGATGCCAAATGCCTCTTGTGTGAGAACACTGCAGACCCCTTTCAGAAATTGGAGCTGATGTGGCTTAGGGGGGAGCCCAGGTGAACAAGTCAAGCCCTGGCATTGGAACACATATTGCACAATGGTCTGGCTTTCTAGCTAGAAGATATCCATCTCGGCTGATGGTGGATACTCAAAAGAATCTGTTTGGGGTGATTCTCTCTTTTAGAAGCCCCTTAAATGTCCCAGAATACCTTCATCTCCCGAAGCATTATCTGAGAGTACTCTCTTATTATTTGAAGAGTTTTCTCTATATTGAGGAGTTATTGAGTGGCTGGCAAATACCTTTCAGTTTTATAGGAGGGAATGTGCTCTTTCCTTTGCACTTTTATATTTTCTTACATTTTCAACAGCAAGGTATGTGCCTGAAATCTGCATCTTCACCCCTCTACCTCTGTGTGCAAGGCCCACAAGATAATATCCTTGAACTGGGTGTGTCAGTGTTCATATTATGTATGTAATGTTCTGTATGTGTGTGTGTGTGTGTTTGTTTGTGTGTGTGTGTGTGTGTGTGAGAGAGAGAGAGAGAGAAAGAGAGAGAGAGACAGAGAGAGAGAGAGAGAGAGAGAGAGAGAGAGAGAGAGAGAGAGAGAGAAAACACAAGAACTTGTTTCTCTAGCACCAGGACTTTGTGCTTTTATGTGTTTCATGTGTATAGGTATGGAAAGGATATGAAACAAGACACCATAAATTCTCCTGTGTGGGACTGTTTGGTTGTCGTGTGTAAATATTTTCTGAGTGATTTCTTTGGTCATTGTTGGCTGAGTACCTTTCTGGCAGGACATGTGTTTAGGGTTTTAGTGGTGCATCTGTAGGTGTTGTTCGCATTGTGGACTATTGTGAATGCATTTGAGAGGAGTTAGGATGTTGTCTTACTATTATGTGTTGAATCTGTGCATTTTCAGATTTTAGAATGTATGTGTATGTTCATGATGTCTAGGTCAGAATTCAGGGACATAATCTTTGGTGTTCAGAGATTTGGAGAGAATGGAATCATGGGGTATGTTGGGGTGTTTAGAATTATGTATATGTGGCACATAGATGTGTATGGATTCTGTTGACAATGTCTCAAGTGGACTGCTGTGTATTTTCTTGTTTAGGGCTTTGAGGTGATCATGTTATTTTTAGGAATGGAGGGGTGTCATTTGTGAGTATGTAGGAGGAGTTAGCAGTGTCTGTACGTCTGAGATTTGTTGTTGAACTTCATTTTCTGAGGCATTCTGTGTATGTGCATGTTTGCAACATAGAGGTGATTGTAAATGTTTTCATTTGAGAATACAAATTGTTGTCATGTTAATAAGTAATTTGTTTGCTCCATTCAGTTACTGAGGGAGTGTTTGTGTGATTGCTTTATGGGTGATACTGATTGATGTGTGGTCTGAAGATGAGTGTATCTGAAGCACACCAGATACTCTCAACCAAAAGACCCTTGCCATAATTAAGCTTATTCTCTTGTAAATCAGCAGCAAGTATGCAAAGGTTACTGTGGTTGGTAGCTTCCTCTTTTTTGTAAATGCCAGATTTTTTTTTTTTTTTTTTTTGGTAAATACGTGTGAAACCTCTGTCTGGCCTAGAGAATGGAATGAAAAACACTTGTCAAGTGAATCTTCAAGTCCTTTTCCCGCATGGGACATAAAAGTCAAAATATTTTGAAATTATCTGTCCCTAGAATGTTTCAGGGATGAGCCACACTCTGAACTGATTGGCAACATCCAATAAACCTGCTTTCTGAAAATTCCTGTGGTATCCAGCCTCTTCAGTCCTACTTCATATCTATTTTAAGTGTTTCATCTAGGCGACTGGAATATGTGTGAGACTTTGTAAGGAAGGTGATTGATTGGAATTGTTTGGATTTTGCTGTGTATTTTTATTAATTTGGGCATGAGGAACTCTGGATTTAGAGTCAGGCATCTGGAAGATAGGAAGTTTATGCTATTGAGGATTTTCAGAGCTCCACAGTGTTGTGTGCTGTTAACTGAGTACATCAGAAAGAATGAGCATTTTTGTACATTAATAGTGAGTTCTGTGCCCTTTAATAGTGAGAGAGTGGCTGCATGTACTTTGGGTCTGTGGGAGTACTGTGGGTTTGTAGTTCAGATGGACACGTTTGTTCCCAGACTTGTATAATCTAGGACTGTGCATGTATTTAGGAAGTGTGATGGCTGAGTATTCATTCTCAAATAGTAGATGGGTAGTGTGTGTTTCCACTGAGAAAATATAGAAGTTATATTTATATGGGAATACAAGTTAGGAGGATTAGGTACTGACAGTGTATATGGGTTATTATGACATGGTGGGACTTGTGAATAATTATTAAGAAGAGTGTTTGAATGGAGTATTTTGGTGAATACTTTTTGATATTCACAAAATATTGATTTTTTAATTTAATTTTATTTTTTGTTTAGGGAAGGGTGTGACATTAGAGTGCAGGGTAAAATATGTGTATTAAGGCAACACATGTGTTATGTATGTATTTGGGAAATGACAATGAGTAGATTGTAGGTGACATCATTGTTGTGTACATTTGGAGAGGGTTGAGAAACTTTATGTGTTTTTTGGAGTTGGTGTTTGCGAATCAAGTGATTCTGGGAATATGGACTCATGTTTATGTGTGTATGTGGGTGGTTGTACCTGTGTCATTTAGGGTTAAGAATGTTACATTTTTGTAATCAGGGTATTTCTGGTTCCACTCAATCTTAGGGAAGTTCAAAGAGATTTTTATCCACACATGCCACCCAGCCACAGAGACCTGTGAACACCTCTTGCTGAGGCACATACATGGAAAGATGCACACTCATTAAAACCCCTTTCACCACAGATATCATTAAAACACCTCACATTTAGAAACAGGTGCATGACCCACAACTCACTGCCATTCCAACAAAAACACAGATGCATAAATCACCTTTATCCCTGCTTTCCCCGAATACACACACCACCACTTCCTTTCTAAAAAAATATATACATACCCACAAATACACCTGCCTGTTATCACCCAGGTACTGACGGACATGCAATTATAATGTATACTTTCCAAATGCAGGCTTATACATTCCTATATACTCTACACTTGCTGAAGGCATGCACATGATATAAACAAACACTGAGTATGCATGCACACAGAAATACAACATACAACGCCCCTACACACACACACACACACACACACACACACACACACACACACAATAAACCCTATTTGTTACCAGAAGTCACATAAAAAAAACCATAAGTACTCTGGAAAATCTCACACAGAAATACAATATACACAACACCTTGCTTCTGTCTCTTCTTGCTTTACACAGAATTTAAAGTACACTGCAGAGCAGATAGGCTTAACTGAACTTTCCAACAAAAAGCAAAAGACGACAAATTCTTCACAACAGTACCAACAACATTCTCCAGAATAGACAACAGATTAAGTCATAAAACAAACCTTAACAAATTTTAAAAGCTAAAAATCATTTGAAATAACTTTTTTTTTCTGAACACAATGTAATAAAACTGGAAACCTACAACAGGTGGAACTTCAGAAACATCCTGCATGTCTGCGATTATAACAAAAAGCTCTCAAATAGCAGAGTCAATGACAAACAGAATGGAAATTTATAAAGATTCTTGAGAAAAATGATAGAAACACAAAATAAAAAACCCTATATCATAGAGCAGAGGCAATTTTAAGATTAGATCATTACATACCTATATCAAAAAAGAAAACAACCAAGACTTCCTCTTCAAGGAGGTAGAAAATCAAGAACATGCCTGACCCAAAGCTAGTAGAAGAAAAAATAATAACATCAGAGAAGAGGTAAATAAAATATAGATTAAATATTATTTTAAAAATATCAACAACAGAAAGAATTTATTTACTTACTTACTTACTTACTTACTTACTTACTTACTTATCCCTAGGATTGAACTCAGAAGCAACCACTCACTGAGAGATGTCTCCAGACCTAGTTTGTTTTTTATTGAGAGTCAGGGTACCATAGAGTGGCTCACTGCCTTACTTTTGCTGAGACTGTCTTTGAACTTGCCTTCCTCTTGCCCCTCCTTGAGGATCTAAACTGTTCATGTCAATGGTTAAGAGTACAGCTTTGCCATTGAACTCACTTAAGCAGTGGGAAGATCATGATGCTGTATAATATGAGCATTCCCAGACGTGATACCTACGGACATCTTTGCATTGGCTTTGTCCACAGAAAGCATGAGACTCACCTTTCAGGACTCTGTTTGGTGCATGCTTTGGCTTCTTCGCTTTTTTGGTGGAGGTTTTCTGTTGGAGACTAAACCCAGAACATCATGCATGCTCGGCAAGTGCTTCCCCATGGAGCTGTGCCCCCAGCCCAACTTGGCCTTTCTTGGTGATCAGAGAAAGTGTCTGTTGAACTCTATTTTTAGTGACTTACTGGGAAACTTCATGTCCTCTGATTCTACCTCTTCTGCAGATCCAGTTGAAGGCAAAGGTGCTGTGGCGAGCCATCCCCCTTTTCATCTTCTTAGTCTGCTGTCAGGTCAATCCGGTCTCCTGTGCTGTTGTTGGCGCAAGGGGGAGAGGGGGGAACCATGTGCCACTCCTTTGGTTTCTACTTGTTTCCAGATCCTTTGTTTGGTGTTATGGCCTCAGATTCTGTGGACCCTTTCTACTGGATGTGAGGGATTCTGGCCTCCAACAGAGGGAGGCTCAGACTCACTGTGCCTCTTTTCTGCTGGACCAGCACCATTTAGTTGAACTACAGCCTTTCTGTGGAGCTCAGAGAATGGGCAGCTCTGTGGCCTGGAAACTCTGCATGTGCCACGTCCAATAGCCTGATCAACGGTGCATTCAGCCTGGGAAACACCATCTTCTTTAGAGTTGGGTTTGAATGCAATACAAAACCTGGAACAGCAAGATAAGTCTCTGCTTGAGAATTTCTGAAAACTTAAAAAAACTAGAGTGTTTGAAATCCCTGAAATGAGATGGTGAGTAGACATAGAACACTCTCTAGAACTCTCTAGTGGTTTCTCAGCTGCATCTTTTTCATATCTACAGGTGAAATATATGGATCAAAACCACGAGTGACAGTGGAGGGTCAAATCTAACCAGTCACCTGTGGGTCTAGAAATGATTTTCTTGTGTATGTTGATGGTGCATTTGATGGACACGGTTTAAAAATGGGGTTCCAAAAAGGTTCCAGTCACTCAGAATCAGAGCTCATCTGAACATGATGGAAAGGGAAGGTTGATTCCCAACTAGATCCAAATGTGCCAGCCCCATTTGCAGAGTCAGGAAATGATTGGAATGTTCTCCAGTTTTATGAACTGATGAAGGACGGGCCTCTCTGTCCTCTGTCCATCCAGAATGGATCTGTCCATGGGGATGGGAATGTAGCAGGCTCTTGAGGGGTACATGACTTTTCAAACAGAATGACATGGTGTCCGGTGAGCTTGACAGAGGGACTCAGTTGTGTTCTTATCTTTGGTTTTGGGGGGTTATGCTATAATTGCTGCCAGCAACCTGAAGCCCATCCAATGTGGAAAAGGGGTCACATTCAATTCTGTAGGTTCATTTTATTAAATAATGTCTTGCTTTCTTGAGCTCACAGGGGCTTTGTGGCTGCCCATTTCCTTAGGCACACTCATGGAGCTCGGTATCTCTGCAATGGTCACCTTGGGCCTCATCATGCAGCTCTTGGCTTGCACCAAGATGATTGAAGTGGGTGACACCCCAAAAGACCAAGCCCACTTCAACGTGAGCCCAGAACTTTAAGAAAGATCATGGGTAAATTTCTGGTGTCTAGTTGAGAATTTGAATTGGCTCTAAAATTGGGGGCATGAAAAGAGCCCAGTTTGGCCTGTGTGCTTTGCCTGCCGACCCTGTAGGTGCTCCATGGCCTGTTAGTGAGAGAGCACTTCTGGGAGGTGCTGGGTATGGGGGAAGGCCAGGCAGGGCAGGGGAGGGCAGGAATGCCCCAGAGGATGGACTTGAAGGATCAGTGCATGGAGGTCACCCCTTCACCAGCCATGATTTCCATACCTCACGAAGGAGGTGACATCTACTTCAGAGCTGTCATAAGAATTCAATCAAAGCCAGATGCTGTGGAGTATGCCTCTAATTACAGCAGCTTTGGAGGCTGAGGCAGAAGGATCACTATTTGGAGGTCAACCTCAGCAACTTAGTGAGGCCCTAAGCACCTCAGTGAGACCCTGTTTCTAAATAAAATAATAAATGGCTGGGGATGAGACTCAGAGGTGAAGCACGTCTGCTCAGTCCTCAGTATAAAAAAAAAAGAGGATTAAATTAAATAATCACTCTCACCGTGCCTAACACATGGTAGTTATTTAGCAAGTGCTATTTTTCTTCTGTATTTAAAAGGATTTAATGAGCAAAAAGGTGATCCTCTCAGTCCAGCTCTGCTGTTGATTAGATTGTTTGATGTGGAAGAAATTTAGATAATAGTTCTGGAGTCTCAGTTTCTACATGCTGTTAAACTAGGTTAAGAGTATTAGCTGTATCAAATGATAGGCAGCCCCAATAATGGGGTCCAGCCTCAGAGTCAGCCAAGCCTAGCCTCTGTTAACTGGAATGTGCTATTTAGAAAACAATATTTACAATTTTCTACTCTGCCATCTTCCATACAGCATGTCTTAGAAATCTTAAGTTAGTAGGTTAAATAATTCAGTGAGAAATCCATCTAACTTAAATTGTGAGTTTCAGACACAAATCAAGATTGTAGAATATATTTATGTATTAATGCATTAATCATTAATGAATTAAGTAATGCATTATTAAATATTTAATGCATTTATTATTCAATGCCTTAAATTAATGCATTATCCTTCTAAGGCACTAATAAGTGGTTTTCTTTTTTAAATTTTTATTTTTGACATTTTATAATGTACTTGGCTTAGTGCAGTGGTGTGCACCTCTAATTCCAGCAGTTCGGGCCGTTGATCCTGGAGGATTGTGAGTCAAAGCCAACCTCAGCAACAGCGAAGCCCTAAGCAGCTCAGTGAGACTCTGTCTCTAAATAAAACCAAAATAGGGCTGGGGATGAGGTTCTGTGGTTGAGTGACCCTGAGTACAATCCCTAGTACCAAAATCAAAACAAACAAACAAAAAATTTGCATTATTTTTCTAAAGCCCAAATTGGGTGTTTTTTCTCTTTCTCTCTTTGTTTTTAATATTTTTTTTTGCAGACCTGAAAATGGAACTCAGTGCCTCTACCACTGAGCTACAGCCTCAGAAGTTTTCTCCTTACCGTTGACAAATTTTTAAAAATGTTTTCCATATTAAGAATTCAAGATCATTTTTTAAAAAAAACAATTTAGGATGACTGGTCTGAAGTTTAGTAAAGCACTTGCCTATGGGCAGTGTCAGTATTTGTCATCTATATTCCTGCCACACTCTGCTCAAGATTTTCTTAGGACCCTAGTGTTTGGCATGATTGTCACCATCGGCCAGTCCATTAGGGATGTGATGATAGGCATGGACAGGGACCCCCTCAAAGCTGGGTTCTGGGATCTGCCTTCTGATCACCACTCAGGGGAACCCCCACTCTCACCCTGCTTCCTGAGTGACCCTGTTGTCCCTCTTCCTCCTCTGCAGTACTCAGCCAGACCTGGGGCCATGCCAGGCTCAGGGCTAGGCTCAAGGCTAAACACTGGCCTGAGCAGGGTAAGGCCCCGGGTTAGAGGCTGGTCACCGCCCAAAAAGAAATCATTCAAATAAAGACACTGCACCCATCTACAATGAGAAATATTGAAATCAATAAAGGCCTGCTGTCCACCTGCAAACCCCAAAACAATTAAGAAACAAAAAAAAATATTGGGGCTGGGGCTCAGTGGCAGAGGTTCACCTGGCATGTACAAGGCCTTGGGCTCGATCCTCAGCACCCCATAAAAATAAAAAAAAGATGTTGTGTCCACCTCCAACTAAAAAATAGATTTAAAAAAAATAATAGAGAATTGAAAGACCCTGGCTTTGGCTTCTGAATTCCCATGAGGCAGATTGAGAAGGGTCTCTTACTTGGCCCTCATAGCAGAGAGCCCTGTCATTGAAGATGGAAGGAACCAGGGCACTGGGGCCAGTAACACAGAGTTCACTTTTATTAATTAATTTATTTTAATTCTGCAGTTCTTTGTGGCAGGCTTGATCGTCCTCCTTCTGGATGAATTTCATTACAAAGGGAACGGCCTGGGCTATGGCTTTTCCCTCTCCATCTCAAGCAACATATGTGAAACCATCCTGGGGAAGGCCTTCAACCCCACCACCATCAACACCGACCAAGGTAAGGGCCCTGCCTCCCGTTGGGCACATATGCAGGAAGTTTTCATGTATGTAGAGTATTCCTCTGGGGGAAAATAACTGTTTCTTCTGAATTTTCAGTGTGCAAATGTTTAAAATTATAGCTGAGTGCAGAAGCTCAAGCCTGTCATCCCAGCAGCTCAGGAGGCCGAGGCAGGAGGATCACAAGCTGGAGGCCAGCCTCAGCAACTTAGTGAGGCCCTGTCTCTAAATAAAATATAAAAGGAGCTGGGGACAGGGCTCAGGGGTTAAGTGGTCCTGGGTTAAATCCCTAGTACCAAATAATAATAATAATAATAATAATAATAATAATAATTATTATTATTATTATTATTATCATTATTATTATTATTATTATTATAACAATAACAACAACAACACTTACAATCAAAATGATATCTACACTTTCATGTCTTATAAGAATATTTCAAGGACAGTTAGCATGCCACAGAGTAATCCTGCCTCAAATTTTTTAGCAGGAACCTGCACTGCAAGGATAAAGAAGTGATGATTTTAGTCAGTTGTCTTCTGGTGGACATTTCAGTTCTTTCTCAGTCACAGTTAGCATCAAAGTGAATATCTTTGGGCAATCACCTGCATATATTTTAGCAGTTGTTCTTAGCCAATAAGATTCTAAATATGAAATTTCTACACCAGACCACTTGTTCAGGCAAGGAGCAGTTAGTTCGATGATTACAAGTTCAAGGACAGCCTTGGCAAAGAAGTGAGACCCTGTCTCAAAACAGTCATAGGTAGAATGACTGTTCCTGGGTTCAACCCACAGTACTGCCAGTTTGGGGAGGAAGGCACTGGGGATTGAACTCAGGGACAGTTAACCCCTGAGCCTCGTCCCCAACGCTCTTTTGTATTTTATTCAGAGACAGGGTCTCGCTGAGTTGCTTAGAGCCCCAATTTGGCTGACGTTAGCCTCCAATTTGCCATCCTCCTGCCTTAGCCTCCAGAGCCACTGGGATTGCAGGCATGCACCATGACACCTGGCTTACAAATCTTAATAAAATAAAAATTGAAAAACATGTGAGACTTCTTAGAAGAGGGAAATTGACTTTTTTTTCTTTTCTTTTTCTTTTGGCCTCTGATCCCTGAATCTGTTTTTTGCTGGGAAGTCTCTCATGGAAAATATTTGTGTGCATTTTTTGTGTTTTTTTGGAATTGACTGTGGAGCTGGTTCTTGGCTTTCAGTGCCATGACATCAAATTGAGGAAACTGCAGATGAGTCCCTGCAGGGTGCCTGAGAGATCCCATGGGAAAGACTGGACCCCAGGTAGGAGTGTCGGCGACACTTACAGAAGAGTAGGCAAAGGTGACACGAGACTCTTCCTAGAATTTCAGAAAATCTAAGGTGAATTGAGGATCTGGGGGCAAAGCAGCTTGTCCCCAGCTCTGGATGTGGTGGTGAAATCTGGGTAGGAGTTAAGGAGTCTGCCAAGACCTCCTGGCTTTGGCGGGGGGCTGCCTTCAAAAAGAGTGGGAGCAGTGGTGACCACAGGAAACCAGTCAGTGAAGGCTTGGGCCATGACAGCCAGCCAGAGGACCACTTTGCTCTGGAGCAGGATGGTGAGTGAGGGAACAGTTTTGAAGGAATAATTTCCTGTCCCTTGGAGACAGGCTGAGAAAATGGCTGGCAAGGTGGCACAGCCATTCAGCCTGAGTCAGCCAGTGTGACATCAGAGTGAGGGCCTTAGGACTTAGGGAGAGATGAAAGCCACAGACAACTGAGACATGGAGGTGGCTGCCTTGGCCACCTCTGGTACCTCGTTGGGGCAGAGATCTTACCTGGGGAGCTTTGAGTGGTGCTGTAAGGAGCCAAAATGGTGGAGCCACGGGGACAGCCCCAGGACGGGCAAGAGGATGGTGGAGCAGGCTCAGGTAGCTTTCAGCTGAAAGGCTTTCCTGTTAGCAGGAGTGCCACCACGGCTCAGCTTGTGACCTGTAAAGTGGAGTGTGGAAGGGCCCCTAGAGTGGAGAGTGCAGTTGGTCCTTCTTCCCTGAGGTTTGGGGCAGTCCAGGCTGGGAGGGAGGTGGACAGTACAGATGTCACATGGCTCTTGCCCCCTGTGACACTAGTGCATAAAACAACCCATTTCCTAGAGATCAGAGGGTAGTGATTTGCAAGAAATGACCATGTTAAACATTCAGAAAGCTTCTAAGGCCCACACCCTGCCATTGATGTCACCCACCTTTCATTCCAGACATTTGTCAGTAAGGTGCTGTTAAGCACTAGGCACTTCTGTGGGTGCTAATAATACAAAGGGATAGAACGTAAGGTGTGAGAGCGTCAGTGTCATCCCAGGGCCCCGGGGTAAGAATAGAGCAGAGAAGGAAGATGGGGTGACTGGGGAAGAGTGATACAGGTCCATCTAGAGAACCTGGCGGGTGCAAAGTCCCTGGGGCAGATATGAGTTGGTGTGTTTGAGGGTCCACTTATGGCTCAGTGGAGCAAGTGCAGGGAGTTCAGAGAGGTCATTGGTGGCAAGAGGAGTCAGGACAAGTCCCTACTCTCTCCCCCTGAGATTGCTGAACTTCCTCCTTTACTAAATGCTCAAGGTTTCATGTCTCCAGATTTTTTACAATAGGGACATCAGCGGTTGTCCTACACAGCCACAGGCGGCAGGGAGAGGGTCTGTAAGAAGACCACCACGGGTATGCCAGGGGGCCAGGGAAAGCTAGGACAGCGTTTCTGTCACAGATATCCTGTCCACGTGGTCTACAGGACAAATGGCCCATCTGAGTGGCCATCCAGAAGGTGACACGAGTCCTGCTGTGCCAACTCTGGGGTGACAGGAAAATGCAGTCCCAGGGAGAGACTGGGACATCTGAGTCCCCAGCTATTAGCCACTCTGCCCACAGATGCCACGTTTAGTGAAGCACCGATCTGGGCCGCAGGGGCCATGGTGACAGCGTTTCCCACTGTGTTCTTGTTCTAAAGTCAGTCTCATGCCATTTCTGAAGTGCTCAGACCTTGGTGCCCTGTGCTGCAGTGTCCCTGGCTGGTCTGTTGCCTTTTCCTCAGGCCAGGCCCCTTTCTGCTTGTTGCTGAGGCTGAGGTAGGAGGATATCAACTTGGAGGCCAGCCTCAGCAACAGCAAGGCCTCAGCAACTCAGTGAGATTCTGTCAGTGAATGAAATACAAATAGGCTGGGAGTGGGGCTCAGTGGCTGAGGGCCCCTGGGTTCCATCTTTGGTGCCAAAAAAATCCAGATTGTGACCCTGTGACTGTTGGTGCATGAGTCTCCTGGCTGGTTTTGTTCTCCTGCCTCTGCTTTGGCCAGGAGGAGGCCCAATACCCAGCGGAGTCCAGCCCTTTGTTCTTCCCTTTACGTTTGTGTCCTCCTCTGCCAACAGGCATGGAATTGGAGGTTGCCATCTTGTACTGTTCCATCTCTGGGCCATGAACACAGACAAAGTCCAAGCCCTTAGAGAGGTTTTCTCGCACCAGAATCTCCTCTACCTCATGAATCTCATTGCCTCCATCTTTGTCTTTGCTGTAATCATCCATTTCCAGGTATGTCCAGCATGAGCACAAGAAGTCTGCAGTTTTTTTTTATTTTTTGGTACCAGGAATGGAACCGAGGGACATTGAACTCCTGAGCCCCATCCCCAGCCTTTGTTATATTTCATTTAGAGACAGACTCTCACTGAGTTTCTGAGGCTGGCCTCCAATTTGCAGTCCTCCTGCCTCAGCCTCCAGAGCTGTTGGTGATGACAGGCCTGTTCCACTGTCTCTGGCTTCAGTATAATTGTTTGTTTGTTTTTTGTTCTGTTTAGAAATGAATGGCTGTAGAGTGAATTTTACTATATTTTGAGACGAGTTTTTCTGGTTTCTTTCTTTGTGTGCCCCAAGCAGAGTGGGAGGAGGGAAGGGGCAGATTCTCTCCAGCAATGTCAGAAAGTTAGTATTGAATATTTTAAATAAAAGAAAAGGCAGGAATATTTAAAATAGTTTTGATTATTAGATGCATGTAAAAATTAATAGGTAGTGTCCTGGCCTGATGTGGTGGTACATACCTGTAATCTGAAATATCATAGAGGCTGAGGCCTTGAAGGATCACAACTTCAAGACCACCCTTGGTTATTAAGAGAGACCAGTTCTCAAAATAAAATATTGAAGAATTGTGAATATATATGAATGATAAAGCACCCCTGGTTTCAATCCCCAGTACCATATAAAACAGTAGTTTCTAAAATTTAGACCCAAATCAGCATCCTCCACTCTATCTGCAACTATGTAAAATTCTAAAAGGCAATAAATTTAGCCATACATACTACTATTGTCTGATATTGACCATAATCTTGAAATATATACATAGAAGACCCTTCACAATGTATTAGGTGTTCCCATTATTTTTCCCAATAGCAATTAGAGAGCGAAGAAAACCAATTTAGCTTATGGGGCCACTTCTTTCTTTTCAGGACTAATGAATCAAATATTAAAAGGCTTTAGTGTTTAATTGATTATCATTTATGAAATCAGAATGATATGCATTCTGTGATTTCTTGCTTAATCTACATTGGAAACTTTATTATTTCTGAGTATCAGCATCTGTACACACCACCACACCCCACTCTATTTTTCAATAGTTACAAGTACCTGTGTTCATGCTTCGTCAGTTAGTTATTCCCTTTTAAAAATAAATATGTGTTGCATTCATTGTTTACAGAAAATTTATGAAGGTTAAAAACCAGTAAGCATTTCCACAAATTTGACTTTAAAATTGATTTCATCACAAAACCACACAAGAAGTAAGAATGCTTTCTTTCTCTAATTTATTAGCCTTTCTAACATCCAATATCAGGACATGAATGCTGCTCATGGAGGGATGTTCTTACCATCAAGAACAATCAGTACTACTTTCTTCTATCTCATCAAATGTTACAAAGAGTGCACATTTTACTGTGTTTCATATGCAGAACTTGACTTTCCATTATTTGTTTAGTCGGTTTTTGCTTTATTTTTTATCACTTTGTTTTTCCTGTATTTTCCAATACTCATTTTTTTGTGTGTGAGGTATGAAAAATAGATCACTAGAATTTTTTAACTTTTGCTGTATTCAATCATTTGATTATTTACTAGCTAATATTTCTATTAAAGCATCATTTTAAAGGTAGGACTGAGGTAAGCTAACAAAACTATTTTCAAGGTCTACTGCAGAATCAGCATAACTTTCTTGAGCTCTGTAGTTAGAACCACTATTTCTGTCCACAAACTGTGCTCTTTTTGTTTTATTTTTTTTTTCTATATTGAGTAACTCTCTTTGAAATGAGGCACAGAAAATTGCTTTTTTAGAATTTTATCATCAATGAAAATCTTTTATTATTTATCATTAATTGACAGTCTGCTTCAGTTTAGAATACCAGGTTGAATATGATTTTTTCTTTAAATCTTGTGGTTATTCTGTATGTATCATCTATAATCTATCATTAATGATAAATACTTGGATTCTATTCTTGCTTTATTGAAGCTGACCATAGTTTTTTTCTTTTAAGTATATTCTATTTGGTTAAAGCATAGCTTCTTGAGAAATTCTGTAGATATGTTTAGCATGTTTAAATATTATTTTCTTGAATATAGCATTCAATCAAAATGGAATATTTCCAGACCAGATTTTCTTTCCAGGATATACATTTAAGAAACTGGATTAAATATGGAAAATAATATCTATGTTTTTCAGACACTAAAAACAGGCATAGCAGGTGAGTGAATCCATAAGCAATAAGTGTAGACTGGTAAGGTGAACTATAATTTTATTTTTAAAATTGTTCTTAATAAGTGTAGTTTGATAAACTGCTGTTAAAAATTATTGGTAAAGGGGAAGTAAGAATAGTTAAAGTATACCAGTGTAAGAAAAACTTGAGATCTGGCAGCTGAGAGTAGACTGTGGAGAAAAATTCATGTTATAATAGGGAAGAACTCCCCACTTTCTCTTCACCCTGTCACCCACTTAATCTCACCAAAACCCACCAAGACACTCAGAATAAAAGGTTTCAAGTTCAGTAGTCACACTCTCTCCAAATACAAAAAGCAGTTACAATTCAACTGAACACAGAAGCTTGTGTGCAAGTTATGAGGATCTGAGACATTTTATAAAACGTTAGGTTAAAGATGATTCTGTTTTTTTTTCTTTTTTTTTTGTATGTGTGTGTTTTATTTTGTTCTGAGGGTGTGGCTATTCCTTGGTTACCTGAACTCAACAAAGAAACTGTTATATTTTGATGAAATATCAGTGGGTGACCCACATTAAAAAAAGAAAAATATTTTCAAAATTTTAAAAAAGCCTAATTACAAATATATATATATATATATATATATATATATATATATATATATATATATATATATATATATATATATACTGCTTTCTCCCTCAACATTTTGCATTTTAACGTTTTTTTAAAGTTTTTATTTTATTTTTTATTTTTAGTTCTGAAAAATAGACAGTAAAACAGCTTCTGGGAGAATTTACAACCAATTGCTTGAGGGTCTGGGAAGCTGAGAGGCTGGAGCAGGGCTGGGAGGAGCAGACAGGAAGGAGTCTTCCTCTTAGTCACTGGAGGCCAACTATAAATAAAAAGAGACAAAAATCAACAATTGTTTGTAAGCAAGGAAATGACACAGATTATCAAGATAGTATGAGTTATGAAAATTTCATATAATCAAGAAAATGGAAAACTCCTGAACAGGATTAGGAAAAGTAAGTGTAAATTTTATTTTTAGAAGTTTATTTGTGAAACACAAAAAATAAAGATTAATTTTATCTTATGACTTTAAATGGAAGGTAGAGAGTTATGCAAGTCATAAAGTACTTCACAAATCTTTCTTCAGTTACAAAAGCATAATAAATGTATACCTTCTACTTATTTTACTCTTTATCATCCTTTGCATTTCACCTAGGGTCACACTTGTAGAGTGTGACCAATAACTAAGCAAATAACTAATCAAGAAGATAATCACGAAGTTACATTTTTCTCAGAATACCCCAATAAATTTCAGAGCAAAGAATTGATACAACACCTATTCATTTCCTTCTTTGGGAAAAGGTCCCTTTATAAATCATATAGAAGAAGAAATTGGCCATCTTTTAACAAAATGTTACTAGAAATAAATATGAGTTAGCTTCATTTAGAAGTAAATGGAAATAAAATAGCATCATTGTACAGTGTCTTTCAGGGTTAGCCTTGAAAATTGAAAAGTGGAAAAAGCTCTTTCTAAAGAGAAGAATACTTGGCAGCACACTTCACCCTTAATTACACTGTAAAAAATGTTACCTCAGCTAAGAAGGTACATAAACTTATAGGAAGAAATTAAGACTTTTCAAGAGTCTAGAATTAACTTTTGAAGACTATAAAATTTTGGGGGTACAGTAACCGGGATGGATCTCTGAAAGAGATAATGCAGTGTAAATATCATGAGATTTCATGCTATCAAATACCAAAGCAAATATATCATGGACATTGTACGAGACAACCAAGTTGACAACTTGACTTCGCTGGTTGTATTTATCCAGCCTCTGATGATGCACAGGATGAATGAGGACTGAGTACCATAGTGGTTTCCAGTCACTGCATTTTATCTATCAAATACTTCTTACAAATATCCAGCAAGTTAGGAAGAGAGGTCTATTTCTAGGTTCTTGTGACAGAATCATTCTTTTCATCATTCTCTCATTATAAATTAACAAGTGGACCTCTTTTAATGAAGAAATAATTTTAACCAGAATAACCCAAACTTTTTTTTTATTTTTTTTTTTTACATTTTGCTTTTAGGGACAATAAATCCTAAGCACGCACCATTAATTAAGTGCCAAGGGATCATGCATAAAAGTGAATGAGACCACAGTTAACAAAAACAAAGATATTATATGGGTCTATGACCATGTTATTCACTGTATTGTCACCTACAAAAAAAAATAAATAAAAAGGTACTGGCCTGGTAGAATTCTGGAACAGGTGATGATGTTGCTTATATTTCTTAAATTGCATAACATTATATCAGTTTGTGCTACCAAGAGATAGACTACATCGATCTAGGAGCTAGACTGTCAAAGTTGAAGATTCTTCATTCTCTATCACTCCCATTAACCCACTTGGCAATTACATTTTCTTACACCATGCTTCCACATTCTCTAGTTTTAGAAATCCTAATTATTTAAGTGGACACTATTCCACCAGGATGTCTAACAAGATTCGAACTAAAATTTAAACTGTACCTGAGGACTCAAAATTCTATGTACTAAAAAAAAAAAAAAAAAAAAAAAAAAAAACAGAAAGCAAGAGGGGAAAGTACAATCCTAGCTAGGTCAATTCACTCTCCTTATCAGAAGGACATTGATTCCATGTTGCAATGGAGATAAAAACTCAGATGATTCAATTTGAAAACAGATGATCCAATTCTCTTCTTTTTAGTACTCACTTTCCATACAGGAATTGTAAAAAGACCAGTGAAGTACTTGTGTCTTGAGAAAATCATGGTGGGGAGGCTCAATTGATTTGGGCATATGTATGAGTTTCACTCATACAGCTAAGTTGTAGAGACCAAAAAAAGTCCATTTAGGGGATCTAAAAAGAAGAGCAGGAAAAACACAAGATGATATTATTTTGACATTCAGTCTACACAGCTGTCAAAACTGTAATTAATTGCCCTGTTTTCCTTTTTATAAGTTTTTTTTTTTTCTTTCAGGAACAGACTGTCACCAGTACCATAAACTAAGTACAGAACTTTGACTAAAAAGCGAATTTTTGTGGTGTCACTATAGGGAACTGTGCTTTATGGCACCATAAGGACAGAAGGATTCATTTCCCAGACAATTGCTGAAAGTGGTCTTTTCAAAATATTTTCATCAGTAGAAGACAGTTTTTCTGGCTATGACCATTCAAGGCTTCCAACACTCAAGACTGTTTGAGACTCATGTAAATCACACTCTATGTCTCAAGTAGGACCCAATATGAGAGTGCAAGACAACTCCAAAATTTCACTTGGAGTAAGCAAAAGCCTCCTTTGAGATAAGACTGCAAACCCAGATTCTGTGCACCCAAACAAGCTCCCTTCCCTTTATTTCCATTGTGCTGATCTGAAGCACCCTACCTTATAGACTTCCAAGATGCCTAGTCATGGTCTTAATCTCCCTCCTTGGGAGCCCTAATTAGAACTCAAATGCATCCTTCATCTGATTCCATACTTTCTGTTTTCCAGAAGTTCTTTGAAGTCTTTTGTCACTGGAGATCACCTCCTTTTTTCGTTGTGAATGTTTATCTCATTTTATGCTTCTATTTTACTGTTACTTTAATTCATTGTGGGTAAAATAGAATTGTATATTTGAAGATCCAGGTCTCTAAGTAAAATAGTTAGCTTAGTTTATGGGTTTATAATACACAGTCAAAAATGTTCAATACATTTTAATATGAATTTAGATCCATGATTAAAATTGGAGGAAATAAAATAGGCTTTATAAGGATGTAATTCTGCACTACAAAATTATCATTTTGTTTCACAAAGGATAAGAATTTTGGGAGATAACATGACACCAAAAAAAAAGAATCACTATTTTTTTATATATAGTTGTGCTCGAAAGAGAATAAAAACGTCACCATAAATTGATAATATAATATAAAAAAAGCTTTATAACCATGTTCTGTTTTTTTTGACAAAACATATTTGAATCAAAAATATCAAATCCATTAATCCATTAATCTCCTCCAAATACAATACAGTAAATAGCATTTCTACAGAAAACATACAATTAAAACTTCTTAGTACTTTTAAGAGAGTTGTTTGAAATGAAACACTAGATCAACACATGATCCTTCAAACAAATTATGATAATGCATGCACAGCAATAAATTTGAAATAAAGAAGGTATAGACATGTATTAGCTACAGGACTTTGAAACCTCATGCCTTGGACCCAAAAGGCAATTATTTTGCTTTGTCATTACAGCACTTTTCATAACTGTGTGGGGAGTTTTAGGCCCATGTTTTTGTTTTGTGATCTCACATGCTTCATTTATTCAGATGTATTAATGTAATATATGCTTATATGAGTATTTTGAAATTATATGCCTCTTTATAATTATAAAATTGTCTAGAAATTCTGGTTCTTCACAGTTTCTAAATTAGAGAGCAATTACCATGAAAGCTAGAAAATGCACAGTGGCTTAAAGAACTCTTCATCCAAGAGTTTAGCCTTAAATTTTTCACATAGTTAATGGTCAATAAATTTATATGGTTCATAAAGTTAACATCTGTTTAATCTTAAAGTAAAGAAATAAAAAGCCAGAGAGTGCTTCTTCACAGATTCCAAGCTTTCATTACTGGGAAACCCGTGGATTCCTAAAGGGCAGTCTGTCTCTCTGATTGATGTAGTTATGTAAAATTCAAGTCCTGCTTTTCTTCCCCACAACTTTGGCTTTTCTGTGTCATCTTGTTCTTTGTGTTTCAGTGACCAGAGAAGGAGACAGGTTCACAATTACCTGTTCATGTAAAGAATCAAGCAAACAATTAAAGAAACAACTAAAAAATAACCTGAGTTTGTGAAAACATCAGAAATTGAAATACAGTGACAGGGTAGGATGAGATTCCACTGACCTAAATGTTCCTTTAAGAAAAGTTAGAGTCAGACAGTTCCATTATAATAGAAATTGGAAAAGACATATGTGTGTATATAGGCACATATATATACACATAAAACTAATACATAAAGAACTAATCAACACCAATATTCCTCCTCTAAACTTGGAAATTATATTCCTGTGTATTTTTAATCCAGGATTAGGAAATTACTAGTATGTTCATTTGATTTTCAAAAATTTTCAGTGTGCTTCCAAACACTTTTATGAGGATCCTCTCATTTGACATTTTCTAACTGAGAGAGTACAGGGTCAGGAAATTTTTAATTCTTTGAGTTAAATTGGATCCAAAGATTTTATAAGAAATATATGTAGTTTCTGGCATTGTGATATTGCCCTCTATGAAATGAAGTTTTGAACATAGAATCTCATTTTCTTCTAAAAGTTTAAAAACTTATAATTACTCAAATTATAGAAATCACATCAATAGTAGTTCTATTTTATTTATTAATATTACAGAATCAAGTTTTTAAATAAAAATGCTAAATTACAGATGGCCAATGGCTCAGTGGTGTGAGCCTAGCATGTGTTAGGTCCTGGGTTCGATCCTCAGATCCACATGTAAATAAAATAAATGTTTATAAAATATCAAGTTAAAACTCATGTCTTCTTTTATAATATGTATACAAATAAGTAATGTTTAAAATCTCTAGATGACATTCTATATGTAAGTTGTATCAGTAGAACGCATTAAACTTAGAACAAATGAGAAACTAAAATTAATCATCACTCCCTATTTAAAAAATGACTCATTTTAGGAGGATATGAATTAAAGAAGCAAACATTTTTAGAAGAAAATATCTTCAATGTATCATACGGAACAAACTTTTCTGGGCTGCGTTGAACTGTTGGAGCTGAAGTCTCTCTTCTTCATCTACAAGAAACCTCAGCAATATGCTAAAATTCCCTTCTTCCACAGCCTTTCCATGACCCAACTGCACACTACTTCTGAATCTAAGAATGCAGAGGCAATTACCCAGATGGATGAGGCCAGGAAGAATGTGGTGCAGGTAATAGGCTCAAGTGTTGCATGTTTTAAGGAAAGACATCTTTAAGTTCTTTCTCTGCAGGCCTATAATTTTAATGTCTATAGAAAGCTGACAAACATCCCCCTGGAAAACACAGAACTGTGACTTTCCCAGTGTAACATCTCAGCTGTAACTTAATTTTACTTTCTTCTTTGGTTGATAACACCAATCCTGGGATAGCTGGTCTCCAAACATTTTTCTGGACATATTTGGAATGGCATCTCAATTGGAATCATGTACCAATCACAGTTGCTATTGTTCTGATTGTATGATAACATTAGTTCAGACCCATTGAACAACTTACAATGCCTCAACTTTGAGGTGAGGGATTTCTGTATCCTCCAATGGTTCCACTCTGGCTCTGAGGATCCTCTCTCTATCATGTGTGATAGGCTCCTCTTCCCTTGCTTGTTCCCACATGAAGCACCTGATTTCTGGGTAATGTTGTTTATGTATGCTACCATTTTCAAACTGGCATTTTTGTCATTCAGGGTCTTTGTAAAATATTAAAATTAATCTAAAATTTTAAAAGAAGAAGATGAGCTGAATGCCACAGGCTGAGGAGATCACAGGAAGATTGAACATTGAGCTGAGTCATAGCCCATGGTGGAAGGCCAAACTAAGGAAGCTGTGATGAGCCCTCATACTCACTAATGGAGGTACCTGCCCTTTCTCTGAGAGAAACCATGTAATATTAGCTTGGTCTTTTCTGTACTATATATAAAGTTATATATACTGTAAAAAAAAATAAAAAGGAGGCTTATGATGGAGAATCAAAAGAAAGTGCAATCAGTTTAAGCAGGTCACTGATATTCCAAGTGTTGAAATCAGAGAATACTGCTTTATCACAACCATTGTCAATATGTAAAGGGATAATAAAATTATAAAAACTAAAAAAGTGTAATTCAGAGAGATTTGGAAACTTGAGCTAAATGGTAATAAAATAAAACTGTTACCTGTACAGGTAATATTCCTCATGGTTGATTTTGTGGTAGTTTGAAAGATGCATTAAAAAATATAAGAAATACCAAAGCACAAGACCTCCAAAGCCATGTGCAAGAGAAATATAAAATAGGAGAAGGGCATAAATAGTTGAACAAGCATATGTGTGATAAGGCAAGGCTCTTTTGGGGAGGAGGAAGCCCTGGACTTCATGTGCCCTGGAAAAGTTTATCCTCTAGACTAGTACCCACCCTGGCCCAGCCACACCTCTGCCTTTTCTAAAGTTGGTTGTGCCCTATTTCTTTGCATGTCGCCCATTGATCACCAAGGTACCATCTGGAATTGTCTCCTATATGCACACTTATTGTCTAGGAGAATTGGAGTATTGTGGGGTGAGTTTTGGCAGAGGGTTTGGCTTGTGTTCCGCTTCCAGCTTTGTGGAGTCTTCTTTTGTTTGGAGCCACAGAGAGCTCTTTGGAGAGCTACAGAAGTACATACACACACCCGGGTTTTCCTGTCGACTTGACACACAATATTGAGCAGGTGAATCCAAACTCTTTGTCTGTGCTTCCCTTATTTTTAATAGAAAAGTGATTCCATTCCTAATTGTGAGCATTAGAGTCAATTATCCTGATACCTGGACTTTAGCTCCAATCAGTGAAACAAAAATCTCTGGGGAGTACTCTCAAGCATTGGATGTATTAAGCTTTCAGGGAGGTTCCTAGATGTTATGATTAGTATAAAATAAATGTTAATGGACCAAGGTCTTGTGTACATATCGTATATTTGTATTCTGGCTTTTATATATTTTTAAGGCTTGAATAGATTTCTTTTCCTTTGGTACTTGGGATTGAACTCAGGGGCTCATAACCACTGAGTCACATCCCGAGTCCTCTTTTGTATTTTATTTACAGACAGTGTCTCACTGAGTTGCATAGCACCTCAGTTTTGCTGGGGTTGTCTTTGAACTCACAATCTTTCTGCCTCAGCCTCCTAATCTGCTGGTATTGCAGACATGTGCCACCTCACTCAGCCTGAATAGATCTTTAATTTCTCGCAACTTTTATTTATTTATTTTAAAGATGGGGATGATGAAAACTTGCTTCTCAAGACTGTGATGAGAATTAAATGAACTCATAAATAGTTGGCACTTGTTGCCTAGTGAGTGCTCCATAAGCCAGGGGGATGACAGACCTTTGTATTTTTACAAAGACAAAAAGTGGTCACCCAGCTTTTTGTCTGTTGGCAAAGCCTTGAACAACTTAGCAGAAACCTATTTCAAAAAAAATACATAAAAGGAGTGGTGAAGAAATGTTGCTCAATTGTGAAGCATGCTGAATTTCAGTCACAGGTGCCAAAAATGTCATTTATATTAGGACATTATATTAATTTATTAGTATATTCATTTGTAACATATACATGTAAGGGCATAACATCATTGATCAGTCTCATTTATCAGTGCCTGAATCATCTCTCTTTTCCTCTCTTCCATCAATCTAAACTCAACTATTCTCTCTCCAATTTTTTCGAGATCCACTTCTTTTTTCACTCCATTTTTCTTTTTACCTTTCACATATCAGAGAATGCACTTGAAAATTGACTTTCTGCAGCTGATTTATTTAATTTAATTTGATGTGCTCCAGGTTCCTCCATCTCCCACAAATGATATAATTCCTCTCTTGTTTATGGCTGAGTGGAATGAGTAAACTTGTGAAAAGATGTGTAGATGCTATTTTTTGGGTATATCACCTGCCAGCACACAGAACCTTGAGTTTCCAAGCTCAGCCTGCCATTGTGTGAGCCAGGGAATGAAGATGCAGGAATAATGAGGTCTCACGTGAACTATTTGAGGTCTTCCGATCTGTGGCTCTTACTGCTTGTACATGCACCAAACAGCCTGGTAACTTCCAGAGTGTCCTTTATTGTATGCATTGATGACTAACCTGTTTCAGGGGTCTGTTTTCGGTACAGTTTTGTTCTCAAGAGAAGGGAATCAATGTGAAGGTAAAATCTCCTGATTCTCCAGGTGTCAGATATAGGATATGGTTCCTTCCCACAATTCTTTCCCTTTTGTCCATTCATGAAACTGGCTTCACCAGGTTTACATTAGTCCTCTATTCATGTGGCACCTTTGTATTCATCCTGGCCCTGAGCTCTGGTTGGGACAGAGAATCTAGAGTCAGAGCAGACCTAGTCCCACTGGCCAGGTGAACTTAATTATAATTATTATTTTTTTACCTTTCAGGGATTCATGTTCCCAAGTGGTGAAATGAGATTGACAGCTAGTAGTGGTAACATTTAATGACATCAGGAGCCCTTGATGACCATGTACTGGACTATTGTTTTTGAGACTTTTATCCCTGCCCTCTTCACTGGCAATAAGAACTCCATGAGCAGAAGCCATGTTTACACTCATGTTGCAGGACAAAGATGCTCAGCTGTTTCGATTTAACTTGATTTAGGTCACACAGCTAGCAAATGGCAGCTTCATTGTAGCTGTGGGAACAGAGGGGAAGAAATGCACAAATGAGCATGGTAAAGCATTGGCACATAATGATCAGGTTATAGAGTAGTAAAAGGAGGTACAGGTGCAATGGAAGGCCTGGCTCTAACCAGGGTATAGGCAAGGACTGAGGAGGAGAGAGCAGAGTCCAGAGTACAGGGTAGAAGCAGGCTTCACTCCAACCACAAAGAGGTAGCTTAGAGAGTAACACCACAGGAGGCCTGGGCCTGCCTTGCAGGGATGGGGCCAAGTGGGTGGTTTTCAAATTTGACATGTAGAAATGCAGAATATGAGGATTGGGCTTGCCAGAAAGCCCCAAACTCCTTTCTGTTGTATGTGCATGTACATAGGCACATACAGAGAGAGAGATGCCCAGAGAGTTGATAACCTGTGTAAAAATCAGAGAACTGTTCATAATGGAGGAACAATTGAAAAGACAATGTTATCATTTGAAATATACTTTAGTCGGATTGGACTGCTCTAAGGGAGTTCTAGAAACTACATACTTTACAAGCAAAAACAAATTTTATTTGTGGACTTCTGAAAGCTCAGATTTCTAAGATCAACTTGCCAACAGATTTATTGACTATTGAGATCCTGCTTTTTAATAGAAAGCTGTAATATGAAGGTTTGTGTCCCTTTGAGTATCTTGGTTGAACTTCTCTCCAATAAGGTGATGGTATTAGAAGGTGAGTCTGTGGAGAGGTGTTGAGTTTCTGAGGCTGAAGACTTCATCAGTGGAATTAATGCTCTAATGAACAGGTGATACAGGCTAGCTGGCTTCTTCTACCACATTATGACAGAGCCAGGAGCTTCTACCCATTATAAATTTTCTCAACAAGCATTGAATAGCCTTGTGCCTTGATCTTATACAATGTGAAAAATGAGTGTCTGTGCCTTATAAACCACCCAGTCTACCATAAATTATTATAGCAGCTTGATGAGAGTAAGGAAGTGCACCATGTGTGTCCTCACAGGATAAATTGAGAAGTTTCTTTGCAGCTCTCATTTAATAAAGGACATTAATCTCATTCCATATCTCTACCCACATGACTGAATAACCTTCAAGACCCAACCTTTTTCTGCCTAGGCTTATGATAAACTACCACAATATTGCAATACATATTCACACAGGGTCTAGGACTGGTCATTTTGCCCCAAGTGTGTATAGCCAAGCTTCTGAAATCTGGACCTGGAAGTAACTGTCAAGTCCTCTATGTGTTCCTGGCAATAAACTTTCAAAGAATTCTTCAGTGCCTATTAATGGTCGTATCTGTGTATTCACCAGGCTGCTCACTCAAGATAAAAAGTGGCCCCTTCCATTGTAAACTCTAGTCTAATGGAGAAAGCATAAAACCCATATTGTCCCTTGCTGCACTGACACTACATATTGCATATGAATCCTGGGATCCTTTATGGCTAATTACTGATCAGTAAATATTACATTGCAACAAGCATGTGGTAAAAAATTTAGGTAAAATATTGTTCACATTGGAGAAAAAGATCCTGGAAATCAGGCCAGGTTAGGAAACTAATTAGGGGCTGGGGATCTGGCTCAAGTGGTATCATGCTCATCTGGCAAGCGCGGGACACTGGGTTCTATCCTCAGAACCACATAAAAATAAAATAAAGATGTTGTTTCCCCTGAAAACAATATATATATATTTTCAAAGTTCTCTCTCTCTCTCTCTCTCTCTCTCTCTCTCTCTCTCTCTCTCTCTCTCTTTCTCTTAAAAAGAAGAAAAACAGAAAGATATTAGTCACCAAATAGTGTGGTTCATGATTGGGTTGTCAGACTCTTACCTGTTGGGCTTGATTTTTGTTACTGATTTAATTATATGTTTTCAACATGGTTGTTGTTTATGTGGTTCAAATATAAACCCATGTTAAAGACTCTACTCTATTCCATCCCCACTAACCTTTTCCCATTGCCCTTCATGAACATCTGTTTTAATTGTTTTTAGTATATATTCTTACTGTTTCTTGTTCTGGTAGGAGTCAATAACAATAATAAGTTATTAGGTAAATTTCTTTCTTACCCAAAAGGGAGTGCTCCTGTATATCCTGTCTGCCCCTTATTTATTACTCAATGGAACAACCTGGAAAACACCCCACATATGCAAAAATCTTACCTTTCCATGTTGTAGATAGACCAAAGTTGGAACTAAACAAATGATGGACATTTGGGCTATTCCTGAGCTATATGTATTAACAATATTTCTGTATTGAATAGCTCTGTGAATCTATTTTATATTCTTGCAAATGTACATTGGATGTTCAGTCCTGCAAGAAATATTGCTTTATCAATAGCTACTTTTTATAATTTCAAGTAATAAAGCCCAATTCTTTGGAAGGTTAGAACATTTTTTTTTCTGCCAGAAAGTTTACAAGTTCATGCTTTCTGTAGATGCCCCAGTAGACAGAGGCCACATTTTGGATATTCTTTGCACTATTACAGAATGCTGGTAATGCCTTCTTTTTATGTGGGAACCATTTTCTCTTTCTGTAATTTATTTTTCTTATTACATATGATTGATACTATGTCATGGTTACAGAAGAAAACATCAGTGTCCTACCCTTAATAAATCCATGGCTTGGTGAGAGTCCAATGCTGAAACCAATAGTTTCTTCCCAGTACAATGATCACCAAGGACACAATGCATTTTGGTAGTTTGTGTCTCCTAAAAAATTGATCTTTGTAATCTAAGTCCTTATACCTATGGGCTGAGAGATTTAAATATTGTTTATTTATATTAATCTTTATGTTTTAATAGTGATAACATCATTTATTTTTTAGTTAGAGGTTTATCTATTTATTGGATTTTAGAAAGACCTGAGGACATGAACCCTATAAAAAGAATGTCTGGAACATCCCAAACATTTAAAATAAATGCCTTAGAAAGTAATGCATCTGTATAATTATTCAGCATACAGTAATAAATATAAGATCACATCAGGTCACATACATGCAGAATACCCACAAGAAACAAGGAACCACAGGCTCTGATGTGACAATATATGGTTGAACGTTGCCAAGCAAGAGCTTCTGGGGCTGAGGTGTATGTCATAGAGAACACTCAGCAGGCAGATGGTAATAATGGAGAAGCCCCCTCTCCAAACCTGTGAAAGTAGATTATTAATTTATATTTGATGTCATCTCCAAAATTCTGAGACAAAAACATCTGTAACTATAAACCCCATAATTATCAGCATCCCTAGATATGTTAGGGCCAAGATACCAATGGTAAAGTTCTTGGGTTAGATCTTGTGCTAGAAAAGGGACGTGAAGTTGCAGAAGAAAATTATGGTGTTAGCTGAGATCTCAAGATGAACTTCAGAGGAAATGTTTCTTATACTAATAAAATAATATATTTTGTTGATCTTTATTTTCAAATTCCATATTAATAGTATATATCTTAAGAGAAAATGAAGCAGAAGCCCTTATTTCAAATAGTGTCATCTTTATCAATCTCAGCCTATCCTATTACTAGGGATATATGTGGATTCACCCAACACACATTTTTCCCACTTCAATTATCAACTCTCTCTAATATTCTCCAGGTGCCATTCGAATATTATTACCAAATCATGTCTGGATTGTGTAATATTAGCTGTGCTCCCACTGTACATAGCCTTTCTTATAGATTCAGAATTACCATATATTCTCAAAATATTTCTTGATATTATCTTCTTTTGAGATTTTCTGAGGTAGAGTGTTAAGTTGATCTCATCTTTCTCTTCTTGATTAAGCAGTAGGAATATATTGAAAACTCTACAATTTTCAATGAATTGAAATGGAATGATTGTACAAAAGTAAAAATTGCTATCTTCTCAAAAAATGAATCTCAATGTAGTAGGTGTGCACATAGATGTATTTTTTAGATCTATCTTTTGACCATTTATTATCAGACTTAATGCCTTTAATATATCATCTAAGATGACACTGAGAAGCATATCCTCTAAGATGATTTTTTAATTTGTATTTGTAGTCTTTCATTGAGTTCAAATGTTATGTTGGTGCTAAATCTGATCATCTTGTATTACATATATGGAGTCTTATTACATGTATTCTAGAGCTATTGTGTATGAAAGAAGAACAAGGATCAAATATGCATGTGTTTCTGAAATAAAAAGTACTCAGTAGAAATGCTGGCCATTATCTTTTAATTATGTACTTCATCATCTATGTGATTTAACAGATTTAAAACTTTTCTTTTCATAATGGCTACATATGTTGTGGATTCAAATTATTTTCATGATATTAAAATTTTCTAGCAATATGTGTAGAAAGCTCTTTGACAGTATTTAAGGCCTGTCTTTGAATCCCCAATGTAGCTATCCACCTTGCATATATGCTATTATCAAGACCAGAAAAACTATCTTAAGTGACCAAAGTCCAGCTATTGAATATCAGTCGAAATATATTATTATTGTTTTCTCCTTAGTCATCTGGAATAAAGGTGTAATTAAAGTCACAGTTCAGATAGACTCAAAGTCATTCCATTGTAAGGTTTTTAAATTAAAGGAAAATAATTTGACCCAAGCCTAAAAGACAAACTTCCATAAGAGTCCCAATATTCATCTGCTTGAAGTAAGCGATGCATTTCTCCAGTAAAACAACCATGCATAAAATTGATACAAAAAATTTGATGTTAATCTGATGGAATATTTTTTTTATACAAGGCATGTTGGATTTTAAGTCAAGTACCTGAAATAGTAGGTATGTATTTTAGCTTTTTTCCAGGCACATATTAAAAAATACCAGTCATCAGGGCTAAGATTGTGGTTCAGTGGTAGAATGCTTGCCTAGCACATGTGATGATCTGTGTGCAATCCTCAACACCACATAAAAATAAAATAATAAAATAAAGTGTAAACAAGTTTTTAAAATAAATAACATTCATGAGAAATCTATGTAAATAAGTCTAAATCATTCCATGACTCTTTAGACCTTGCAGATCTAAAAGACATGACACTAAGGGAAACCAAAACAATTAAACATTCATGAACATAGGATATCATTTAAAAATCTGAGGTATTGTAGATATTTGGCTAAAACATCAAAGAATTTACTTCTATTTATTTTTATTTTTACCTGGAATCTACTCTTTGTACTTGGATATGAGACCCATTATTATAACTCGGCATGTGTAAGTAGTGTGTAATTATCAGATCAGGGTAATTTTCATCTCATTAAAATTATTATTCTGTGTTTGAAACTTTCTAAGTTCTGGCTATTTTGATTTATTTAAGTAGTTATTATACAATGTAATCTCCTTATTGTGCTCTAAAACCTAAGAGTTACTTTCTGGACTTAATTGTTTTTTGCACTCCCTACACACAATCAATCAGTTTCTCATTCTTATCATAAATCCGGGAAGTGTTTCTGTTCTCAGTTTCTGTGTGATTAGCTTTTCAGCTTCAACACATGAATGCCACATGCAGTATTTGTGGAAAAATAAATGCCACTACTAGGAAAAATAAAATATTATACTCAATTAATAATTATGGAAATTGCCATAAACCTCTGCATTCACTCATTCAGTGTTTAGAACTTGTCTACAATAATAAATATGGAAAAAATAATAAAATATATAAATCAAATGTCCATATGTGTTTAACATTTAATGGGTCATATTTGGTCACTGGGAACAAGTGTTGTGACATCTATTTTTATAAAAATGACATATTCTAATTCTTATAACTTTATTTATAATAAGGGAATATCTTATAAGTATGTTTTTATATTGTAAGTTTCAATAGATCAATATTACCATGGAATAAATAACTTTAAAAATTGTATAAGAGTTGGCTCAGTGGTGCAGGCCTGACATCCCAGGGGAAAAAATATTTTAAGAAAAAAATATTTTTAAAAATGTGGATTTATCTCATTGTGTAACCACCCAAATGCACTCACCCTCTACCCCTTCTCCACCTGAGATGCCCATCACAACACATGAAAGAACAGTATCTCAGTCTGCCACCCATCCAGCAGTTCTCCTTTCACAGCCCATCCAAACCCATTCCTCACTTGATGCCCATCTTTTTATGCCACCCTGTGAGTATGCATTGGGCCTGCACTAAGGCAAACCAGCACAACTGGTTGCTAAGGTCCAGGTGGCAGGTATCCCTCATTCATTCCACTGGGACCTTTTATTTTTTTAAAATGGGTTGCTAATAATTCAAAATGACAAGTTTATGACTGAAATTACAGCTCAGTAGTAAACAAATTTTACATGTGCCTGTCTCTGTGTTCCAACTCCAGCACCTAAAAAAACACAGGCAGGCCTAATGGCACATGCCTATAATCCCAGTGACTATAGAGGCTGAGGCAGGAGGCTCACAAGTGTAAGGACAGTTTCAGCAATCTAGTAAAGCCCTAAAAATCTGTCTCTAAAATTTAAAAAGGTTTGGGGATGGTTATTCAGTGATTAAGCAATCATAGATTCAGTCCCCACAACCAAATACAAAAAAAAACCCAAAGTAAAAGTGAAAAACAACTGTATTCCCCAATATCCTTTGCAGGTAGGGGTCTCTGTGATTTTGTGCTGGCCAATGAGATAACATTGGAAGCAACTGGGACTCTGGCTCTTTGATTTTTTTTTCCTTTTTTTCCCCCTGATTGCTGTATTAAATGGATGGCACAATGAAAAACAAGAAGGGCCCTGGGGCATGATGGAATAGCTGGATAGCCATAGCAGCACAGACTACCAATCACTGGGCTTTTTGATTTTCAAGTAAAAGGAAATATTTTTCAGTATTTGATGGGTTTACCTTTCTAGTATTGGAAAGACAGATGCATTGATTTTCCTCCTTGTTCTGCTTTCTGTTCATTGTCTTCAGGTTCAGGAACAATGTAGGTCAAGAAAACCAGCCATCTTTGTCACCAATTGTTTTTCAGGTCTCTGAGGATGGAAGGAAAGTACAACACAGAACCTCTATAGTACCTAATCTGAGCCATTGGGACAGAGTTGGGCCTGAGTCATCTCCAGGGTCCCTCATCTGCTGCAGAATGTTCACAGAGAGTGAGTATCTTTTCTCTTGATGCCAACACTCAAGTCCAAAATCTCAGGGCTCCCATGGTTCTCCTGAGAACTATTCCACAACAGGCTGACACTGGTCCCAATCTCCATTCCTGCACTGATGGGCCATTGGGAAAGTGAGTTTAAGCAAGCTTTACTGTCCCCAATTTTCAAGTGTATCTTCTCCAAAAAAAAAAAAAAAAAAAAAAAAACTTGAAACTAAATGAGCACTGAAGGAAGAAGTCAGGTTCCAAGGACTGAAGAAGAACCCTGCTACCAGAGAAACCTAGGATTTGAAAATTCCAATTTAAGTGAGGTGGTAGGTAAATTATACACCTTGACATAAAGCAATAGCCTTACAGCAAAAGGTCACGTGTGGGCATGGAAGTATGTATGAAAGACTGACTTTTCACAGCCTCCACAACAGGTAAACATGAATGCTAAATTTGTAACACATAACATAAGAAAAAGGAACCACATTTTTTTCTTCCTTGCCTATTTTTCTTTCTTTATTCTTTTTTTCTATTTCTTTTTTTTTCTTTTTTTTCTTTTTTCCTTTTCTTTCTTTCTTTCTTTCTTTTTTTTTTGTACAAGGGTTTCAAATTAGGGGAACATAACGACTGAGCCTCATCCTCAGATTTTTTTAATGTTATTTTTTAACTTTTGAGAAACATTGTTAATCACAATATTGAGGTATTCTTATATCAAACAAGCCATACTACAAAGGTTCCAGAGCTAGAGAGAAAATCCTGCAATCCTAGAGTGTTAAATATGTCTGTGGAAGATGAGCCACATGGACACAATGTAGAAGATCAAATGGGTGGAGTGGGCATGGCTCTGCAGAACAGTGCAGGTAAGAGGCCAGATGCTGGGTGGAGCCTGTGAAAAAAAATGGAGAGGACATAGTGGGGCTTAGTTGTTTGGCAGGGCTGGTGAGGCAGAGTCAGGCTGAGTGAGTGGATCCCAACCCATAAGAACAGTGGATAGGGAGAAGACAGGGGAAGCACGTTAGAAGCAGCATCCCACCCGGGACCCTTTAGGTGAGCACAGCCTAGGAACCAGGAGATGCAGTGATGAAGGAGCAGAGGGCATGGTGGGTGCATCCACAGGAAGCAAAGGGAGTCAGGAGAGGCATCCAGTAATTCTGTCAGAAGTCACTGTTGACCCAGTGGGGAAGAAGGGTCTTAGGGCTCTGAGATAGATATGTGACCTCAGGGTCTGCTCCACAAGGGGGCTCAGTTTACCCTCTTACACACTGAAGCAATGGAGGCAGGCTGAAGATGCCACAGCACAGCCTTTTTTGTTCCTCCCTCTCATGGGATGCAGTGGACTTTCCATTAATTTTTTCTGTTCTTCCAGGTCCAGGACAGTACCTAAATCTGTTCTCTAGACAACGATATTTGTAATAAACTCTTCAAAACCTTTTGGCAAGAATATCCGGGAACAGCACTGTTTGGCTCACAGGAGCAAATAGGTAACGGCAGAATATGAGCCACCAGGACCAGACACTGATTTATAGAGAAAGATACTTTCCAAGAACCTCTCATGTTATCCTGATTCGGTGCAAAAAAATTATCCCCAGGTTCTACCATGAAATCCTGAACTGAGGTCCCAAACTGGTAACCAGAGAAGCGCACCCAGCTCCAGGTTTTTGTTGGTTGGTTGTTTAGGTTAAAAATTTGCTTGGGGTCTGGGGCTGTGGCTCCACGGTAGAGTGATCGCCTAGCACGTACAAGGCCCTGGGATTGATCTTCAGCACCACATTAAAAATAAATAAATAAATAAATAAATAAATAAATAAATAAATAAGATAAAGGTATTGTGTCCAACTACCACTAAAAAATAAATATTTAAAAAATTTGCTTGGAATTAGAACGCAATTCTTTTTTATATTTATTTTTTAGTTTTAGGTGGACACAATATCTTTATTTTATATTTATGTGGTGCTGAGGATCGAACCCAGTGCCTCACACATACTAGGTGAGCCCTCTACCACTCAGCCACGACCCCAGCCCTAGAACGTAATTCTTAAGATTCAGGAAAGTTTGCACAAAAACTCAGGTTTCTAACTGTCCTTCAAAGTCACCAGGAGATCTGGCAGCCCCAGACTGAGTTCTTACACAGCAAGGATCGCTGGCACTGTCCTGCCAGTTTCCACGACTCTGGAGTGCAGCCGAGTCCTCTTTGCCCCTTTTGTGTCTGGCCTTGGAGGCCTTGAGTGTTGCTAAAACAGTAAGGGTTAGATGAGCTGGGGCAGCAGGCAGGAGTCAGCATGGAACTTCTGGTCCAGCCCTGCTTCCTGCTTGCTGTGTGACTTTGCTCCAGTCACACCACCTCTCTGTGCTTCAGTTTCCCTATCTGTCTGGAGGCCAATAGACTAGATCAGTGATTTCCCTCTTTAAGCCAAGGCAAGGCTGAGAGGTGGGCTGCCTTATCTCCCTTCTCTCCTTTCTGAATTAGGCCTGGGCATCAGATTTTGCTTAGGGGACTCCCTGTTTTTCCAGGGTTGGAAAACTCCCAGGTAACTACTTGTGTTAACCACATAGCCAGGGCTTTGAGGTGTATTACAACAGAAAAGGGACAATACCTTTTTTATTTTCATTTCTTTTGTGGTAGTGGGGATTGAACCCAGGGTGCTTTACTACTGAATTTTATCCACAGCTTCCACCTCCTTTATTTTTGAGACAAGGTCTTCTAAGTTGCTGAGGCTGGCCTCAAACTGGTGATCTTCCTGCCTCAGTTTCCTGAGCTGCTGGGATTACAGGCATGCGCCAAGGCTTCTGGAACCATAATGTGTTTATAGACAGGAATGACGGAATTTGATGAGCAGCATTATTCTCCTAAAAAGAGAGGCTCTCCTCCCCTGTTTTACAGATGAAGAAAGTGAAATTTTGAGAGGCTGAGTAACTAGCCAGAGGTCACACAGCTACAAGTGACCAAGAGCCCATGTTTGTGTCATTGCAGACAGTGAGGCCCTAACTACTTTTTCTGTCCCTTAGGTGGCTTGGGAGGAGGTGGGTGTAGAGAGGTGTCCTGCAGCAAAGGGGAGGCCAGTGCCCTGGGAGACCCTGCCACCTCTTGCAGTAGCCCTTCTTGCAGGCCATCGGCACACACAGGGGAGTCCCCCTCAGACTCTGTGCTCAGGACCAGGCTTCCCTCCCCCAGGGCTGACCCGGGCTGGGCTCCTGGGCTGCAGGTGATCAGGAGATCTGGCAGCCCTGGACTGAGTTCTTGCACAGCAAGGGTCAGTGGTGCTGTGCGCTGCCCTTGGATGGGATAGGGAGATGCACGCGAGGCCCATCAAGTCAAAAGACCTTTGTGGTTCTTTGCAGGTGTAACAATTGCTCACCGAGCTCCACAAGCCACATTTTGCCGCCCAGACAACTGCTATGGTTGTTACGAGAAACCTGAAGAATGGGGGTTCTTGTAGTTCTCAGGACCCAGCGTGTCCTGTCTGAGTCTTGGTTCTCCCATCTGAGAAAGGAGAACCCCTGTCCATTCCCACTCCCAGCCTGTGTCCCTTTGATGGAAAGGGCAAGTGTAACCTCTTCTGCCAGGCACCCCCTGCAGCTCATCCCTTCTGCAGCTCCTCTCAGGAAAGGGGCTGAATCCTCCCATTTACAGGTGATATCTGTAAAGGTTAATGTTATAGGCTCTGGCCAATGTCCTCAGCTGCTGAGGACAGCTTGTGACTTTTTCCAAGGTCTCGTCCATCCCAGGCCTGGGTTCCCAATGGCTGGGGGAGCCTGGAACCAGCCAGGAACTCCTGGCAGCCTCTATCCAGTCCTTGGGCGCAGGCTGCCCTTCCTGTGCTTGCTGCTTCCTGAGTGCTCTGGGCTCCAGGGAAAAAAGTGGGTTTTCAGTGAGCCCCACAGCCCTGCAGGAAGGAAGAGATTGCTTTCTTCTGCCAGGTGGGGCCTGGGCCTGACTCTCCAGGGCGGAGTGGAGGGCTGTAGGCTCTCGGGCCTGCTGAGATCACCCTTCCCAGGTGGCTCCTGGGTGGGATGTGTGTGGAGATGTGCTTGGTCTTAGCGGCTGTCTTAGTAACAGGGTGCTCTCCTGTCCATCAGGGTTCAGGGTGCACATGACAGAGGTGACAACATAGGCCCAAGAGGGATTTCCTGGCCGGGGAGAGCTGCTGGGATGAATGGGAGGAGGACTAGGGCTTGGGTGGCTCCAGACCCTAGGGGACCAATGAATGGACCACCCTCCAGGGAACCCCATCGTGGGGAGAGGCCCTTGTCCTGGTGTCGCTGTGTCCCTGGGCTGCAGAACAAGGGCTTGGGGAAGCATATGCAGTATCCTGCGTTAAAAGGGAGAGTCCCTCAAGGTCCGCAAAGGGAATAGTTGGGTCTTAGGGCACAGTCAGGGTGCTGGCAGCAGAGGCGGGGCAGAGGCTGCCTGGAGGCCGGGACACCTGCCCGAGCACTGCTGCTGTTTGGGTGTGCTGTCCCAACATCTTGGGAGGCTTCAGTGGCCTAAGTCGGGGTCGTGGGGTGGGCTGGGTGGAGAGGTTTTCTGCACATCAGAACAGCTTTGGGCCCTGGATTGGGTTTACCAAGTCACAGCACATGGGACATTGGGATGGGAGGGGTCTTGGGGGAAACCTGGTCCAGTCTCACCTTGTACCACAGGGAAATGGAAGTCCAGAGAGGCCAAGAGTTTCTCCAGGGCCCCACCACCCAGCAGGGACAGGTTGGAGAGAGGGGGTCGAGGTGGAGCACCACAATACCCTGTCCCCAAGGGAATATGGGCACCAAGGGGATGGGGCAGAGGGTTGTAATGAGGACACACACACACTTTTAAAAACACTGACTGCTCATGAATGCTTACAGGATAAAATTAAAGACAACCCTCAGCCACCCTCCTGCCTTTCCCAGAGGCCACCGCCATTCTAGTTTCTGATTCCTGGTAATAGGCAATTGCGTGTTCCACCACATGTGTGACAGACACAGACATCTTCCTCCTGTCACTGCACCGCACTGTGGTCTGTGTTGGTAACAATTTCAAACCCGTTCATTCAGCACCACTTCAGGACTTTCTCTTTCCCTCCCTTCCTCTCTGCCTCCTTCCTTCCTTTCTCTCTCTCTCTTCCCTCTTTCTTTTTTGGTACTGGATGTGAACACAGGGCCACACCTGCTTGAGAAGCACTTGACCACATAGCCACACCCTCAGCCCCTTCTGTTATTTTGGGAGGGGATTGAACTCAGGGGCACTCCACCACTGAGCCACCTCCCCAGCCCTATTTTGTATTTTATTTAGAGACAGAGACTCACTGACTGCTTAGCACCTCCCCGAGGCTGAGGCTGGTTTTGAACTTGGAATCCTCCCATCTCAGCCTCCCACACGTGTGTGGCCTCTACTGTTTTTGAGACAGGGCCTCACTGAGTTGTCCAGTCCAGCCTGGAACTTGTGATCTCCCAGTTTCAGCCTTCCAAGTCACTGGGATTGTGGGTGTGTGACACCACATCTGGGACTTTAGTACTTTGTAATTCAACTTGTTTTTGTTGACACTCAAAACACAGACAAGTCCACTGGCCACCAGCGTGTTCCAATGAGGAACAACAGGTCAAGCTTCCCAGGGGCCAACTGTGCTCCACCCTCTGCCCGAGGACAGTGGCTGCCCTCACTTGGAGGTTTTAATTGCTATGTGTTTGTTTTAGTTGCTTTGTGTTTGAAAAACCAAACCAAACCCCCAAACAAAACAAAAAAACCAAGCCGGCACGCCCCACAAGAAATTTCCCAGGGAGGATTGCTTGGGATTGCAAGTGGGGTGCTAGGCCTGGGGCTCTGATTCTGTGACACATGATGGCTTAGGCTTCTCAAACCCAGTAATGACAGTGGAAAAACTGGGGGCCACAGGGACCTTATTTTCTCCTGCTCACCCTCATTCCAGTCCCACCCCCTTGACTGTCCACACACAGTCCACCATGCCTGCAAGACATGGCTCATCTGTCATGCTGCAAGACACAGATTCCCCAGGACAAGTGGGGAAACTTAGGAAAGTGGCTTAGCCTCTGCCAGTGTATGTGTCCCAGCCTCTACCAATAAAATGGCTCGGCTCTCTATCCCCCCTGCACCGTCAGAGCCTTGAGCGGGATAGGTGGGGGTCATGGGTGGAGCACCCACAGTGTCTGCTACAGCAAGTTACGCAGCCCCAGCCTCCAAGGTTTCATCTGTTAAATTGGGACATCAGAACAATCTTGCTTTTTTGTCTATTTTAAATCATGTTGTTGTATTTTTTAATGTTTATTTTACTTATTTTTATGTGGTGCTGAGGATCGAACCCAGTGCCTCATGCAAGCTAAGCAAGCAGATCTACCACTGAGCCCCAGACCCAGCTCCGGAACAGCCTTGTTTAAAAAATAAGAAGCCAGTCATGGTGGCATGACCTTGTAGACCTCGCTGTCCCCACTGTACAGGATGCTCTGACAATGAGAATCACTGGAGCCCAGGAGTTGGAAGCCAAACTGGTCAACATAAGCAAGACCTCGCCTCAAACATAAGATAAATCCAGGCACGGTGATGCCCACCTGAAATCCCAGCTGCTTGGGAGGCTGAGGCAGAAGTATTGTGAGTTCAAAATTGGCCTCTGCAAAAGCAAGGAGCTAAGGATTGGGGTTGTGGCTCAAGTAACAGAGCACTCACCTAGCACATGTGAGGAACAGGATTCCATCCTCATCACCATAAAAAAATAAAGATATTATGTCCACCTAAAACTAAAGAACGTATTATTTTTTTTTAAAAAAAAAAAAGGTGCCAAGCAACTCAGTGAGACCTTGTCTTTAAATAAAATACAAAATAGGGCTGCAGATGTGGCTCAGTGGTCAAGAAATTAGGTTTTTTCCCAATTGTCTTACTAATGAGCACATGCCATTTAGAAAGTGGTTTTTCCACTCTACCCTTCTGTCCCAAATGTGCTTTTTCTCACTCCTTCCCTAAACAGGCTCTGAATTCTCCATATTTTTCTTTTAAATTATACATTTCAGCTTTAGATTATCCCATTGGTTCCAAGTTCTATAGAATGCAATTTAAAGTAACCAGGAAGGAGACTGAATGCTGTTTTGACTACATATTTTCTCCATTAGATATTATAGTCCATCACTTCTAGATTTGGCCCTCCATAAGCTTCAGAGCATGGACACAGTTCAGCCACATTCACAGAAGAGGTTTGACAATTGTTGATTCCAGTTTCCAGTAGAATAGTCTTCATTTGCATCTGAGTTCTCATCAGCATGGTCCTTACTGTCTGTATTTCTATCAGCATTCTGGTCATGGCCATTTATCCCATCTTTCAGATGTTTCAGATCTTTACAGGTTTAAGGCTCTGAGAGGAGTCCCTCTTGGATGCATCACAACATGGTAGGCGCCATGTTGTGTATCTCTCAAATCTATATCTTAGTTCTTTCTCCTTATAAAACCACAAGAACTCCATCAAAGGGGCTCCATCCTAATGAAGTAATCAAACCTAAACATTTTTCAACGGCCCTACCACTAAACACCATAGTCCAATTAGTTTCTACCTTCTTTAATATCATTGACATAAGATTTTTGTAATTAAATTCCTTCATGAGTTCAGAGAGACAACCCATTTTCATACATAGCCTCCAACGTATATTCAATTCATCATGAAAGAATTACTTAGACAACCTCTGTCATACAGTCTTCCAACGATACTTTTATTAAAAAGTGGAGAAGATTTTAAATATTCTTCAATTAGCATTTTGAAAAACAAAAAACATAAATATGATAATAAATTCACCTGTATTTTAAGTTTAACATGGCTTGTATTTTAGTGTTTTATAATACATCTGTATGTAAGGTTTGTTTATGAAGACTCCTTTTTAAATACTAAAATAGTGTAAATTTAAACTTATATGCTTATGTGTCTATATACGACCAAACACCCAATGAACATATTTTATATTTTTTTAACTTGAGCATTTGTAATCAAATGTCTCTCCAGATCAAAAATCTTCAAAAATATTTTGAAACTATTTTGCCGTATATTATCATAGTAATAAGGTGTAAGATATTAACTAATAGATTATTATTTATAATTCATACAAGTTAAATTATAGAACACATTTTTATATAAATATTTAACCTGAATATCAAGAATGATTGAAATTGGAATTACTAGATCAAAAGTATACAGTTTAATAAAAGTACACACATACTCCAAAATTTTGGCAAATTTTTCTTCAGAAAGTTTAGGAAGTGAAAATTCTTATATCAGTTTAACTTTATTTTCATTTTCTTGAATGATGGTTAAATATATATGCATATACACATATATTTATCTGCATATATAAAGAACAGAAAGTTGATAGCTTAAAATGGCATCAAAATCTTGTTTACTCAGTGGTTCAAGAGGGTGAAGCAGAATAATCACAAGTTCAAAGCCAGGCTTAGAGACTTAGTAAGGCCCTAAGCAAATTAGTAAGATATATATATATATATATATATATATATATATATATATATATATATACACATACACATACATATATAAATTTATGTAAATTTTTTATTTATTTATAGGTTGTATATATGGAAAAGTTATAGATAATATCATATATATATATATATATATATATATATATATATATATGATATTATCTTTTTTTATTTCTTTTATTCCATATGAGTCTGTTCAGTGATTCTAATGTTTTATTATTTATATTGCAAAATATAATAAACTTGTGAATTTCTCCTTTATTCCTAGTCTTACAACCTTCTTCTCAATTGCAAAATTAGTTTTTCCAAAGTTAGTTATCCACATTTTTTTCTTTGATTTCACTTATTTCATTCTAATTTTGTCATCTAAGTGTTGAGTCTTCTGGATGCAGTGACACACAACTGTAATCACAGCTGGTGGGGTGACCCCCCAAAAATGTTGAATCCATCTGGAATTGATTATGGTATGTTATCAAGATCCAATTTGATTTTCAAATGAAGCAAATTTGTTCATTGAAAAAATCCTCTTCTTTTTATTGAATTGCAATTCTCTTTATTTATTTATGTATTTATTCATGTATTTATTTTAAATATTTTTTAGTTGTAGTTGGACAAAATGCCTTTGTTTTATGTATTTTTATGTGGTGCTGAGGTCTGAACCCAGTGCCTCATATGTGCTAGGCAAGCATACTACCACTGGCCACAACCCCAGGCCCTGCAATTCTTTTTTTTACTGTGTACATGAACATGTGTACACACTTGGACATGCACATTTGTATCCACATCTAAAGTAATATCTTCTCTAAGATTATTTGTTTGTTACCCATTTTTAGGTTTTTAAAATGAGTTGTTTATTTAAATGATCTAATTCAGAAGCTCTCAAGATTTATTATCTATTATCTCTCTTTCAAATAAAATGTAAAAGCATTATTTTCAGTAAAAAGACTCAGTGAAAAACAATAAACTCTAAACCTGTTGATCTCCTAAAAGTTGAGAGTAGAATAGTGGTTAGGCAAGATTTAGAAGGGGTAGGGAAGTTGTCAATGGGAATAGTTTTATAGTTAGAAGGAATAATTTCTGGAGTTTTATTGTAAAGTAGAGTGACTTAGCAATAATGTATAAAGAATTGAAGGGAGAATTCTGAAGGTTCTAACTTTAAGAAATGATAAATAATTAAGAAGGATTTGTTGTTTACCGTGAATCTATGATTATACAATGTATACAAGTGTTTAAACATCCTATTATATCAATCAGAAATAAAATAAAACCTAAAAAATCTCAATTGTTATATTCTCCAATCTTGCACAACTCTTATAAATTAATTCTCAAATAATTGACATTTATGCAATTATTAGTTTTCCCATGTAGCAATAAGACTCTGAGGAATTATATAATCATCTAAGGAACTTAATAATTGCAAGAGTATTGCATCTATGGGTCACAGAGAAAATAAATATTACTTTTGTCCTGAATTAAAATGAAAATGATGGTATGATTTATACTGCATCTCTGACATTCACCTTAAATTATTAGACAGTTTTTCTTCTCTGTGGACTAGGGCTATCTCAGTGGCAAAGTGAGCTTGCAAACCTTCAGGACAGATCTGAGTATTGATAGAACCATTTTTTTAAAAAAATCAAATATAATATAGAGAAAACACATTCGTTCTATTTGTCTTCATTCTGTTATGCACACTATACTCTCCCTCCCATTTTCTAATATTGATCACGTTAGTTAAAGAAGAAAACATTTTATATCATGGAAGTTATTGAATCATTTTGCTGAGGTAAATTTTAGTTTATTCAAGTTTTGAATGTTTGCTTTAGAACTGAAGGAAAAGGCATTGAATAGAAGGTTTCAAGAACTTAGCTAGGAACACTGGATGGTCAGTGATGTCAAGCAGAGCCCATTTTTCCTAACTGGGTGCTTCTGGGGAGTCCACCAGGAGGTCAGTGTCTTCTTTGGTTTTCATGCTGTCTGAGTTCAAGACTGCTACAATTTCAGTTCTCAGGGTTCATGTGGCTTTCTAAAACTTATATTGGCAGTAATTTTAGATTTAGTGAAGAAAAAAAAAGTCAATGAGTGTAGGAACCAGGGAATAGGATGCATTTTCCTTCTGAAAGGGAACTTCATGTGAGAAGTGAAAGTTTATCTGTGAAACACTATATTGTTATAGGCAGGAAGGTTGATAAGGGCATGCTAACTCAGGTTGTTGAACAAAATAAAGTTGAAAAGTAGTGTTATAATGTAATCATCCGTTATTTTTTAAAAATATTTTTAGATATAAATGTGCACAATACCTTTCTTTTATTTATTTCTTTTAATGTGGTGCTGAGGATTAAAACCCTATCACTGAATACCACAGCCCCACTAGTTATTTCTTGCAAAGGTTATTTTTGAGCTCATTAAATGAATCAGGTACATTCTAAGTGCCAGGTATTTAGCAGTTAACAGGCAAGTGTTTTCATACGTGCGAGGGGGTAAGTGGTTCTTACAGTTGCCTGATTTATAGAAGATGTTAAAATAAATGTCATTATAAAGAAAATAAAAATAAATGTAAGATCAAAGAAATTTTATCACAGAATATATGTGTGTGTATTGACATTTGTATTTGACTTTTTGCAAATAATAATAACAGTTAATGTAAAGTGCTTGCCATTTTTTTCTGATCCTCATGCAATAAGTAACCACCATGTTTATACTAGCAACATGTCATAAAATATCTATAGGTTAGAATAAGTTTTTTTCCCATTTTCCTCACAACCTCTTATATGTAATTTTGTATAACAATGAGGGTCTCCTTGCATTTGCATGCAATTTCCCTTTTCTCTCCCTTTCCCTCCCACCTCATGTCTCTGTTTAATGTTAATCTTTTCCTCCTGCTCTTCCTCCCTGCTCTGTTCTTAGTTGTTCTCATTATATCAAAGAAGACATTTGGCATTTGTTTTTTAGGGATTGGCTAGCTTCACTTAGCATAATCTGCTCTAATGCCATCCATTTCCCTGCAAATTCCATGATTTTGTCATTTTTTAGTGCTGCATAATACTCCATTGTGCATAAATGCCACATTTTTTTTATCCATTCATCTATTGAAGGGCATCTAGGTTGGTTCCACAGTCTAGCTATTGTGAATTGTGCTGCTATGAACATCGATGTGGCAGTATCCCTGTAGTACGCTCTTTTAAGGTCTTCAGGGAATAGTCTGAGAGAGGCAATAGCTGGGTCAAATGGTGATTCCATTCCCAGCTTTCCCAGGAATCTCCATACTGCTTTCCAAATTGGCCGCACCAATTTGCAGTCCCACCAGCAATGTACAAGAGTACCCTTTTCCCCACATCCTCGCCAGCAGCTGTTGTTATTTGACTTCCTAATGGCTGCCAATCTTAGGGTGGTTTTGCTTTGCATTTCTCTGACTGCTAGAGATGGTGAGCAACATGTCAGAAAATATCTATCGGTTAGAAGAAGCTTATGCTTGTTAGTATTTTTCCTAGTGTAATGATTCTGGTAGCACCAGATTCAAACTATAAAGAGTACTGCTTTTAAATAATAGACAATTATGAACAAATTTCCATTAGACTTTTAAGTTGGTTAATAATCATCTGCTATTTAAAAACATCTAGCTCAGATTTGTGTTTCTGAGGTTAACTACAAAGGTCTGCACACAAATCATTAAAAATTCCTGGGCCATTTTATATTTTTTGTTAACATAGTATTTTTTTAATTACTGTATCATAATCTTACCTGGAATTTAAATTTAAAATTTCAGCTTTGCTTATACACTTAAATTATCCAGCTAAAATATTTTACAGAACATTTTCAAGAATATATTCTGATATAAATCATATGTGTTGTTAATTATTCATTAGTAAGGAAATATTACCACAATAATATTATGTAATATTATTTAGAGTGTGAAAGTATATAGAAATATTTTGAATTATATATATATATATATATATATATATATATATATATATATATATATACACACACACACACACACATCACACATACACACAAAGCTTGAAAAAATAATTTGGTTATCTATTGGCTACACAAATGGAAATTTAAATAAATTTAGCCTCAAACATGCCATGTAAATTAGAAATAGTTATACATAGTACTGATTTACTTGTCATTTTCTATGTAACTGTATTGTTACTACATGTCATATTCAATTATAACACTATGAAATTTGTAATCAGTATGAGCATATCATTAACAAAAATCAATAATACATTATTGCATTTCTGTGAGTTGACACATCTCCAGTCCTTTTTAGAAAGACTTACTATAGGCTTTGAAGGATTTATAAATTTAACGTATTACTGCAATGTGTTGTTGGGGTCCATTACTAAGAAAATAGATATTTTCTAGATGGCATTGAGATACATCTCTAAAACTTTGATGAAAGTATGGAATGCAATCTGGGCAAAAGAATAAAAACGACCTCAGGCATCAAGAACCACAGGAACTCAAGCACCACAGCAACATTTTGTTGAATGAGCACTGCACAGTGCATCTTAGCCATACTCATGATAACCTGGGAGTTCACAGCTATCAGACTGAGGGAAGATTGAATAATAGAGAGTTTACAATTCATGTTAAGAATGAATTGGACCCAATTAATGGTCTGCCCTCAGAAAATTAATGTTTTTAAGGTACACGTACAATAAAATCCACATATACCCAAAATGGAAATTGTAATTTGTTAAAACACAAAGACTATATAAGTCCTGTTACATTTTCATTTTTACATTTAATCATTTCATTTAGTTTACATGGCAACCTCTAGTCACATACTAGCTTACATATTTTTATGTGTTGTCAAATTCTTTTCATCAATTTCAATACTTAAAGATGAAACTAAACAATTCCATTATTATATTTTAAGAAATTACCACCATGAAGAATATAGACAGTAAATTCATTTTGTCCTTAGTTTACTTTGCTTTCTTTGTGTATTCTCATGCAGTGCTTTTTATTTATGATCTTGAGAAAGCCATGGGAAGGTGAATTCACCTTGTTGCAAAAAAAACAGAGAAATGTATTATAGAATGTTTAGTTGTTTCCTGGTGGTATCTTTTTCAAAAGGTATATGGAAATGACATTATAGACAATATCAAGTTACAGTTAAATATTTTTCTGTCAAGGACAGAGGAGATTTCAGAAATATGAATCTGCTCCTCTTTGCGCATATCTTGAATTCTGGCTCTTACACCCAGCCAACTGTCAGGCACAGATCTATGTAAACATGAGTTCCTCACGGGTGGGCCTGAGATCTTTCAATTCCAGTCTTTAAAAATAAAGTTTCTTGACAGATGATATTTTAGGAAGACATCTCCTGAGACTTTCTCACAGTTCAATCAGGCATGTCTCGATTTGTATAGGAAAATCTCTGCATTTGCTCTATTGTTTCTTATAAGAGAGAGAGTGTGCTCCCAATGAATAGACACATTAAGATTTGCCTTTATAGAAGGTTTATCCATGATTGTTTAAACATGATATTTATGCATTATTATTTTTGTGGGATAATAAATTCAACATAAAGTATTCATTCCCATTTTAAAATTACAACCTTGGTTTCAGACTTGATAAGGGTATGTAAAATTTTCTAAAGAAAATATTTTATACAGAAGAAATCATGTAATACCTTGAATTTCAAAGAAGTTTCACATTTGACTGAACCATCATATGGAATAGAAAATATCTGAAAAGTCCAAAGTACAAAAACTACATGATAAAGGGTCCAGAATATGTAGGGATCTAAAACTATTTTTTTGTATGAAATACACTTAATAGTCTCTCCAATTTTACAAATTCATTGCTAGATTATAAAACAAAAACTATTGAGTTACATTTACCTTTGCAGATGCAGAAAACACACAACAAAAGTCAGACAGATATTAAAATATTCCAGCCTTCCCATGAGATGATATTATTTCCATAAACTTTATAAAGCAAAATTAAATTCTTGTCTAATTATAGCTAAATATATTCACAAATCTTTAAAGATAAATAATGATTCAAGAAATTTTTAAGAACTTAAGAATACACAGAAAACGTCCAGAGTTATTGTAAAAAAATATTTTAATGCTGTTTTGTTTTAGGCTTTACATAATAAGTTTGCAAGAGAAAAATAAATGCTTTTTCATAATGATATAATATGTACTTAAGAGTATGCAGCTTAATATGTGTTTCTTTGTAGTGATATATTTCTAATAGTAAAAAAAAATTAAGAATTTAAATACTTAAGTGATTCTGTTTTTGTATTTTTTAGGAAAGAAATAAATGTGATGAGCTTAGAAGGGATATTATCTCTGAAGAGCAAGTTCATATCCATGAAGAAATTACAACTAAAAAATATGAACTACTTTGTATAATGTCCAAGTTACATATTCAAGTTTCATTTAAAACTTTTTTTTCCTTTCTCTTTTTCTGGAAGAGCAAGTGATCCAGTATTTGCCTCTTAGGAAAATTGAATTACTAACCAGTAATTACAGTTCTCTGAATGTAATATTCTCAGTGGATTTGTATCAATTGTCTTGGGGCATTTTGGCATATGAGTTCCAGTAATGTAAGATTGTGAAATAAAGAAAATTAAGTTCTAATAGATTATATCTTAAATTTGTCTAGTATATTTCTATAAAACCACTTTGAATTTTTTTTCCAACAGTCTTGTTAAATAGATTCAGTTAACCCAAGATGTAGTTCTTTAGCACACAGAAAGGTGAAATCCAAATCCAAGATCATAATGTCATTTATGAAGCTAGAAAAATCTGTGCATGATGAGGTAGCACAGATTCACTCTGCTATATTGAGTCTGCAATTCCATTTTTTAAATTATGTAGCAAAGCAATATAAATGGGAGATACTAATCTTTAGAACATTTAAAATACCCTCGCTATCATTGTCTTGTAATTTTTAAGCATTTAATTCATTATAACATGCTACATATTAAAGTATGAATTACTAATTAATATGTGTATTTAAAAACTGAGATAAATGTAGAAATTCAATTACTAGGAGAGTTTTTGAAAATACAAGATATTATAATCTAGAATCTAAAGTGAAAATGTTTAAGCATAATTATTATATTTCCAGTTATATGAACAGTAAGAAATATCTTACCATTTTAGAACCCTTAAAGATAAAAATACATATTTCATTGAATCAGGATTTTGTTTTAGGGTATAATGTAGCTAAGGATGAACTAGTATTTTTTTGGAGAACAGAAAAATAAAAATTTTACCTTATGTAATATTGATTTTTGGAAATTTTGAAGAAATACTTTAAAAAGCTTAATTTCCTTTAAATTTTAAATGTTTCCTTCCTATTGCCAAATCAAAAGATCCTACTTTTCCTTGACTTATATTCAATCAGTAAGGTTAAGTATTATTTTAAAACACATGAGCTTACTTATTAACTAAGAGGTATGAAAATGAAGAAAGCTATTATTTTAGATATTTGGATGGTAAAAATTGCTATTATGCAAAGGGATTTTACCTTAATTATTCTGGAAGATGATTCAATTTATTTACATTGCATATCGTAAAATTAGCATACATGATTTATTTATTCATATGATTATCTGGAAATAAATATTGAACTAAGAAAAGATTAAGTTTTAAAATTAAAAATTTGGCTCTTGCCCTCTGAGTCAGTCTGAGTCAGGGGATAAGGGACTTTTCCAAAGAGCTTTGCAACTCTACGCCACATAACCTCCCAATCAGGGAGATTAATGAGACCAGTGGAGGACCGAAAGCCAATCAGTGCATTTGCTGTGAAGAGGAGGGTCATCAGAAAATGGAGACATCCCTGATGCTTCCAAGGGAAGCCACATGGTCAAGCAAGGCCTGGACCCATCCTAGCACAAGTGGCACTAGCAGATCTGAGAAGCTGCTGCAAGTTCCCGAGGACTCCCAAGGAAACTCAGCTGACTGTTAACAATAGATAGAAACAAAAGTCAGTTTGACTTGCTTCATCTTAAACACTTAGCAAAGACAATCAAAGCCAAAACACAGCTATTCCTGGGCATTTTAAATAAAATAATAGTTAAATGTAACTTCCTTAAATAAGTAAACAGGAGGCTTCAAAAGAGATTCTCAGACAGGAATGCCTGATTACTATCAAAAGAAACTGCCAGAGTAGTTTTTAGTTCAAGGCCTTTATTTCTAACCTACGCAGGTAGGCTTAATGTTTGCTAGTATGGTTATCCAGCCCTAAGTAACAGAATTAAATATTTCTCTATTAGACACAGAGGTCATACTAGTAAAAGGATTTTGCAAGCTCAGATTATATTAAGTTTTTAAACTGTATCTTAAGGAAAAGGACATCTGTAATTCTAAAAGTTAAGTGTGGTGTTTGCACCCCTGACAATTCTGGCAATGAGACGAATATCCTTAAAGATTTACATGCTCAGATAGAAGCCATGTCCTCAGCAACTTTGTCATGGAAACAATATCTTAGCTCCTGGTTCTTGGTAATTCCTCTTGGAAATCATTGTTAGTCTTTGTCTTTGCCATCATACTCATTGGCATATTCCTGTGCTATGGGATTTATTGCTGCATCAATCTGGTTCCAGTACTAATGAATTCTTGTTTCTCTTATAGACCACCCATCACTCAAATAGCCTTCCAGTCTATTACTTCTCAATCAGACTTCTATCATGGACCCACTCGATAGACCCGATTTTTAAAGGGAGATTCCAAGCTGCTTGCCCCACACCGTCCCTTTTCAGCCTGAAGAAGCCAGAAAGATTTTCTTCGCCCCCCTTGCTTACAGCAGTAAGGAGTTTTCAAATTAGAGGGGGGAATGAAGCCAGATTTAAAGTTAGGTAGTCAGTGTAGTTAGGTAAATCGGGTCTAATATCGAGTGAAATCTAAAATGGAGGCCATGCTGGGAATGACTCAGGGAAAACGCAGGGCAATTCATGGAATGTTAATGAAGTCCTGAAAAGGCCCTAGGCCAAAGTCCACCTCAAAGAAATGTTAATGGAGCTCAGGAAAAAGCCCCCAACAGATTTGGAGATAGCCCATCCTAGAGAAATGATAAGCCCATCCCAAAAGGTGATAATTGGGCCCACCTGTGTCCTAACCCCTTCAACCTATATTCTATCACCAAAAGTATAAAAAGGCGAAAGAACAGCCCTTCCACGGATTCCCACCTTTTGGGTCCCCTTCTTCCTCCAGGAGAAGTCTTTTCTGCTGTCCTTTAATAAATTTCTAATTTCTACTCTGAAAAAAAAAATCATCTTCTAATAAGCATATTTTGTTACTAATGACGTACATAAGAGATTTTTTAAAGAGATTGTATGCAATACATATATTTGGGACTGGGAGTATACCTCAGTGGTAGAGCACTTGCCTAGCAATTGTAAGGCCTTGGGTTTAATCCTCACCTTCACAGAAAAGGAAAAACAACCACAACCAATTATTCCCTAACACTTTTGTCCATATGTTTGTGAGTATAATATAACTTGTATTTCAAATGAAGGGTTGTGTTTCTTAAAGGAATGAGTAGTTTCCAGTTTCCAGTATCAAAGATGACTTACAGGTGGACATGTTTGTCGTTGCCATGAGAAATGGTTGCCTTTTTCACTACCCTAGAATAATATGTTAAGTGGAAAATACAATATAAATTGAGTGAGTATTTGCCCAGGTCCAAGTATGAGTTAAAGGTTTAGAAATATTTTATTGTCAAAAAGAGTACAAAGTGTGAAATGTCTAATAGTTTGTGGGTTGTTCATTTTATTAAAATTAGATTTTAAGGTAATAATAAAAGCAACTATACTTTGAAACTAACTATGAGTGCCAAGTACCTTGCAAGCACTATTGTATTTGAAGTTTACAACACCATTGTCTAGAGAGCTGTGTTCCTTGTTAAGTAGGAGAGGCAGAGATAGAATTCAGACTCAGAAAAGCATAACTCTAAAATGCAAACTTTCAACCCATGTACTATATTCCCTTCATAGCCCCAAAGTTTTTTTTTTTTGATTACTAAAAACTAAATCTATTCCAAGTCTTAATTTACTTTTAATTGTATTAAAATTTTTTTTGAAAGGGAATATTCTTATTACAAAAGTAGAACATCCTGTGAAGTCTATAAAAAAAGGTAAATCAAAGAAAAAATTAATTACCCATAGTCATAATACTCCCAAATTAATTCATTCAATAACTGTAAATTCTGTAGATTTTTTAACATAAGGTATCTGTAGGCCCACATAGCCAAAGACTAGTGATGGTCTTCTTCTGTCTAAAACTTAGACCCTAAAATGTGAAGGCATTAAGATTAAATGATGCCTCCCTGTTACTATATAGCAAGTGATAATGTTAAGTGTAATATTTAAAAAATATTTTTTTCTGATAACATTATAGTTTATTAAATGTTCATGTTGTCAATGTTTACAACATAATTGATAATAGTTCATGGTTTCCAGTAAATATGTAAGTATTTTAACACTTAGTTTCTTTAATTTTTTTTTTCACCAACTATTGGAGTTTAGTAAAATTTTACCATGTTTATTTTTGTTTAAACTTGAATCCATGTACTTCTGCATTATGCATGCCTACATGATTGCAGGAATGCATTCCTTATTTATTTATTTGTTTGGTTCCAAGGATTGGACCCAGTGATGCTTAACCACTGATCCACATACTCAGCCCTTTTTTTGTATTTTATTTAGAAACAGGATATCACTGAGTTCAGTTGCTGAGGGACTCGCTAAATTGCTGAGGCTGGCTTGGAACTCACAATCATCCTTCCTCAGCATCCCAAGACTCTGGCGTGTACCACTGAAACCAGCTACATGAATTCATGTACAAGAGACCACATTGCAGTTAAATTCTCCAGGTATATTAAACATATTATCCTTAAAGTAATTTTTATGTAGGCAATGTATGGGGGTATGTATATATATATATATATATATATATATATATATATATATATATATATATATTATAAATTACTTTAAAGAATTTTACATATAATTGTATACAAACATATATAGGTATAAAAACTTGAAAAACAAGATACTTCTTTCCACTCTTAATTAGGATTATAAGGTGATGGAAGAGGATTTCCCTGTAGGAAGTAAATGGTCTCAGTATTCATATTTTTCAGGAATACCACCAAAGGAATTTTGAAGTAAGACTGCTAACAATGTGTAATGGTTTTCAGTCTATTGAGAAAACAGTGGATTGACCAAGACTATATAATAGCAGTATTTTAGAGTAGAAATTTTTTTTGAGACAATTATTCACTCAAAGAAACTTGAGAAAATAATACATTTTTTGCCTTAGAGAATTCAAAAGATGTGTTTTCTACTGTGCTGATAGTATGATACAAATTAAGAGCCCTCAATAGAGAAATGGCCCGACTCTCTAACTACTGTCAATGGTAATAGCTCAAGATCAACTACTTTAAAATTAAAATGACAATTTATTTTTTCAGCTCTTCTCTCCTGTTTAATTGGCATCTATTCAAAAATTTCATACATGCGTCAAATTATTTATTTACCTAGAAATACATTCTGCAATGAATTTACACTGGAGCCTTTTAAAGTGAGTTGTGGTGCAGAAAATTAGATGTCTCCTGGGTAAAACATTGTGATTTTCAATAAATGCAGTGGTAGATTGGTAACATCAGTTTTTAACATTTTTGAAAGAAAATTATTCATGCTGTTTCTCTGCAGTGCTGAACTTTGAGGATTCCTATAATCATTTGACCTTATGTTACATGAAGCTGACCCAGATTTGCATGCAGAGAAAAAACATTTTGGCTGAGGCAGCAATCACTAAACACACTTAACTGAATAAATTGGTTGTTCAGTAAAAAGTCTTGGTTAAATTCCTGTATATTGAGAGATTGGGGTTTTGATGCTATATTTAGCTTGTTAGAAAAGAAAGATATATAAACTTAGTATTACTACATAAACAAAAGCACTATTTTACTCAGGTATTAATTGCCTGAAACTTTTGTTCAATTGATTGGTTTCTATAGATAGTAACAATTCGATACCTAACCAAGCCAGTAACTATAGATAGTACCTGAATTTACAAGTGTTATCTTTCTGACAAAATTATGGCTTTCTGCTTATACTGTATTCAATGAGTATCTTGCTTTAGGCTAAACAGTCATAGTAGATGATTTATACTTTAGAATTTTTGATTGAAAAAATCTGGGTCAAATCACCATTTCACCTAGCTATTGCCCTTCTTGAACTATTCCCTGAAGACCTTAAAAGAGCGTACTAAAGGGATACTGCCACATCAATGTTCATAGCATCACAATTCACAATACCTGGACTGTGGAACCAACCCAGATGCCCTTCAATAGATGAATGGATAAAAAAATGTGGCATTTATACACAGTGGAGTATTACTCAGCACTAAAAAGTGACAAAATCATGGAATTTGCAGGGAAATGGATGGCATTAGAGAAGATTATGCTAAGTGAAGCTAGCCAATCCCTATAAATCAAATGCAAATGTCTTCTTTGATATAATGAGAGCTACTAAGAACAGAGCACGGAAGAAGCAGGAGGAAAAGATTAATATTAAACAGAGACATGAGGTGGGAGGGAAAGGGAGAGAAAAGGAAAATTGCATGAAAATGGAAGGAGAACCTCATTGTTTTACAAAATTACATATAAGAGCTTGTGAGTGGAATGGGAAAAAAACAAGGAGAGAAATGAATTACAGTAGCTGGTTTAGAGAAGAGGGGAGGGGGGATAGTAGAGGATAGGAAAGGTAGCAGAATACAACAGTTACTAATGGCATTATGTAAAAATGTGGATGTGTAACCGATGTGAATCTGCAATCTGTATTTGGGCTAAAAATGGGAGTTCATAACCCATTTGAATCTAATATATGAAATATGATATGTCAAGAACTTTTTATTGTTTTGAACAACCAATAAAAAAGAGAAAAAAAGAAAGAAAAAAAAGAAACACCATAATGTGGTGAAAATAAACTAACAAACATTGTTGAAAGAGTAATACTGAATGGAGGAAGAATTTTAAGTATGACTAGCTTCATAATAACTATAAGTTCAAACTATGGTGATGTTTTTTTTTCATGAAAGGAAAAGAATGACTGTTCTTTATAGGTATAGCATCTCTGTGGTTCTTATTAACTACTATATAATAAAATTACAAATGATTGTTAGTTACACAATATTTTTATACATGTCCAAAATCATTATACATGTCCAAAATAGATTTTTCACATTTAAAGTTCTTTATACATAATAATGATTTCTAATCACTTCCCACTGAAGAAAACGATCACTATCCCCTTATTTTAGTGATTAGACACAGAGAAGTTTACCTTCTTGCTTATTGACACATGAATATAGAGACAGAGGTCAGAGTATTCATCTAGATTTGGTTCTCATTCATTTTTGGCAAATGTCATTAGTAGTTTGTTTGTTGGCTTTTTTTAATATTTACTTTTAGTTTTCGGCGGACACAACATGGGGTGCTGATGATCAAAACTGGGCCCCCCACATGCCAGGGAGTGCTGTACCATTTGAGCCACATCCTCTCTTGAGTGGCTTTTTAATGCAGTGCTGGGTGTTGAACCCAGTACCTCACGCATGCTAGAGACGTGCTTTACCTCTTATCCATAATCCTAGTCCCCAAAGTCCTTTACTTATTTTTTGGGGGGGGAGTAGAGTGTGTGTGTGTAGTGAAAGGGATTGAATTCATGGCCTTAATCAGCAAAAAAGCACTCTACTGACTAAGCTATATCCTCAGCCCTGATCTATAGTCTTTTAACAGTGACAATGGAGCAGCCTGTCATTCAGCCTTTGATTCTGCGCCCACTTGCCTCAGGTTGGAGGCAGGGCATGAAGCCTTGACCAATCAGTCTCTTAGGTGAGAACTGTCCAACCCTCATGCAGCCAGTGATGAGGGGGAGGGCGTCCACAATCTTCTGTTCCCTTGGTGTCTGGAGCCCACCATTTTTTCAATCTTTTTGTTGGCTTCTGTCCTGGATCCAAGCCCAGGTGTCTGTGCTATGCAGAATCTGAAAACAAATCACAGGGAGAACACTGAGAACCCTGAGAGCCAGGAAATGGTAAGTGTGCCTTGTTATCTTGAGACTGGGTAGGAAGGTGGCTTAAAGCTGACAGAAGTGGCAATGGTGGAAACTGGTAGTCATGGCTAGGGAGTCCTCATGGTCCTCTCCAGAGTCTTGTGGCCAGAGGGTCTCTCTGTGGTAAATTAGCGATCACCTCCCTCTGACTAGTCTAGTGAGGCTTTGATCAACAGTTGAAAACATGAGCATTTTGTTCCATAATTGTAAGGTGTTTCCAGCTTTTTTCTAAAGCCCTTTGTGGGCTTCCATGTCCCATGATTCCAGCATGTCTCCAGAATGCATAATGAAGACTGAGATAATTACCAGTAGAGAACCACAACTACATTTGTTGTATTCAAGCATGATAGAGGCTGCTGATTTTAGGGCTTGTTACTCATGAGGGTTTGTTTGTTTGTTTGTTTATTATTTTTTTGTGTGTGTGCGTGTTTGTTTGTTGTTTTTTTTTTTTTTTGGTACCAGAAATTCAACCCAGAGGTGTTCATCCCCTGATTCACATTCACATCCTTTTTTAAATATTTTTATTTAGAAACAGGGTCACTTTGAAGTTCTTAGGGCCTCACACATTTGATGATGCTGGCTTTTAACTCATTCTCTTCATGAGTCCTGAGATTTTTAAATATAGCAGAAGCAGTATCTCAAATCCAGAACAAAAACCTGAAATCCAGAACTTCAGCCTATCTCTCCATAGGTCTCAGAATAAACCCCTAGTTTTCTAACTCTCTGTTCACATATCCAAAACTAGGGTTCTCTGTTCACAGAGAATAAGTTTAATAATGACCATGTAATGCAGATAATGGGCCTCACTCAAAGACACCTGGTGGCTAACTGAAAGATGTTAATGAGCACCATTAAGGTCTATTTCAAAAGTAAAAGACCTTGAATCCCACTTGTGGGAACACCTTCTACAAAGTCCTTTGTCCCAGGAGTGATTCCTTATTGAATTTGAAGGAAAAAGGATGGGTCACAGAAAGAATAAAAGTGAACCCATATGGTAGTCAGGATGCCTTTTCCAAAGCCTACTTTAAATGCATTATGCTCCATGTTCTGCCCAAAACCATCAGTAAACTTCTAAGATGGCACACAAAAAGGATTTCTTTTTCTGATATCAATCCTCATATAATATGGTGGCCGTTCTATTTCTTCTTGCTTAAATAATTTTTTTTCTTCAAAATTTATGAAACAAGCACCCAGATTCATGGAAAACTGAGAAATTTTGGTTCATCTAAAAACTCCACTTTCAGCATTATTAATCATTATTTCCCCATGTTTTATTTCAAATGTATGCATCATTTATAATGTTTTTCTTCAAGAACTGGAGGGCATTTTTAAATTATTTTAATTTATAATTCTGAGATTTTTCACATGAGAAAAAAGCAGAATAATATTAGGTGACATTAAAAAGAATGAATCTCTCCTAAATGTGGTCTATGTGTCCCATTTAAAAATTTTTTAAAAACTGTAATGGGTCATCAATTGAGGGTGTATTTATTTATTAATTAATTTGTTATTTACTTATTTATGGTCAGACCATTTCATTAAAATAACCCACAGAAGGGGCTGGGGTTGTGGCTCAGTGATAGAGCACTCACATATCACATGCAAGGTCTTGGGTTCGATCCTCAGCACCAAATAAAAATAAGTAAATAATAAATAAATAAATAAATAACCACAGAAACATTCCAAACATTTCAGGAAACTCTTTTATTCTGGTGTGGCAGGAAAAAATAGAAGTGGGACTAACTTGAATTTAAATTACATGCAAGTTCAATCTCTCTCTCCCTCTCCCCCCCCCTCTCAATCTCTGTACTGAGGATTGACCCCAGGGCCTCATACTTAGAAGGCAAGCACTCTATATGCTGAGCTATTTACTCAGTCCCATTTTTTTTGGCGGGGGAGAGACCAGGGATTGAAGTCAGGGGCACTCTAACCCTGAGCCACAATTCTACCCCTAGTTTGTATGAGTCAAATGAATACTTTTGTGATCTTTGAATGATATATGTTCTTTTTAGAATTTGGATTTGCATATCTATTGCTACTTTTACATGTATTTAATATATATTTCTCTCTCTCTCTCTCTCTCTCTCTCTCTCTCTCTCTCTCTCTCTCATATATATTATTCTTTGAATGGAGTTTTCTCACCCCTTAATAGTTCCTGAAAGAATCAAGACACACAGTGCCACCTACTTCATCCTTGAATGATGTCTAGACCAATACAGTGAAATATTTGAAATTGTCATGACGAGGAATTTCTGAACTGGAGATCCATCCGATCTCCTGTTGCTCATCATTACAGAACAAGATAGTTCCGTTATTGACTCGAATTCATAAAAATGGTGTAGAACAGAGATGCCATTGAGTTGGAGCCTGCTGGGAACCGGCCTTGGAGCAGTGGAGTGCAGGTGTCTGATAAAACATTCGTGGTGGAGCCATGTGGATCTGTCATTGGCTTCCAAATAACATGTGACTGACATGGGACAGTCAGCAGACCCTTATATGTAAAGGCCTCTTGTTGTGGGGAGAGGTTTGGGGGTGATAATCAGAGTCAGATTGCTACTCTAAGTAGAAAAGATGTATGAAATAGCAGCCCAGTTGGTGTTTTCTCTTGCAAAACCTGACTCATCACATGTGACAGTACTCCCTCCAGTGCTGTGTCCCAGATTGTTGTAGGGACAAATGAAGCAAGGCACTGAAGATAGAAAGAAACAGTTTCATTTGGCTACATCCAGGTTCAGAGAGCACAGCTTTTGCTGTTATTAATCAATCCCTCCAAGTTCAAGGAATTTCAGAGTTTTATACCCAGCATGTAAGTAGAGGGGCTCAGAAGTTTACAGTCTGCAGAAGTTCACATAAAAGCAGCTTTTTCTTTCACTGTCTGGGCAAGTTAACCCTTCAAGGACAACACTTGAGAAGAGGAGAACTTCTTCTACCCTTTCTTCCTCCCTCTGCCAGCTGTTACCATGGAGCCAATTTGTAACTTATCTTAAAAATGTAGACATCTCTGTGAAGCCTAGCTCAAGGCCAGAGGCCTTGTTTGCTATTTCTTCAAAGTACTATACTGGATATATTTGTGAAAATAGTAAAGGGGTGTCCAGCACCTTGGCCAGTGGCCAAGTAAACAGGGCAACACAAAAATAGAAAGTTTATCTACATTGAACTCTTTTGCAGAGACTCTTTGGCTGACAGTTCCCAAATCAGCCATGGTGAAGTGGACTTTTCTGTGGAGAAAGGGGGTACCACTACATTGGGTCCCCCTCTTCCTCCAGGGAGAAGTCTTTTCTGCTGTCCTTTAATAAAGCTTCAACTTTCCACTCTAAACTTGTCTTGATGTGCTTCTCTGGTGTTATACTTCAGCATTGGAAAAGCAAGGCCTAATTACCAGTAAATAGCCATAACAATGACAGTCAAAGGACAGAGATAATGCCAAAAGTAAATTCAACATTTAGAATTGAAGATAATAATAATTTTTAGTGATGAAAATTCCTTAATTTAATACTTTAAAAATAATAACAACATGTTTCCAGGGAGCAAATTTGTGACATTGAAGTCAAGGGGAGAAATAAAGAATATCCATGCATTTCTGCCCCTTTCAATTCTTTATTCACTCAAATTCTAAATTCAACTTTACTCTATAGGTTCCTAATGAAGAAAACAACAATCCTTAATGATAGGCTCTGCAGTGGAGGTAATCAAATAACACCAAGCAATTCTAGATTAATTAATTCCCAGAAAACAATTTTAGATTAATTCTGAACATTGCAAAACAGATTTAATCATGACAGGCTAGTGACAGACATTTCCTCTGAATGCTAAGTTCAAAACTCTCAAACCTTAGGTTTATGTCCTGCAGATGCACACTCACTCAGACAGCAGTAATCAGGTCCCAAACCAAAACAGGCTTTTTCTGGTGGGGAGTGGACAAACAGTTGAGGAGAGGGACACAGGGAGAAGTTGCAGCTCTCACAAAGGTCCAGACAAGGCGGTAGAGTTTGAGAGCAGTGAGGATCACACAGAGAATAGGAAAATGATGGCAAGTGATGGGATGTCAGTGTAGGTCCACATCAGGCTCTCCTGCTGGAGTATATACTTTTTTAGGCTGGCTAAAACCCTGTTTATTAGCTCTATTTTTTATACTAATTTTGTTTTTATTTTTTATTTTTTACCACACCTTGTAATTATCAGGTGCCACCAGATTTCTCATTTACCCTGAAGTCAGAAATATCTGGTCTGGTGGTCTCCATCCTGATATTCTCACCTTTCACTCTTATCAGGAGAGGAAAGCCTGCCAGCGGCTTTATTCAGTTTATCAGGGTGGTGGCAAGTAATTTGTCTGAGGCCATATTAGGGGGCTCTGTGGGTGTGCCTGGTGAAAATTGACCTCTAATAATGACCTCAGGTTTCAAAATGGAGTTATTTAAATGGAGTGAGAAACTGATGTGACTCCCTTTTTGAGAAACCAGCCACCTCAGAGCAAAGCCTGTCCAAAGGGGGGAGTTACCCTTGTCCATGGAAAAACTCATAGTGCTCCTAGGCATATAATAACCCTGCTGAGTTGTTTGTCTGTAAATAACTGGAGAGATCTTCCATGCCAAGTGATCCTGACTCAGTTACACTAGGTTAGGACCCATAGCAACCCCCTAGCTACCACAAAAAGCATGAGACACAGAAAATACCTGAAAAACCAGGTGACCTTCCCAGTAGTTTTGTTGATTGGTAACATGATTAGCAAGTTTATCATATACACTCTTGCAACCTCTCATGGCCTAAACCAATCGGTTCAAATGTATCCACAACTTGAACTAAAAAATCACGCTTACACAACTTGTTCCTGCCAATGAATGTGCTAATCAAAGTTAAGAGTTGTTGTTTGACTTTTCTGTGATGTGAAATGATTGGCTGTGTGATGTTGTGATGCATACAATATCCCCCAAAATCTACTAATCCTCAATGAATTAAGGGTCAAGACTCACTCTTTGGGAACACTGTATCTGAAATGGTTGTGAGTTCAGGCTTGAGCTTACAATAAACACTCTTGTGTGACTGCATCAGATTCAGCTCCTGGAGGTCTATTGGGGTCTCATGAATCTGGCATTACAGGAGTTGCTTAGGCTCAGGCCTAAGGCCATTCTCACACAACCCCTTTCACCTTGACAGCTCTTCTGCAGATAAACAGAAGCCATAACACATAACTCCTGTCTTCATAAACTCTATCTCTTGAGTCCAGTGTCATTTCAAGTTCTGGGTTTAAAAAGACATATTCATTTTCCTTGATGTTTTCAATAAGTCACACAGAATTCTTAGAAATGGCTTGGAAGGATAACAATGTTATATTGCAAAACTTCATGAACTTTCAAATTGCTTGCTGTTTGTGACTGACCAGTATGTGAAAGGCCTTGGGAATATGTGAATATATTATGAATATAATAGAACTCTTGAGACTTTTTTTCTTACCGTACACACATCCTGAGTCCAAATGAGGCTGTTTACTAGAGGTCATTTCTCAAAGAAGAGATAGTGATCATAAAGGAATAAATTAACCTATATATTATAAATAAATCTAATATATATTTGATTCAAATTGATGACATATATGACCATGCCAAATTGTTTGCTGAATCATTTCAATTACAGTTATTTAGTTATTTTAATGTTTTGCTTACAGTCTGCATTAGAGACATCGTTGACCTGCAATTCAGGAAAAAAATTATAGCACTGAATTTATCAGGTTTTGAGACTTTTATATATTACTTATTGCCATAGGATCTCTTGTTTCTCAATGTGTATATTTATAAATTTACACATTCTAGAAGATTTTAGAAAGATAAAAGAAAATATGTATTAAAAGAGTAGTTTAAAAAGCTCTTTAATATACCATTGCTATGGTTATTAAATAGCATTTTCTTTTTAAGAATGTATTAACCTGGGGCTGCGGATGTGGCTCAAGCAGTAGCACACTTGCCTGGCATGCATGCAGCCCAGGTTCGATCCTCAGCACCACATACAAACAAAGATGTTGTGTCCGCTGAGAACTAAAAAATAAATACTAAAATTCTCTGTCTCCCTCTTTAAAAAAACAGAATGTATTAACCAGCAATATGTATACAACAATAACATAATAAATAAATATGGTACAAACAAATAAACATAAAATAATAAATGTTATATGATTTATTTTATAATAATATTGGTAAAATATACCCAGAGGTGAAAATAAACATTTAAATAATGATACATATACATGTCCATTTTTATTAAGGTATAGTGAAATACATCTATTTTTGAAATATACTTTTGTTCATGAAAGCATCATAAATATTATTATCAAATTGGATTGAAGCTGCACAAAATTAAAAATCCAAATTGTACATATATCAGTAAATAAGTGGCGTTTAGTGACTGAAATTTCTGAGTCTGTTATTGTGAAACACAGATATTCAGTAAAATATGCTCTGAAGAAAACCTCAATTTGAAAATGTAAAAACATAGAAAGGAGTATTTAGAGTTGTTTTACCATGAGATTAATTTAAAATACCTTTGATACCCAAACAAATACTCTGAAGTTTTTGCTCTTAAGAAATACATATGAAAGAATACAGCAATTCTGTCTCTGAGTAATGCAAGCATAAGAGAAAGATGATAAGAATATTAAGTAAGCCTAAAAAATCTGAGGATCATGAAATAAATAAATTCTTGGCAAGAAAATATCAATCAATTTTGATGTAAAGTCAAAACTAATAAGCATTCTAATTTACCAAATCTTAATGATTTTATATATTAGAGAAAAGAAGTCAGAATTTTAAGCAAATACATGAGAAATGGGTGTGCACAACAAGGTTTAACCTCAGAAAATTTTATACATCCCCTGTGTCTGTCCATGTGTCTCTCTCATGTCTTTCCAGTGTGACATCAAAAAAAAAATGAAGAACAAGTTTTTGAGTAATTATATTTAGGTCTTAAAAAAGTTAAAGAAAATAATTAGCTCTCTTTATCTATTTTTAGAAGTAATTTGCCTTCGTATTTCTTCAATAATTAATGATTACCCTGTGCTTGTTGCTGATAATACAGAATGTGTAGAACCACCCAGAATGAGAGCACTATTTAAATAATGTCAGAACAAAAAGTGCTACAGAAGAGTAGGAACTGAAAAACAAGGCCAAAGCCAGTGCAGGACCACACAGCATTTAGGGGTATATCAAAGAGGAATGGAGTTGGTCTTAAGAGGTCTGACTTCCCTTAGCCAAGACAAATAACTAGTACAAACTGTCTTAAAATATTTTTCTTCGAATCTTATAATTTAATGGATACATGGTAAGAGTCCAGAAGTTAAATGTAAACTAGCAAATTTACATTCATTTCTGGGACACTTTTACTTCTAGTTCTATAGATTAATTAATTTTAATGCCTTTCTAGATATGGTAGATAACTTTTTCTTATTCAACATTTATCAGGTAATTTACAAAGGACTCCATTACAGAATATGGTCATTTTTAAAAATTCATAAAGCAACAGATGAAATTGTTTAAAACACAGACACAGTAATATCACAGGATATAAAGTCTGTGTAGACACCATGGTCTTTATGTTTAGCTCCTAGTTTAAAGAAAGCTTAACTGGCTTGTGTGTTTAGTTTTAAACCAAATTTTATTTTTTCATGTTCTATCTCCCCTTTTCCATATCTCATTTCTCTCATTTTAGAATCATTTTAGGAAAATTTAATGTCCTTGTCTAATCTTCTGTTTTCATTCTGAAGGATCTTTTCAACATTATCTTTCAGGTTTTATAATAGCCATCTATTTTTTTAAAAAAATTAAAACTTGTTCTTAATATACAAATTCTCTCTCTTCATTTTTGAGTTTTGCACCTGGTAAGGTGTGATTCATTGTGTTCAGGTTTGAGAAAATAATCTTTAAGTTATAAAGTTTCAATTATATATTTTAAGATAAGGAAACAGTTTTAAAGTTACCGCATTTGCTATAATATTTTAAGTACAACAATTTTAAATTACAAATATTTTAACTACATTAAATTTCTTTCTCATTTGGCAATCCTAATGAAGGCGTAATTCTTTTTTTACTTATAATTTTACTCTATTAAATATGCCTTTTCATTTATTATTCATGTAAAATTATTAATAGAAATTCATCACTGGTTAAGAGACATGAGTCAGCCAAGAGGCAAGTTAAATAAAAATTCAAGTTTATCTCCATACACAAAACAACTCTCTAAGCATACTTTTGCTGGAAAAAATACTTCAAGATGGCAAGTAGCACAAACAAGTGTGCTGAAGGCTGAAACTGATTCTGAAAGCTAATGCCTCTCCCACAGCACACCATCACAAAGTGAAGATTTCTAAAGTCTGGGAGACTAAGGTGGATATTTTTGATGGAAACACGTACTCTTGTGATACTAACAAATTGTAGAGAAAAAATGATTGATAAAACCCATGAAATGCAGGAACCTCAGAGTTCTGAAAACTATCTCAGATGTAAGCCACACAGTATACCTGCCTGACCATTAGATTTTGTTCAGTTTAGACCTTTTAGAGTGGGAAACAAACATTGATTAAATAAATCACTGAGATGTGGGGTTCTAAACAACATTTATTTTCTCAACTATACAGTCTAAAACATTAGTCCTAATAGATTAAAGCACAAGTATCTGGGACATATTTTTCAAGGCTTTTTAATTTTATTAGAATATACATTTAATGTGCCACATTCTTTTCCAAATTTCTTATGGAACAATATCAAAGATTTGACATTTTGCTTGATGATACTTAGGGAGTCACTTAAAGAACTGTAGAGTCATTCCACTCATGCCAAGATGATATCATATTTACACAAAGAGTGAGTTTTTAGGTTATTTGTGGTATAAGGCACAGATTCTATTCAAAACATTAGCAAAAGAAAATACAATCATTGTCAGATGAAGTCCTGATATATAAAAATAAAATAACTTAAAAAAATTCCAAGCTGGGCATGGTGGCGAATGCCTGTAATCTTGGTTGGCTCTAGAGACTAAGGCATGAGAATTGCAAGCTCAAAGTCAGTCTCAGAAATTCTGCAAGATTAAGTCTCAAAAACAAAAAAAGAAAGAAAGAAAAAAGAAAAGAAAGAGCTGAGGTTTGGCTCAGTAGTTAATCACCTGTGGGTTCAAACCCTGATTTAAATAATAATACTAATAATAGTTCTAAATGACATCATGATAAACACAATAAAAATTTGTAACTGAACTTTTTTTTGGTGGTACTGGGGATTAAACCCAGGGCCTTGTGAATGTGAGGCCAGCACTCTACCAACTGAGTTATATCCCCAACCCTATAACTGAACATCTTACTAGACTCTAGCTTCCTTCTGTGACTTTTGTGTTTTTGCTATTCCTTCTATTATTCTATACTTTCTGGCAAAATTTTCTTCAGCAATGAAAAACTCACTCCTTCCACAAATTACCTTCATAAAGGAAAATTTCATGACATCTTCACCCCTTTGGTAAGGATTGTCAAGTCTTCTGTTATGAGTTAAAAACTCTATCCTGTTCTTTAATTTGATACTTCTGCCTGTTTTCTGTCCTTTTGTTTAAAATTGTGATTTATAAGTGTATAGTTACAATTATGGTTTACATTGCTTCCTTGTCTTAGAACAAATATGCCTTTTGCACACTTATCTCTAAACACCAAAACTCATGCTTTCATTTTCTTTGTGTTCAGCTACATCACCAAGGTGGCTACAGGTCTTAATGCAAGCAGTTTCTGTTTCATCTGGTCCTGGCTTCCTCCCTCCGATGTATGGTGTCCAAATTTTTTTGAGCTTGGTGAGACTTTTAGTGAGGTTACATCTCATATACCAGTTTTGATGTAATGAGATGTTTTTTGAAAATGTGGTGTAAGTGATAAGTGGATGTGATATTGGGACTTCATGGGGATAAGTGACTGCAGTGTCTACCTGTCCTGCTATGAGGTCTTCTTCATGGTACAAAAACATTGTCTTATCCCTTGTTTACAAAACTTGAATTGATGGGGTATACGAAACCAAGGTTCATGTAGTTCTGATCTCAAAAGTTATGACCACTGCATGTCTACATTGTATAGAGCGCTTGCTTTGTTTCAGGGCTACTTTACTTTAGAGAACTCTGAAAATTTCTTTTATAACATATAAGTAAAGAAAACAGGGCTGGGGATGTGGTTCAAGAGGTAGTGAGCTTGCCTGGAGTGTGTGTGGCCTGCGTTTGATCCTCAGCACCACATCCAAACAAAGATGTTGTGTCCGCCGAAAACAAAAAAACAAAAAAACAAAAAAATATTAAAATTAAAATTCTCCCTCTTTCTCTCTCTCTTTAAAAAATAAATAAATAAATAAATAAATAAATAGATAAATAAATAAATAAATATTTTTAAAAAAGAAAAAGAAAACAATGTTGGGCATGTTCAAATTTTCCAGAAAAATCTGAGAGCAATTATTAATGATTGACACATAAGCAAACTGAGAATCCCCGAATTAAGTGATATATCATAGTTTATAAAGTTACTAAATGAGAAAAGCTAAGATTCTAATGAAATCTAGTTAAGGTTTTACACCTAAAAAATACTATAATATTCACAAAGTCTTACACCTAATACATTATGAGGCAAGGCTATTACATTATTGGCTTCTCCATTTAATATTTTCATTTTAGAAACATTTTACTAGTAGAAATAATAGTATTTCTGATGATACATATATAAGAAAATATTCAACACCTTCAACATCCACAATGTTCAATAGAAACCATGTAGAGTTTTTATACCTTTATATCAGATTTTTAGAAAAAGCATTTATAATCTGATAGTTAAAATCATTTTTTAAATTGTGGTAGTATAAACACTGTTGTAGCTGCATTCATGTAGTGTGCTGTGATGCCCTTCAGTATATGAATTGATAAAGAAAATGTTCTTTTTATACAAAATGGGATAATGCTCATCATTTAAGAGAATGAAATCATGGCATATGCAAGTAAATGGATGGAGCTGAAGAATATTATGCTAAGTGAAGTAAGCCAATCCCCCAAACCAAATGCTGAATGTTTTCTCTGACATAAAATTTCTGATACGTAATGGAAAGGAGGGAGAAGCATGGAAGGAACAGAAAAAACTATAGATAAGGCAGCGTGGAGGAAGGGAAAGAAAGGGAGCATGGGGATAGGAAAGTGATGAAATGAGATGGATGTCATTATCCTAAGTACATGTATGAAGACATGAATGGTGTGACTCTGTTGTGTACAAGAGATATGAAAAATTGTACTCTATTTGGGTACATTCAATGCATTCAACTGTCTTTTATAATAAATTAGAATAAAATCTAAAAATTATGTCATAAAATATTGTGAGCAAATTCCGAGGAAATAAAATATTTAAAAACAAAAATAAAAAAGCATGTTTATATATGTTGAAATGTTGTATATATTCCATCGTGGAGTTTGTAATACTCAAGAATAACTATAACATATTATGAAAAAAATCAAATACTTTTGAAGCAACTAAAATATATTTATTTATTAAAAAATAATATATTGTCTCATTTAAATCTATTCTTTGAGTGAGATGCAGAAAGACAGAATACAAAGAGTGATTAAGAAAGTAAAACAAAATAGGTAGAAGTGAAAAACTAAATATACAAATGAAGAAAGAAGTCTTAATGTACTAGAGAATCCATGCTAAAAATAAGAAAAGAAGTGAATGCATGATAAGACAGTGAGGAATGACAGATTATGTATCCTCTGATAAATCTATGAAAACTTATTTTTTTGGGATAAAGATAACATATGAAACTATTTCTCACAAGTTTAGACACAATTTTGTAATTACTTATTCATGAAAGTGCATTAAATAATATCAATACTAGATACTTCCTGAAATTTTTCTCCAAGTCAATGAAATCTTATATATATTTTAGAATATGTATGTGCATGTGCACTCTAGAACACTATGTATAAATGTATATATGTTTTATCTAAGGTTAACTTTTATATGTATGTGAAATAATTTGATTCTTTTATATTTTTCTATATAATGGTAAATAAAATATTTTTGTAGAAAATATAAAGTGAGTGATCTGTTTATTTTAAAGTGTCTGAATTTTTTTTTACATAACTGGCTTTGTAAAGCCAGTCATTTCTATATTTTAAATAAAAGGTGTGTTTGAGGAGGCTGGGGATATGTCTCAAGAAGTAGTGTGCTCACCTGGCATGCACATGCCTCTGAGTTCGATCCTCAGCACCACATACAAATAAAGATGTTGTATCTGCCAAAAACTAAAAAAATAAATATTAAAAATCTTTCTCTCTTTCTCTCTCTCTCTCTCTCTCTCTCTCTCTCTCTCTCTCTCTCTCTCTCAAAAAAATATGCCTTTGAATAAAAATATTTTAAGAAAGCCTCCACTCATTGATGAATAAAATTCCCTATTAAAGAGTATTGGCCATTTTCATTTTTTTTTTAAGTAGAAAATGTTTCCCGTAAAAAGAAGAAATGGATGTTAGCCCACCACAGTACGCTAAATCACCTTTCATAAAAACCTATGGCAGGGATGCTAAGATTATATTTCAAAGCACAATGGATCTCAAACATCAAATAAAACTTTTGGCTTAATGAAACAAAAAGAAAAGATTTTATCAGCATTTTCTATTTACCACAGAGCATTCTCTCAAAGAAGTAGGCAGTCCTATGCTAAGTATTTGATAGCATACCCTTGGTGTCAACATTTCCTATTCTTCTATAACAATCACTGGAGGACCAGATTTCCCCTCACAGTCAGCATTCTATTTTCTTCTATAGGGTATGCTCACAAAGCAAAACAAATGGGATTTCATGGAAAAGGAGTTTTTAACTCATATTTTTCTTACTCTTTTTTTCTGGAAACAAACAGAATGCATCTGTCTTCAAAATTACTTTCACCATAGTTTACTACAATTTTCTAATCCCAATATTGGACTGCAGGAATCTCTTTTGTGGGAGCCAGTGTTGAGGGTCTTCTGCTGCCAAACAGAGGCCTCACAAGCCATGTGGAATTTGGATGATCCATGTCATGTCTTGTGAACTGCATGGCTTACACATTTGCTTTCCAAAAGAGTCAACCTGCTGTGATCTAAAAGATCCTGTATTATATAAAACATGATTTTCTTTGAAATTGGCCATCTTTATTCAGCTCAGCTAGTGTGCTGCTCCTAATGGTCTCTGAATTAATATTAGTGAAACACAAAAGAGCAGTGGGCCTCAACCATTATTTTTCACCTGTTTCAATCCAAATATTCTTCAGGACTACTTCAGGATTTTTTGTATAAAAAGCCCAACCATCTTAAATAGTTTAATATACCAGTGAATTAAAAGGCCCTATTCTTACATCTTTATGACTCTAATTAGCTTGAATGCTTAAAATTGATTTAAGTTGTAAACCATGCTGTTTTGTTGCAGTAAATGGTATTCTGTATGTGCATCAAATCACTGTATCAGTGTGAAGTAAATGTATGGATACTTAGATCAAGATAGCAGGGGCATGGGTGAGAAATTCTACACATCAAGAAAGAGCTGAAAGACCTGTGTCTGTGCCTGGATCTGGGTTGTGACTCAATGGTAGAACACTTGCTTAGCATGTTTGATGCACAGGGTTTCATCTAAGCACTGCATATAAACAAAATAAACAAAATAAAGTCCCATCAACATCCAAAAATATATATAAATAAATAAAGTGCTTAAGTACTTTTTCAGAATTAGTCTATGCCATTTTAAGAAAATAAAAACAAAATGAAATGTTTCACCCCTTGTAGAAAAGCTATTACCTTCAATAAAGTGCAGGTTATAAATTTATTTCTTCTTTGTTATCCTGTGAGGAAATTACAACATGTTAAAAATTCAGTTGTATGTTATCACCCAAAAGAATGATTGAATATCAGAGTTTTTCTTCCTATGCAATAATCACCACCCTTACTGTTATTGTAGGAGAAATTAATAAACACAGAAAGCTTGGCTATTGTCACAAAGTTTATGTAAACATGTTACTCTAAATTAAATTTATATGATCCATTATGATTTGCTACCAATGCAGATATCTTGTTACCATTTGGAACACATGAAGAGGTGATGAATTGATTGCTATTTCAGTTTCAAGAGAAACATTTCCTATAAGCGCATTTGTATTTTGTCAAGAAGATAAAGCAAGAACAGTAAGGACTTATTGATTCCTGATCCATGCAAAAATAACTGAGAAAGAAGGGTGATATCACTTAGAACATGTACACAAGTCTATATCCACTTTTTAAAAATCATATTAAAAATACATACAAAGAACTACAGATCCAGTTAAGAAAAAATCAGCTACTCCAGGCAATAAAACTACAGGAGATATCACAATATCAATACTTGACAGAATAGAAGATGGCGGCGAAGGGAGTGCATTACCCCCGTGTACCCCATCTTTGTGCCGGGAGAATGACGAGTTAGAAAGGCTAAAAGCTATCTTGTTAGGAATTTCCAGCAAAACTGGGGTGCTCCAAAAGCTAGAGGAAGGATTTCCATGGCAGAAGACGGGGCTTGTGAGGACCGGTCAGGACTCACCTGTTTCTTTGGTCAGCCGGCAAAGGAGACGAAATGCTGCCATTCGCATGGGATAACAACACGGCAGAGATCTAATTTCATCAGAAAGCGGTGGAGGAGAGAACTTCATCGATACCAGCGGCGACACAAACAGTTGGTCTCCTGGTAAAGAAAATGAGTCACAAACACCCGAGTCTCTCTCACTTTGTCATCAAGCCAGAGGGGCAGAGCAGAGCTGCTGCCCGCTCCTGGAATGGGCCCAGCGGCCCGCCAGCATGACCTCAATTGGAGTAGGGACAGAGCAGAGCCACCACCCGCACCCGCAAAGTAGGCAGGCCTGCGACAGACCAGCAGATCAGGCCCAGAGGCATGCCAGCATGGTACACACGTCACCCCAACTGGAGTAGGGGTAGAGCAGAGCCTTCATGCCCAGATCAGGCCCAGTGGCCCGCTGGTGTGGTAGTCACATAACCCCAATTGGAGTAGGGTCAGAGCAGAGCCGCCACACGCGCCCACAAGGTAGGCAGACCTGCGACAACTGGGCAGATAATGCCAAAAGTAAAGTCAACATTTAGAATTGAAGTAAATAATAATCTTAAGTGATAAGAATTCCTTAATTTAATACTTTAAAAATAATAACAACATTTTGCCAGGGAGCAAATTTGTGACATTGCAGTCAAGGGGAGATATAAAGAATGTCCATGCATTTCTGCCCCTTTCAATTCTTTATTCACTCAAATTCTTAATACAACTTTACTCTAGAAGTTCCTAATGAAGAAAACAACAATCCTTAATGATAGGCCCTGCAGTGGAGATAATCAAATAACACCAAGCAATTCTAGATTAATTAATTCCCAGAAAACAATATTAGATTAATTCTGAACATTGCAAAACAGATTTAATCATGACAGGCTAGTGACAGACATTTCATCTGAATGCTAAGTTCAAAACTCTCAAGCCTTAGGCTTTATGTCCTGCAGATTCACACTCACTCAGACAGCAGTGATCAGGTCCTAAACCAAAACAGGCTTTTTCTGGTGGGGAGTGGACGACCAGTTGAGGAGAGGGTCAAAGGGAGAAGTTGCAGCTCTCACAAAGGTCCAGACAAGGCGGTAGAGTTTGAGAGCAGTGAGGATCACACAGAGAATAGGAAAATGATGGCAGGAGATGGGATGTCAGTGTAGGTTCTCATCAGGCTCTCCAGCTGGAGTACATACTCGTTTAGGCTGGCTAAAACCCTGTTTTTAGCTCTATTTTTTATACTAAATTTTGTTTTTATTTTTTTATTTTTTACCACACCTTGTAATATTCAGGTACCACCAGATTTCTCATTTACCCTGAGGTCAGAAATATCTGGTCTGGTGGTCTCCATCCTGATATTCTCACCTTTCACTCTTATCAGGAGAGAAAAGCCTGCCAGAGGCTTTATTCAGCTTATCAGGGTGAGGACAAGTAATTTGTCTGAGGCCATATTAGAGGGCTCTGTGGGTGTGCCTGGTGAAAAGTGACCTCTATTTATGACCTCAGGTTTCAAAATGGAGTTTTTTAAATGGAGTGAGAAACTGATGTGACTCCATTTTTGAGAAACCAGCCACCTAAGAGCAAAGCCTGTCCAAAGGGGGGAGTTACCCTTGTCCATGGAAAAACTCAGAGTGCTCCTAGGCATATACCAACCCTGGTGAGTTGTTTGTCTGTAAATAACTGGAGAGATCTTCCATGCCAAGTGATCCTGACTCAGTTACACTAGGTTAGGACCCACAGCAACCTCCTAGCTACCACAAAAAACATGAGACACAGAAAACACCAGAAACACCAGGTGACCTTCCCAGTAGTTTTGTTGATTGGTAACATGATTAGGCAAGTTTATCATATACACTCTTGCAACCTCTCATGGCCTAAACCAATCGGTTCAAAAGTATCCACAACTTGAACTAACCAATCACCCTTACACAACTTGTTTCTGCCAATGAATGTGCTAATCAATGTTAAGAGTTGTTGTTTGACTTTTCTGTGATGTGAAATGATTGGCTGTGTGATGTTGTGATGCATACAATATCCCATAAAATCTATTAATCCTCAATGAATTAAGGGTCAAGACTCATTCTTTGGGACCACTATATCTGAAATGGTTGTGAGTCCAGGCTTGAGCTTACAATAAACACTCTTGTGTGACTGCATCAGATTCATCTCCTGGAGGTCTATTCGGGTCTCATGAATCTGGCATTACAGGAGTTGCTTAGGCTCAGGCCTAAGGCCATTCTCACACAACCCCTTTCACATTGACAGCTCTTCTGCAGATAAACAGAAGCCATAAAACATAACTCCTTTCTTCATAAACTTGATCTCTTGAGTCCAGTGTCATTTCAAGTTCTGGGTTTAAAAAGACATATTCATTTTCCTTGATGTTTTCAATAAATCACACAGAATTCTTAGAAATGGCTTGGAAGGATAACAATGTTATATTGCAAAACTTCATGAACATTCAAATTGCTTGGTGTGTGTGACTGACCAGTATGTGAGAGACCTTGGGAATATGTGAATATATTATGAATATAATAGAACTCTTGAGACTTTTTTTCTTACTGTACACACATCCTGAGGCCAAATGAGGCTGTTTACTAGAGGTCATTTCTCAAAGAAGAGATAGTGATCATAAAGGAATAAATTAACCTATATATTATAAATAAATCTAATATATATTTGATTAAAATTGAGGCCATATATGGTCATGCCAAATAGTTTGCTGAATCATTTCAATTACAGTTATTTAGTTATTTTAATGTTTTGCTTACTATCTGCATTAGAGACATCGTTGACCTGCATTTCAGGAAAACTGTTAATTCTAGCACTGAATTTATCAGGTTTTGATTCTTTGATATATTACTTATTGCCATTGGATCTCTTGTTCCTTAATGTGTATATTTATAAATTTACACATTTTAGAAGTTTTTAGAAAGATAAAAGAAAATATGTATTAAAAAAGTAGTTTAAAAAGATCTTTAATATTCCATTTCTATGGTTATTAAATAGCATTTTCTTTTTACGAATGTATTAACCTGGGGCTGGGGAGTGGCTCAAGCAGTAGCGCACTTGCCTGGCATGCATGCAGCCCAGGTTTGATCCTCAGCACCACATACAAACAAAGATGTGTGTCTGCTGAAAACTAAAAAATAAATATTAAAATTCTCACTCTCTCTTTAAAAAAAAAAGAATGTGTTAACCAGTAATATGTATACAACAATAACATAATAAATAAATATGGTACAAACAAATAAACATATATTAATAACTGTTATATGATTTATTTTATAATAATATTGGTAAAATATACCCAGAGGTGAAAATAAACATTTAAATAATGATACATATACATGTCCATTTTTATTAAGGTATAGTGAAATACATCTATTTTTGTAATGTACTTTTGTTCATGAAAGCATCATAACTATTTTTATCAAATATGATTGTAGCTGCACAAAATTAAAAATCCAAATTGTACATATTTCAGTAAATAAATGGCTTTTAGTGACTAAAATTTCTGAGTCTGTTATTGTGAAACACAAATATTCAGTAAAATATGCTCTGAAGACAACCTCAATTTGAAAATGTAAAACATAGAAAGGAGTATTTAGAGTTGTTTTACCATGAGATTAATTTAAAATACCTTTGATACCCAAAACAAATACTCTGAAGTTTTTGCTCTTAAGAAATACATATGAAAGAATACAGCAATTCTGTCTCTGAGTAATGCAAGCATAAGAGAAAGATGATAAGAATATTAAGTAAGCCTAAAAAATCTGAGGATCATGAAATAAATAAATTCTTGGCAAGAAAATATCAATCAATTTTGATGTAAAGTCAAAACTAATAAGCATTCTAATTTACCAAATCTTAATGATTTTATATATTAGAGAAAAGAAGTCAGAATTTTAAGCAAATACATGAGAAATGGGTGTGCACAACAAGGTTTAACCTCAGAAAATTTTATACATCCCCTGTGTCTGTCCATGTGTCTCTCTCATGTCTTTCCAGTGTGACATCAAAAAAAAAATGAAGAACAAGTTTTTGAGTAATTATATTTAGGTCTTAAAAATGTTAAAGAAAATAATTAGCTCTCTTTATCTATTTTTTAGAAGTAACTTGCCTTCGTATTTCTTCAATAATTAATGATTACCCTATGCTTGTTGCTGATAATACATAATGTGTAGAACCACCCAGAATGAGAGCACTATTTAAATAATGTCAGAACAAAAAGTGCTACAGAATAGTAGGAACTGAACAACAAGGCCAAAGCCAGTGCAGAACCACACAGCATTTAGGGGTATATCAAAGAGGAATGGAGTTGGTCTTAAGAGGTCTGACTTCCCTTAGCCAAGACAAATAACTAGTACAAACTGTCTTAAAATATTTTTCTTCAAATCTTATAATTTAATGGATACATGGTAAGAATCCAGAAGTTAAATGTAAACTAGCAAATTTACATTCATTTCTGGGACACTTTTACTTCTAGTTCTATAGATTAATTAATTTTAATGCCTTTCTAGATATGGTAGATAACTTTTTCTTATTCAACATTTATCAGGTAATTTACAAATGACTCCATTACAGAATTCAGTCATTTTTAAAAATTCATAAAGCAACAGATGAAATTGTTTGAAACACAGACACAGTAATATCACAGGATATAAAGTCTGTGTTGACACCATGGTCTTTATGTTTAGCTCATAGTTTAAAGAAAGGTTGACTGGCTTGTATGTTTAGTTTTAAACCTTATCTCAAAAAACATGAAACAACTTCTCCTGTGTCTTTAGACAGGGAGACTGGTGGTAACACAGGGACAACTGTGGTTTTGGCACCTTTATTCATGATCAGTTTTTACTTTGTGGAAAGACTTAAAACTCTTTGAAGATTCACATTCCCACTCAGCAGTAGGGAATTTTATTTTTTCATGTTCTGTCTCCCCTTTTCCATATCTCATTTCTCTCATTTTAGAATCATGTTAGGAAAATTTAATCTCCTTGTCTAATCTTCTGTTTTCATTCTGAAGGATCTTTTCAACATTATCTTTCAGATTTTATAATAGCCATCTATTTTTTTAAAAAAATTAATCTTGTTCTTAATATAGAAATTCTCTGCCTTCATTTTTGAGTTTTGCACGTGGTGAGATGTGATTTATTGAGTTCAGGTTTAAAAAAATAATCTTTAAGTTATAAAGTTTCAATTATATATTTTAAGATAAAGAAACAGTTTTAAAGGTATTGCTATAATATTTTAAGTACAATAATTTAAAATTACAAATATTTAAAATACATTAAATTTCTTTCTCATTTGGCAATCCTAATGAAGGCAAAATGGCTCATTCTATTTTTACTTATAATTTTATTCTATTAAATATCCCTTTACATTTATTATTCATGTAAAATTATTAATAGAAATTCATCACTGGTTAAGAGACATGAATCAGCCAAGAGGCAAGTTAAATAAAAATTCAAGTTTATCTCCATACACAAAACAACCCTCTAAGCATACTTTTTGCTGGAAAAAATACTTCAAGATGGCAAGTAGCACAAACAAGTGTGCTGAAGGCTGAAACTGATTCTGAAAGCTAATGCCTCTCCCAAAGCACACCATCACAAAGTGAAGATTTCTAAAGTCTGGGAGACTAAGGTTGATAATTTTGATGGAAACATGTACTCTTGTGATACTAACAAATTGTAGAGGAAAAATGATTCATAAAACCCATGAAATGCAGGAACCCCAGAGTTCTGAAAACTATCTCAGATGTAAGTCACACAGTATACCTGCCTGACCATTAGATTTTGTTCACTTTAGACCTTTTAGAGTGGGAAATAAACATTGATTAAATAAATCACTGAGATGTGGGGTTCTAAACAACATTTATTTTCTCAACTATACAGTCTAAAACATTAGTCCTAATAGATTAAAGCACAAGTATCTGGGACATATTTTTCAAGGCTTTTTAATTTTATTAGAATATACATTTAATGTGCCACATTCTTTTCCAAATTTCTTATGGAACAATATCAAAGATTTGACATTTTGCTTGATGATACTTAGGGAGTCACTTAAAGAACTGTAGAGTCATTCCACTCAAGCCAAGATGATATCATATTTACATAAAGAGTGAGTTTAATGTGGCTCCAGAGGTAGTGCGCTCGCCTGGAGTGTGTGTGGCCTGGGTTTGATTCTCAGCACCGCATACAAACAAAGATGTTGTGTCCACCAAAAACTAAAAAAAAAAAAAAAAAAAAAAAAAAAATTAAAATTAAAATTCTCTCTCTCTCTTTAAAAAATAAATAAATAAATAAATATTTTTAGAAAAGAAAAAAAAAACAATGTTGTGCATGTTCAAATTTTCCAGAAAAATCTGAGAGCAATTATTAATGATTGACAGATAAGCAAACTGAGAATCCCCAAGTTAAGTGATATATCATAGTTTATAAAGTTACTAAGTGCGAAAAGCTAAGATTCAAATGAAATCTAGTTAAGGTTTTACACCTAAAAATACTATAATATTTACAAAGTCTTACACCTAATACATTATGAGGCAAAGCTATTACTTTATTGGCTTCTCCATTTAATATTTTCATTTTAGAAACATTTTATTAGTAGAAATAATAGTATTTCTGATGATACATATATAAGAAAATATTCAACACCTTCACCGTCCTCAATGTTCAATAGAAACCATGTAGAGTTTTTATTCCTTTATATCAGATTTTTAGAAAAAGCATTTATAATCTGATAGTTAAAATCATTTTTTAAATTGTGGTAGTGTAAACATTGTTGTAGCTGCATTCAAGTAGTGTGCTGTGATGCCCTTCAGTATATGAATTGATAAAGAAAATGTTCTTTTTATACAAAATGGGATAATGTTCATCATTTAAGAGAATGAAATCATGGCATGTGCAAGTAAATGGATGGAGCTGAAGAATATTATGCTAAGTGAAGTAAGCCAATTCCCCAAACCAAATGCTGAATGTTTTCTCTGACATAAAATTTCTGATATGTAATGGAAATGAGGGAGAAGCATGGGAGGAACAGAAAAAACTATAGATAAGGCAGCGTGGAGGAAGGGAAAGAAAGGGATCATGGGGATAGGAAAGTGATGAAATGAGATGGATGTCATTATCCTAAGTACATGTATGAAGACATGAATGGTGTGACTCTGTTGTGTATAAGAGATATGAAAAATTGTACTCTATTTGGGTAATATGAATTACAATGCATTCTACTGTCTTTTATAATAAATTAGAATAAAATCTAAAAATTATGTTATAAAAGATTGTGAGCAAATTCAGAGGAAATAAAATATTTAAATACATAAATAAAAAAGCATGTTTATATATGTTGAAATGTTGTATATATTCCATTGTGGAGTTTGTAATACTCAAGAATAACTATAACATATTATGAAAAAAAAGCAAATACTTTTGAAGCAACTAAAATATATTCATTTATTAAAAAATAATATATTGTCTCATTTAAATCTATTCTTTGAGTGAGATGCAGAAAGACAGAATACAAAGAGTGATTAAGAAAGTAAAACAAAATAGGTAGAAGTGAGAAACTAAATATACAAATGAAGAAAGAAATCTTAATGTACTAGAGAATCCATGCTAAAAATAAGAAAAGAAGTGAATGCATGATAAGACAGTGAGGAATGACAGATTATGTATCCTCTGATAAATCTATGAAAACTTATTTTTTTGGGATAAAGATAACATATGAAACTATTTCTCACAAGTTTAGACACGATTTTGTAATTACTTATTCATGAAAGTGTATTAAATAATATCAATACTAGATACTTCCTGAAATTTTTCTCCAAGTCGATGAAATCTTATATATATTTTAGAATATGTATGTGCATGTGCACTCTAGAACATTATGTATAAATTTATATATGTTTTATCTAAGGTTAACTTTTATATGTATGTGAAATAATTTGATTCTTTTATATTTTTCTAAATATAATGGTAAATAAAATATTTTTGTAGAAAATATAATGTGAGTGATCTGTTTATTTTAAAGTGTCTGAATTTTTTTTTACATAACTGGCTTTGTAAAGGCAGTCATTTCTATATTTTAAATAAAAGGTGTGTTTGAGGAGGCTGGGGATATGTCTCAAGCAGTAGTGTGCTCACCTGGCATGCGCATGCCTCTGAGTTTGATCCTCAGCACCACATACAAATAAAGATGTTGTATCCGCCAAAAACTAAAAAAATAAATATTAAAAATCTCTTTCTCTCTCTCTCTCTCTCTCTCTCTCTCTCTCTCTCTCTCAAAAAAAAATATGTGTTTGAATAAAAATATTTTAAGAAAGCCTCCACTCAATGATGAATAAAATTTCCTATTAAAGAGTATTGGCCATTTTCATTTTTTTTAAATAGAAAATGTTTCCCATAAAAAGAAGAAATGGATTTAGCCCACCACAGTACGCTAAATCATCTTTCATAAAAACCTATGGCAGGGATGCTAAGAAGATGATATTTCAAAGCACAATGGATCTCAAACATCAAATAAAACTTTTGGCTTAATGAAACAAAAAGAAATAATTTTATCAGCATTTTCTATTTACCACAGAGCCTTCTCTCAAAGAAGTAGGCAGTCCTATACTAAGTATTTGATAGCATACCCTTGGTGTCAAGATTTCCTATTCTTCTATAACAATCACTGGAGGTCCAGATTTTCCCTCACAGTCAGAATTCTATTTTCTTCTATAGGGTATGCTCACAAAGCAAAACAAATGGGATTTCATGGAAAAGGAGTTTTTAACTCATATTTTTCTTACTCTTTTTTCTGGAAACAAACAGAATGCATCTGTCTTCAAAATTACTTTCACCATAGTTTACTACAATTTTCTAATCCCAATATTGGACTGCAGGAATCTCTTTTGTGGGAGCCAGTGTTGAGGGTCTTCTGCTGCCAAACAGAGGCCTCACAAGCCATGCGGAATTTGGATGATCCATGTCATGTCTTGTGAACTGCATGGCTTACACATTTGCTTTCCAAAAGAGTCAACCTGATGTGATCTAAAAGGTCCTGTATTATATAAAATATGATTTTCTTTGAAATTGGCCATCTTTATTCAGCTCAGCTAGTGTGCTGCTCCTAATGGTCTCTGAATTAATATTAGTGAAACACAAAAGAGCAGTGCGCCTCAACCATTATTTTTCACCTGTTTCAATCCAAATATTCTTCAGGACTACTTCAGGATTTTTTGTATAAAAAGCCCAACCATCTTAAATAGTTTAATATACCAGTAGATTAAAAGGCGCTATTCTTATAGCTTTATGACTCTAATTAGCTTGAATGCTTATAATTGATTTAAGTTGTAAACCATGCTGTTTTTTTGCAGTAAATGGTATTCTGTATGTGCATCAAATCACTGTATCAGTGTGAAGTAAATGTATGGATACTTAGATCAAGACAGCAGAGGCATGGGTGAGATATTCTACACATCAAGAAAGAGCTGAAAGACCTGTGTCTGTGCCGGGATCTGGGATTGTGACTCAATGGTAGAACACTTGCTTAGCATGTTTGACTCACAGGGTTTCATCTAAGCACTGCATATAAACAAAATAAACAAAATAAAGACCCATCAACATCCAAAAATATGTATAAATAAATAAAGTGCTTAAGTACTTTCTCAGAATTAGTCTATGTCATTTTAAGAAAATAAAAACCTAGAGATCTGGATTTTCAAATATACAAGTCTATTTTACCCACAATGAATTAAACTAACAGTCAAAGAGAAACATAAAATGAGATAAACACCACATCAACAGAGGAGGTGATCTCCTGTGACAAAAGACTTCAAAGAACTTTTGGAAAACAGAAAGTCTGGAAGAAGATGAAGGATGCATTTGAGTTCTAATTAGTTCTCCCCAGAAGGTAGATTAAGACCATGACTAGGCATCTTGGAAGTCCATAAGTGAGTGTGCTTCAGATCAGCACAATGGAAATAAAGAGAAGGAAGCTTCACAGAATCTGGGTTTGCAGTTTTATCTCAAAGGAGGCTTCTGCTTACTCAAAGTGAAATTTTGGGGCTGTCTTGCACTCTCATTTTTATTTCTACATGAGACATGGACTGTGATTTACATGAGTCTCAAACAGTCTTTAGTGTAGAAAGCCTTGAATGGTCATCGCCAGCAAAACTCTCTTCTACTGATGAAAGTATTTTGAAAAGACCACTTTCAACAATTGTCTGGGAAATGAATCCTTCAGTCCTAATGGTGCCATAAAAAAACAGTTCCCTATAGTGACACCACAAAAATTCACTTTTCAGTCTAAGTTCTGTACGTAGTTTATGGTACTAGTGAGACTGTATTCCTTATAAAAAGGGAAGACAGTGCAATTAATTACAGTTTTGACTCCTGTGTAAAGTGAATATCAAATTAATGGTCATCTTATGTCTTTTCTGCTGTTCATTTTAAATCCCTTAAAAATACTTCTTTTGATCTTTATAACTTAGCTGAGTGAGTGAAACTCATACTCTTCCCCAAATCATTTGAGCCTGCTCACCATAATTTTCTCAAGAAACTACTACAACACTGTTTTTTTTTAACCATTCCTGTAGGGCAAGTGAGTACTAAAAAGTAGAAAATAGGATCATATGTTTTCAGATTGAATCATCTGATTTTTGTCTTTATTGCAACATGGAATAAATGTCCTTCTGGTAAGGAGAGTGAAGTGACCTAGCTAGGATTGTAATTTCTTCTGTTCCTTTGTGTTTTCTAAGTACATAGAATTTAAAGTTCTCAGGTGCAGTATAAATTTTTTTTGGAATCTTGTTCAACATCCTGTTGTAAAAGTGTCCTCTTAAATAATTAGAATTTCTAAAACTGCAGGATGCAGAGGAATGGTGTAAGAAAATATAATTGCCAATTTATCAAAGTGATCATGAGTGAAGACTCTTCAACTTTGACACACTGATTCCTGGATCTATGTAGTCTATCTCTTGGTAGCACAATCTGATATAATGATGTGAAATTTAACAAGTGTTAGCAACACCATCACATTTTCCAATATCCTACCATGCCAGTAGCTTTTTGTTCCTTTTGTAGATGACAATACAGTGGATACCATGGTCATAGACAATAGTAATATCTTTATTTTTGTTAAATGTGGTCTGATTCAATTTTAGGCATGATCTATTGATACTTTATTAGTGATGCTTGCTTAGCATTTATTATCTGTAAAAGCAAAATGTAAAAAAAAAATGTTTGGGGTTTTCTGGTTAAAATTATTTCTGAGGTCCACTTGTTAATTTATTATGAGAGAATGATGAAAAGAATTATTCTCTAACAAGAACCTAGAGATAGACCTTTCCTCCTAGCTGGTGGATATTTGGAAGAGGAATTTGATAGATAAAATGTGGTGATGGAAACCATTATGGTACTCAGTCCTCATTCATCCTGTGCAGCATCCGAGGCTGGATAAAAACAACTAGCCAAGTCCAGTTGTCAACTTGGTTGTCTTGTACATTGTCCATGATGTATGTGCTTTGGTATGTGATATCATGAAATTCCATGATATTTACACTGCATTGACTCTCTCAGAGATGCATCCTTATTACTGTACCCCCCCAAATTTTATAGTCATCAAAAGTTCCTTCTAGACCCTTGACCAAGTCTTGATTTCTTTCTATTAGTTTATGTACCTTCTTACCTGAGGTAACTTCTTTTTCTACATGAAAGTGTGGATGAAGTGTGCTGCCAAGTATTCTGCTCTTTAGAAAGAGTTTTTTTTTTTCCATTTTTTTAAAGGCTAGCCCTGAAAGATGCTGTACAATGGTGTTATTTTATTTCAGTTTACTTCTAAATGAAGATAACTCATATTAATTTTTAGCAATATTTTGATAGAGGTTGGCCAATTTACTTTTCTATCTGATTTGCAAAAGGGACCTTTTCCCAAAGAAGGAAATGAAAAGGTGTTGTATCACACCATTGCTCTGAAATTGATTGGGGTCTTCTGAGAAAGAGTGTAGGTTCAGTGACTAACTTCTTGGTTAGTTTTTTGCTTAGTGATTGGTCACACTCTACAAGTGTGACCTCAGGGGAAATGCCAAGGAAGATAGAGAGTAAAATAAGTAGAAGCTATCAATTGATTATGCTTTTGTAACTTAAGTAGGGTTTTTGAACTACTATATGACTTACATATCTCTCTGCCATCCATTTAAAGTGAAAATATAAAATTCATCTTTATTTTTTATGTATCATCAATAAATTTCTAAAAATAAAATTTAAACCTATTTTTTTCTAATCCTGTTTATGATTTCTCTATTTTCTTGATTATATGAATTTTTATAACTGATACTAACTTGATAATCTGTATCAATTCCTGGTTTACACACAGTTATTGATATTTGCCTCTTTTTAGTTATAGTTGGCCTCCAGTAACAAAGGGAAAGATCCCTTTCTGTCTGCTCCTCCCAGCCCTGATCCAGCCTGTCAGCTTCCCAGACCCTTATGCAGTTGGTTGTAAATTCTGCCAAAATTTTTCAATATTTTTCAAGATTAAAAAAAAATCAAAAACTTTAAAAAATACTTTAAAAAGAAAAATGTGCAGGGAGAAAGCAGCAATATATTTTTTCATAATTCGGCGTTTTAAATTTTTTTAATATTTGTCTGTATTTAATGTAGGTCAGCCACTGATACTTCATCAAAAAAACAGTTTCTTTGCTGAGTTCAGGTGACCAAGGAATAGCCACACCCTAAGAAAAAAACAGAACACACACACACACAAAAAAAAATAAAACACAGAATCATCTTTATCCTAACATTTTATATGATGTTTCAGATCCCCGTAACTTTGCACACAAGATTCTGTGTTCAGTTGAATTTTAACTTCTTTTTGTATTTGTATAGAGTGTGACTATTGAATTGAAACATTTTATTCTAAGCGTCTTTGTGGTTTCTTGTGAGGTTAAGTGGGTGAGAGGGAGAAGGGAAAGTGGGGGATTCTTTTGTATCATAACATGAAGTTTCCCACACAGTCTGCTCCCAGGTGCCAGACTTCAAGTTTTTCTTTCACTGGTATACTTTGATTATTCTTACTTCCCCTTTACCCATAAGTTAAAACTTATGGTAACAGCACTCTATCAAACTGCACTTATTAAGAACAATTTTAAAAATATAGTTATAGTTCACTTCATCAGTCTGCACTTATTGCTTATGGTTTCACTCATCTGCTATGCCTGTTTTTGGTGTCTAAAAAACCAATATTGTATTTTCAATATTTTACCCAGGTTCCTACATGTATATACTGCAAAGAAAATCTGGTCTGGAAATATTCCATTTTGATTGAATGCTATAATCAAGAAAATAAAATTTAAATATGCTAAATATATCTCCAGAATTTCTCAAGTAGCTATGCTTAAAACAAAGAGAATATCCTGAAAAGAAAAACCATTGTCAGCTTCAAGAAAGCATAAATAGACCCCAAGTACTTATCACTAATGATGGATTATAGATGATAAATACAGAATAACCTCAAGATTTAAAGGAAAACTAGTATTCAACCTGATATTCTTAACTGAAGCGGACTGTCCATTAATGATAAATAATAATAGATTTTCATTAATGATAAAATTCTAAAAAGCTGTATTCTGTGCCTCACTTCAAAGAGAGTTACTCAATATAGAAGAAAAATCAAACAAAGGAAGCAGAGTTTGTGGATGAAACAGTGGCTCTAACTACAGAGCTGAAGAAATTATGCTGATTCTGCAGTAGACCTTGAAAATAATTTTGTTAGCATACCTCAGTCTTACCTTTAAAATGATGCTTTAATAGAAATATTAGCTAGTGAGTAGTCAAGTGATTGAATGTAGCAAAAGTTAGAAGATTCTAGTGGTCTATTTTCTTCACCACACACACACACACACACACACACACACACAAATTGAACATTACAAAATATAGAGAAAAACAAAGTGATGAAAAAGAAAGTAAAAACCCACTAAACACAAATAATGGAAAGTCAAGTTTTTCATATGAAACACAGTAAAATGTGCACTTTTTGTAGCATTTGATGGATAGAAGAAAGTAGTATTGATTGTTCTTGATGGTAAGAACATCCCTCCATGAGCAGCATTCATGTCCTGATATTGGATGCCAGAAAGGCTAATAAATTAGAGAAAGAAATCATTCTTACTTCTGGTGTGTGTTTTGAATCAAATTTGTGAAAATGATTACTGGTTTTTAACCTTCATAAATTTTCTGTAGACAAAGAATGCAACACATAATTATTTTTAAAATAGAATAGCTAACTGATGATGAATGAACACAAGGACTTGTAACTATTAAATAATAGACTGGGGTGTAGTGGTCTGTACAGATGCTCATACTCAGAAATAATAAAGTGCCCAATGCAGATTAAGCAGAAAATCACATAATAATGATTACATAAATGATAATCAAACACTAAAGCCTTTTAATATTTGACTCATTGGCCTTAAGAGAAAGAAGTGGCCCCATAAGCCAAATTGGTTTTCTTCCCTCTCTCATTGCCATTCGAAAAAATAATGGAAACCCCTGATACTTTGTAAAGGGTCTTCCATGTATTTATTTCAAAATTATGGTCAATATCAGACAACTAATAGTAGGTATGGCTAAATTTAGTTTCCTTTTAGAACTTTACATAGTTGCAGATAGAGTGGAGGCTGCTGATTTGGGTGTAAATTTTGGAAACTACAGTTTTATATAGTCCTGGGGTTTGAACGCAGGGGTGCTTTATTACTCATATATATTCACAATTCTTCAATATTTTATGTTGAGACCTGGTCTCTGTTACAAAGCCTGGCCTTGAAGTTGTGATCATTCAGCCTCATACTCTATGATTTTTGAGATTACAGGTATGTACCACCACATCAACCTGGACACTTCCTTTTATTTTTTTACACGAATCTAATAATCAAAAGTATTTTAAATATTTCTGCTTTTTCTTTGATATAAAATATTCAATACTAACTTTCCAAATTGGTTTTCACCATCACATTCTTTTTTTTCAAAAGGCCAATATTCATGTTGTGTAGTTGTACATTTTTTTTCCCCAAAAGGTATACTCAATAGATTGTATTCTGAGTTAGCAAGTCAATTTTATATGTTTCAGAAAAACAAATTGCCATAAATTGTTCTGGTTATGCTCTTAATAGAAGTACCTTACTCTTAGTCATTATCAAAAAAAAAAAAAAAAAAAAAGAAGGGAATTTAGTAAAGTCAAAAGGTAAGATCCAACAGTTGGCTAGTTTTTCCAACCAGATGTTTATGATTTGATTGTTTCCCTTTTAAATTTCTTATTCTGATTGCTCTGATGGCTTTTCCTATGATATATAGTAGTCAGCTCAATTTAAAAGAAGTAGTTTATGTGAAATCTGGATACTAAGGGAAATAAATATCTGGAACAAATTAATAGTACTCAATATGTTTCTGATGATTATATACAGCTTCCTCCTACCATTCTGAGATTGCAATTCATAGAGCTTTAAATGACTTTCATTCCTCACTATATTTCACTAATTAGCACATGCAGAAATAATTTTTCAACAAATTTATATTAAAGAAGTAGCAATTTAAAGAAAAACAGATATAATTCACACCTGTGAAATTAAAACATGACATTTTGCCAAAGAATATTTGGCATATTCAAAGAATAAAATGAAGAATTGTTGCTTTTCTTTATGTGGTAGGACACAGTTTATTGTCATGTTGTTTCAAAAAAAAAAAAAAAAAACATTGACAGCTTCCTTATGAAAAAAACAGTTGTTATTGTTTAACATGGATTTTACTTGAAATTTTTTTTTTTTTTTTTTTTTACCCATTTGAACACTGAGAAGCTATTTGCTGCGGTCAAACACAGTGAGATACTGTTGTAAGATGTATCTCTGAAACATCTGCAGTTCTTTTCATTTTATATAACAGCATCATGCACACCCAGCATGAGAAGAGGTTGCTCATTAATTTTGGTATCAATACTGGCTTAGGTACATTGAAAAGATGTTGAGAAAATTACATCTATAATGGTGGAATCTCCCATTTCTTTGTTTTCATTTTTCCTGTGGTGCTTCTGCTCTTGATATTAGTTATGTTAACTTTAATTTGAATTGTCCATACAGTTTCTTAAAACATAAGACACTTAGAATTGAGAAAATCACTTATAGCATATTTATTTCATAAACTGATATAAGATTCAATGAAAGACTTCAGCATTATTAATGCACATTTTATCAAAATTCCATTAAGTCACAATTTGAGATACAGTATTAAAATCTTACATAGCTAAAGGTTTTTTAACAATGAATAATAGGCACCCTAAGCAAGTATGTAGTTCCAATTATTCATTTACTTTACTACATTCATTCATAATATCATAGTTGATAAATACCACACATCAGAGTGTCTGTTTTTTAAAAAAAATTGCTTGGTAAATTACTAACAATGCAGCATGCGATTTTTATTTATTATTGGTTCATCATACCCATATCTTACCCACATAGTAAGATTGCTATAATATTCAATAAGTTGTAGCTAAAAACATGAAATACCACATAACCTATTGTACAGATTATATAAATGCTCTTATTATTTCTTCATCCTTTTCACAAATATTTATCAGGAATTTACTATATGATAATTAGAACTAAGATCATCCTAATTATTTCAGATATTTGAAAAAAAATGCAAGACCTCATTTAAAAATGGCAATATAGATTTCAGAAATAAATACTGTTTCTCTAGTGAATAATGTGTATAGAAATCTGTTAAGGTCTTGGGGTATGCAAATATATTTGAGATGCATCAGAGAATGCATATGAAAAAACCATAGTAATTATCATGTTACATTAATGAAGTGAAATATCATACCAAAATGTTAAAAAAAATTAACTTTTGGGAAAAAAGCAAAAGTGTGCACTAGTATTTGAAATAAGGTAATAATAATTTTTACCATAATTAGTTGTTTCTGGGTCTCATTTCACTCTTTACTTTAATTATCGATCCATTTTGTTAAGTACCCCTATAGGTGTTATTGGAAAATATTGGCATTTAGTGAATAATGCCACCAATTTTCTGTTCTGCAATATTAAAGAACTATTTCAGATTTATTGCAATGAATAGTTTTGCTTAAATGTAACAGTAGTTTTTCAATGTAGAAATTACTAAGATAACTCTGGGTGTTCTCAAAGTCTATAACAACCATATTTGATGAAATTTGTGGCATAGTGTATAAGAAAAGATGCTTCTCTACCACAAACCAGACATCATTCAAATAACCTTGTGTAGTATCAGCATATACAAGTTTGCATGAGGACTTTTGCATCTTTTCTCCTTTTACTTCCCACCTACAACATGGCTTATTTTTCATAAGCAAATTTCTATACTTGTTAAACCTCTCATACATCTCAGAATTTACTAGGAGGGATCCATGACAACCTAGAAACAAACATGTGAGACAGTGTGTAGATTAATATATGAAGATGTTCAAGAAAATATTGGTCTGGTCAAGAGATGGTGCAGCAACTATATAGAAAGCTTAAAATTGAAATTGAAAGAAAGATAATACTCCCAAGACTTACTAAGAATCATGTAGTCTTTGGAAGCAGATATTTTAATAGGAAGCTCTTGAGACTGATGTCCACTGCATCTTTCTTATGGATATTTCCTCTGGTTTTGAGGGCCACCACATCTAGCCAGTACACATTTGGCTTGATGTAGCATATTCAGAAAGTCCACCATTTTCTTAATAAACCTAGGCATGGTTTACTATACATCCACTGAGTTTTTGCACAGACTTTTCCCTTCTTTTAATATACCTAGCTCATTAGTCTTGTCATATTTAAATTTATTCATTCTTCAAGAAGTAGTTTAATTGAATTCCCTATTGTCTTTAAAATAAATTCTCCACCTAAAATAATTTCTATGTTTTAAAGCATTTTATTGTAGTATCTAGAATCTTTATAAGTACAAAGAAATGACATTCTATGTCTCATTTTTACCATTGTCTTTCTCATATAACTTTCATTATGAATTGAGTATGTCCCTCAAGTACTCATGTGTTGGGAACTTGGTTTCCAAGGGGAGAGAGTTGGAAAATAGTAGAATGTGTAAAAAGTGAGATATAGTAGATTGTGGTTAGATCATTGGGGGAGATGCCCTTGAAAGAGTTAATGAAATTTTCATGGGACACAAGATAGTTCCTATTAAAGCAGATTGTTACAGAAAGAGCAAGTCTTCTTACTGGATTTCTCTGACTTCCTGTGTCCTTATGTTCTCTCTACCTCTCAAATGAGCCCTAACCATAATTCCATCTCATGTGTAATGCTGGTGAAGGGGCTGTAACAGGAGCTGCGAAGATTCTGGTACAGAGCACTTAAATCTTCAGAAGTATGTACTCAAAAAATATTCATTTATTTATCTATTTATCTATTTATTTGTTGTAGTTGGACAGAATACCTTTATTTTATTTATTTTTATGTGGTGCTGAGGATTGAACCCAGATTCTTGCATGTGCTAGGTAAGCACTCTACCACTGAGCCGAAACACCAGCCCCTCAGAAAATATTTTTATGCATTTATATCTCTTTTTATACATTGGCCTGGTTCTGGTATTTTTCTATAGCATAAAATAGACTATAACAACAAAAAAAATGATTTGAGTCTAAGGCTTCTTACTATAAGAGTGAGTAGAACATCTAAGATTACATTTTATAAGCCCTGGTATAGTTTAGATGGCAATGGCTTAGCATTTATGATTCTTTTTTTTTTTATATTTCAAAGGTGATATCTTGTATTTCTTATATTCCTCACGGTGCTTAGGTTAATATATTGCCATTTACTTTGGGACTCAACAGTGTGGAATTGATTCTGTTTTGCTAAACAAAAGCAAGAGTGGCTCCTTAAAATATAACAAAGACTCTATGAAAATATTTTGAGTTTTAATGGGAAGAATTGCTATTGATTATAGAGGGAATTTGAATACATGGCTCCATCTTGATGATACTCATTAATCAGAAATGGTCTGAACTGACTAGATTAAAATCACTAGAATACCATGAATAAAGAGGCAGATTAAAAAAATAGGTTTGTCTAGTACCATTTTGAGTCTCCTATTACAGTACAAATTATAGTATTTTTTTACCAGTGAAACGACTCAAACTCATGTAGCTGCATTTTAGGCCTCATGTATTCACCAAGTCATATAGGTAAAAAATGCACTATAAGTTGGGCAGGATGGTCCATGCTTGTAATCCAAGAAAATTGGGAAACTGAGTACTTTCAGAAGTTTAAATTCAGCCTCAGCAACTTAGTGTGGTTTCAAGCAACTTAGCAAGACAGTCTCAAAATTTGAAAAAGTGGGGAGAGGACTTAGGAATGTGGCTCAGTGTTTAAAAATCCCTAAATATAAACTGAAATACAAAAAAGAAATACAGTTTAAAATGCTACAATTTCGTGTTAAAACTAATAAAAAAATATTTCATGTAATTCTTTTCTCCAGTATTCAAAAATGAAAATAGTAATTTTTTTATTTAGAAAACAAAAATTATATGCTTTCAAAGATGAGGTTTCTGTATTAGGCATGTATGATATTTATGACTGATATTTCTACCAAATAACTTGATAATGCTTAAAAAAATTAAGCAAAAGTTAAAGACACCTACTTATTTTCTATATTTAAATAAGTAATGTCTTTTACTGATCCTCATATACATCAAGGTGTAATGTAGAGATAATGACTTTACTATACTCTCATATTTGTCAAAGTGTTTATTATAAATGATTCATTTTTATATAAGGTATACATTTTGGACAAAATCTGTTCAATGTTCACTACTGTTTTCAGATGTTCAATGAATTTAAAATTTGAATAAGTTTTCAAAATATTATTTAACTTTTTAGGGTTTCTGGGCACAATGAATCCTCCAAAAATAAGTAGTGTTAAAGAAACATGTGGTTATGAAATGTTTTTTTCCATTTGTATTCTCTCTAACTAGTATGTATCCACAGGTACTGAGTATTGGTGAATAAATTAGGAAGCATTGTCAATTGCCAATTTTCACATTTCAAAACTTTGTCTCTTCTATGGTTGTTGTGGTGAGGATTAAATGTTGACTCATTCTTAGAGAAATGGTACGATGGTCTCATTTGTAAAGCTTCTCTCCAGTGTGTTTTCTCTGATGTCTAATAATATGTGATACATAATTTAAAATATTTCTATATTATCTACATTTATGTCTTCTTTCCAAAATAAATAGTTTAGTGGTGAAAATGAATTGATTTCTTATTAAAAAGTTTGCTAATTTGTTTTCATTTGTAGGGGTTCTTTTCTGTATAAATTCTGTTGTTAATAAAGTTTAGTTTTTCTTTAAAAGTATTATCACTTTATTTACATTTCACATTCACCAGGGTGTCTTCTGCTGTGGTGAATAAATTTTTATATTTTATTAAAAGTTTTGGCACTCATTCACATTCGTAGGGCTATTCTCCAGTGTGAATTCTGTTCTGGCAAATAAGGGTTGATATTTGAGTAAAAACTTTGTTACATACTTTGCATTTGTTAGGCTTCACTCCAGTGTGAGTTCAGCTGTGGCAAATAAGGTGTGATTTTTGACTGTAAGCTTTTCCACATTCATAAAATTTGTAGGGCTTCTCTCCAGTGTGAGTTCTGCTGTGCCTAAAAAGGTCTGGTTTTTGACTAAAAGCTTTGCCACATTCTTTACATTTGTAGGGCTTCTCTCCAGTGTGTGTTCTTTTGTGGCAAATAAGGTGTGATTTTTGACTGAAAGCTTTGCCACATTCTTTACATTTGTAAGGCTTCTCTCCAGTGTGAGTTCTCCTGTGCCTAAAAAGGTCTCCTTTTTGACTAAAAGCTTTGCCACATTCTTTACATTTGTAGGGCTTCTCTCCAGTGTGAGTCCAGCTGTGGCCAATAAGGTGTGATTTTTCACTATAAGATTTTCCACATTCTTTACATTTATCAGGCTTCTCTTCAGTGTGAGTTCTGCTGAGGCCGATAAGGTGTGATTTTCAACTGAAAGCTTTGCCACATTCTTTACATTTGTAGGGCTTCTCTCCAGTGTGAGTCTGCTATGGCCAATAAGGTTTGTTTTTTGACTGAATGCTTTGCCACAATCTTCACATTTGTAGGGCTTCTCTCCAGTATGTGATCTGCTGTGGCGAATAAGGTGTGATTTTTACTGTAAGCTGTGCCACATTCTTTACATTTGTAGGGCTTCTCTCTATTGTGAGTTCTTCTGTGGCAAGTAAGGCCTACTTTTTGACTGAAAGCTTTTCCACACTCTTTACCTTTGTAGGACATCTCTCTAATGTGGGTTTTTCTGTGGTAAATAAGACCTATATTTTACTAAAAGTTTTGCCACATTGTTTATATTTGTAGGTCTTCTCTCCAGTATAAATTCTCTGGTAGTGAACAAGGTCTGAATTTTTATATGATTTCTGGTGTTCACTCTCACTAGCAGTTTTCCATATTTTCTCTTGTTGTAAACAGTCAAGATTACAACTTCTATATTTTCCACTTATCACACTGCGAACATATGTTTTATGCCCTTTTCTGTTGAATATTCTTGAATATCTTGAGGAGTCATGGCTGAAATAAACAAAAAATAAAAATAACAATACCTATTAGAGTAGGATGAATATACTTTGCATACATAACTTGAAATTAAGGTAAAATAAGTACATCAGGAGTGTAACAGATTAGTACATTCAAAGTCATCATAAACTCAAAAATATATCAGTTCATTAAAAATGTACAGACACAATTAATTTGAGAATATTACCAAAATTCTTTTAGAGACCACAGTATCCAAGAGGAGTACATCATTAAGAAGAGTATTATAATAAAGACAAGGAAAGTATGTTACACTTATCATCCACAGCTTTTTGTTCTTCATAATATAGCATTACATACTTAGGAAATATCTACCAGCTACCTTTACTCTCAGTAGAATAAGAGAAATGTAAAACATATACAAACATTTGTGGCTGTTTCAAAGAGTGTCCAAAACTGTTTTTTTCCTACCATGACATAGAGATGTGAAAATAACTGGCAGATTTTGTGTGATAATGCCACAAATAGTCAACAAGGGTAAAGAGGCTATGGACTCTTAACAAGAAATATGAACAAAACATTTACTAAGAAATATACACATATATGTCTCTAAAATTTTCCATAAAAACATTTTAAAAGACTATAAAAACCTTGCATAGCCTATGCCATGATACTTGGCTGAAGTCAACAGTTGACAATCAAGTATAATAAATTGATTTTCATATTTTTAAATTCATTTGATATGATGATTTCTTTCACTGACAAATACTACTTTATTTTCTAAATGTATCATGGTATTTCATACTATATATAAAAGGTAAAATGACTAAACAGAACTGATTAACAAAATCATTATTTAATATAAATATCAGTTTTGTCTTACAAGGTATTGTATTCCTTCTACTAGTAGTATTAATGAAGAACATAATACACTCAACATTTGGTAAAAAAAACAAAAACAAAAAAAAAAACAAAACAAACAAAAAAAAAACTCTTGACCCTCTTATGCTCAATAAAATTAAAATATGGAGACTTTGACATAATATCAACCATACAAAAAACACAGTACCTGGTGAGCACAATTTTTCTCACTTAAATTTTTACTTCCACATGCAAATCAAATGTTCCTGCAACTTAATCCCTGCCTGTCACATTTCACTTAATGCAAAGTCCTGCATGTATTTCTTAAAAAACTTTATGAGAAAAAATATTTTCATAACTAAATAATAATAGTATATAAGTGCAATATTTTTACTCATTTGATCATTGATGGGCACACACATTGAGTCCCTAGCTTTAATACTTAGAACAATGTTTGCACTAATCACAAAAGCAGAGGTATCACTTCAATTTGCTAATTTAATTGTTCATAGATACATATTTAGTACTGGCATTTCTGAATCTTTAGGTCATCCAACTGTTAATTTTTCATGTGTGGTGCTTGAGATTAACCCCCAAAATTCTATATCCCTGAACTACAACACAATTTTTTAAAATTTGTTTGAGTCATGCTGTTTCTAAATTTCTGCGACTTTCCTCAAAAATGAAGTGATTTTGGATGGCCTCTCAATTCTCACATATTACAAGGATACAGCACTGTTCTTGTGTATTTTTATTTATTTAAATATTTTTATACTTTTTTCCCCAAAATGGACTATATAATCTACTGCTGACTCCTTTAATGAACAAATAAAAAATAGTACAGCAATATAAAGAAAGAGAAGCATGGCTTAATCCAATTAACAAAAGAAGAAAAAAAAAACTTTAAGAACTGAATATTAGGATATTGACAGTTATTAATTACTCAATAAACTCTAAATAACTATTTAAAGAAAGTTTAGAGAGTAAAATTGAGACAAAAAATATTAATATAATTAGGCACAAATTGTGTTTGTGAATAATTCCTTAAGAATAAATGAGAGGGGGATTCCTAGTGTGCAAAGCTGAAATTCTACCAATATGGGAGAGACTTATCAAACAAGACCAAGGTTAAGACAAGTCTAACCAACTTGTGAAATACTGTAAAAATTAAAAACCTGTAGGATATATAAAGGGAAGATATCTATATCTATATCTATATCTATCTATCTATGTAAAGAGAAGTGTGAAAAGAATCCAAGTATGATCCAGAAATTAAATCATTAATAAAAATTAAAAAAATAAGAAATATAGAAAACAACTTACAAAGGAAAAGTATAATGAGGTATTCACTTAAAAATATTTATGATTATTAATGCATTATTGCAACCCACAAAACAAAAGAAAAAAATTGACTAATAGAATTGAATCTAAAAAAAAAAAATCTGCCAAGTCAATTCCAACAGAGAGCATGGAGAGAAACCAAGCATGATCTACTCCTTGAAGCCCTATTTGTTTAAAGATGGGTAATGACCCTGCCTTTGCATCTCATCATTTTGCACAATTTTTAATCAATGAGATATATTTTTAAATAATAAAATTTCTCATAATCTTTTTGGACAAGCTTTTTTGAGTGAGCAAACTGTATCCTAATACTTGCCTTTTAAAACAGAGACATACAAACAAAGATATAGCCTCTCTCATTTTAATATGCATTAAATATTGTTTTATTTACTGTTACTATGCTCAATATACAACATAAAGTTTATACTCAAAGTTGGTCATCTGCATTGAATAGACATTCTATTCTGAAAAAGTCATTACCAAAATAAAGTATGCAATATATAAGATTCCACCTGACCAGCATGATAAGATCCTATGCCTTTGATCACCTGGGGAAAAGCATAGACTGCTACACTTATGTCAACATGTCCTGTTTGGACTCTAGCTTGATGTATGAAATATAGCAATTATACATGTAAATCAAGGACTTCTAATCTGATTCATAAGTTTCATTTAACCCTGGAAGAGAAGAGTCCCTTCAAAGGAGAGAATAATCATTCTCCTCAAATGAGGAGAAACATTATAAGAGGAACCCATGATACTATAATTAATTCCAGGTACTTGGGGAGATATAAAACTGTGGTAAGCCATTGTTGTAGATTGTGGCCACCATTAGAAGATGGCACCGGCTTCCACTGTGGCCTGTGGTAAACAGATCCTTTTATGGAGAGTTGGCACGCTATCCCTTGCCACCCTATAAGAAAGATCCACGTGGCGGTTTAAGATTGGTTCGTGGGAGGCTTTATTAGGCTGTGCTTGGGCACTCAGGAGAAGGGGGGTCACTAGAAGATACTTTAATCAAGGCCTGAATAAACTGCTGAAAGAAGATTCCTGAGTTGCGTCTTCCTTGCGGGCAAAGGGTCGCGACATAAAACCATTACCAGCCTCAGCTCAAAAGATGTTGGCTCAAATAGGTTAGAATGTACTTTGGATAAATTAGTTACTGCTTTGGTTGCTAAACTCACACAAAACTCTGTAAATGTTTTGGTCTTAATAATAATGTTGCTCTGTTTTTTTACACCAGCTATGGGAAATTCAGTACTGACATATCCTGGAATTCTATAACCCAGTACAATATCTTGTCTCACTTGAATGGAATTGTTATATACCTGAAAAAATGTCTCATGGTATTCTTTGTTGTCTTAGCAAAATAACTGTTTCCTTATCATAGTATTTAATAGGTCACCATCCTGGGAAATTTGTTTATAAAAGAGCTATTCCTCTTGATAAAAACTGTGATAATTCAGTAAACCTTCTCTCTAAGGCAAAATTTGATGTTTTGCATTCTCTTTATAGGGTTTCCCTGGACTAGCTCTATGGGCTTAGAGAAGTATTATGAAACTCACTTATGCTATCATAAAAAGTATTAGCCATGCCTCCATGGCCGTTAATATGCTTAATAAAGAACAAAAACAACCTTGTCAAGCCATACTTGACATTCATGCTGCAATTGATTGTCTGGTATTGTTACACCATAATGGATATTCAAAGCTAATAACATGTGTTCCTTCAATTTAAGTGATAATAGTAATTTTATTTGAAAAGGGTTCAATTACCTTAAAGATATCATTAATAAGGTCCAACAAGATGATTGATGTTTAGACTTCATGGATTGGATAATTTCATGTTTATTCAATTTCATCTGTGTCAAAAAATATTCATAGGTGGATATTTACTGATGTTGGCACTTGCTATTGTCTATAGCTGCCTTATTTTTTGCACCTACCAGCATTAAGAAGATAAGTAATATTATTTATTCAAAAGGCCTTTAAAAAGGAGGGAAGACTGTAGGTATTCTGACCTTGGAAATAGACAGGAAAGTGCGGGGGTGATGATAACTGGCACCGTGATATCCACAATTAGTGGACAGTTTCTCCCTGAAGCTATTGAGACAACTCTACAGGTGCACTATCTAGTTTCTCTGGTAATGTCGTTAGGGAGAAGGGGCTCTATGTTTGTAGTAACTGTACCTTATCATGGTTAGCTAGCACTTGGGGTTAAAATAACACTAGGTTAGAATGTAGTCATGGTAACAGAAGCTATGTAATTCTGGAGTATACTATGTGCAGCCATGAAGAGGAGTGGCCAGTATTTTTTTCCTTATTTCTTTTCACTGTGAGTGTGTCTCTCTCTTCTGTTAGCTTCTTTACAGGTTTCCTCACAAGATTTGTAACTGATTATGCTGGCCCTCACAACAAAAGGTAAGTTTTGATGGTTAATCTGAATGAACTGGGACATCAGTAAAGAAGAAAACCAAAGAGTACAAAGAATTTGAAAATGTAATAAATGTTGGGCAGTATGTGTTCAATGATTAAAATCAAAAGAAATAAAGCTAAGCTTCTGAAAATTGTTTTCTGCTGAATAACTACTCTTTCAACATTTTTTAGTTTGGTTTTCTCCATTTGAACTTCTCAACTCTGTCCCCTGCTATGTGTAGGCTACAATAGTTTACATCACTAAATCATGCTATGTACTATTTATCTAAAGTGAAGGATGTATAACACACTGAGAAAGAGAAAGATTAAAGTGCAAAATAATATATATTAAAGAGTAAAATATCTATACTAAAAATGCCCTTTTTCTTTGAAACACAAATCTGAAACTCATTCTTATTGAGAAGTTCCCATAAGATACAAGATAAGTAAATTAAATAATAATTATTAATTAAAAATTTTTTTAAAAAATTAAACTTACGAAGGAAGGCAAAGTTTCTATAGTTCTTTAACATCACATCTTTATATAAGTTTTTCTGAGCAGGCTGAAGGCATTCCCACTCCTCTTCAGTAAAATCAATGGCTATATCCCTGAATGTTAATGATACCTGAAATAAGAATATGTAAATAAATAACACATTGACCACATGAACTTTTGCACAGTCTGTAAGGTAATCGAAGTTGAAATGAGAGTTAGTAGACTATCATGTAGGTGGTTTTGGAACACAATGATACTATTATCTACTTCTGCAGATAAAGTGATTTAAGTGCAAAAAAATATATATAATCCGCATTTATGAAACACAATATGAAACTCAGACATTACTACAAAAATACACATTTTGTAATTTTTAAATATTATGATCTAAAATATACATAGTGTTCAGATGAGAAAATTATGGTAATTAAAAAAGGGAATCCTCAAATTTTAATTGTACAACCACTAATCAGAGATTTACTAAAGTGTAGAATCTTATTTGTAATTTCTCTGATGGAGCTGGCTCTTCTGAATATGTAGTGAGATCTCTAACAATGGTATAAGAGAAATTTTGAAATTTAACAAGGTAGATAGTCCACTTAATGGAAATATTTAACAGTGAATTTAAGTTCAAACATTTTATGGTACTTATGTATGTTATTAATATAAAAAATAGCAAAAGCAATCCTGTTTGGATTTTCCTTTTTATAATTTTAACAATTTATAACATACAAAATAATATATACATATGCATAAAAACTTTGTTTGCTGTATATATTGTATGATGTTTATAATAGAACATACATATAGCTTTTCAAACAAATATATATTTTTTTATTTTATTGGTTCTTTCTAATTCTTCCTGATTGTAAAATCAATTTTTATGACATTATGCAAGCATAGGATATATCTTATCCTAAATAAAATCCTGTTCTTGTTGGTGGCTATCATGGTAGGATTATATATATATATATATATATATATATATATATATATATATATATATATATATATATATATATATATCTTTAATATTTTCATCCCCTTCCCTTTTATTTGTTTATTCATTGTTTACCATTGTGAAATCTACTGATTTTTTTTCTTACCCTTTTCCGCTTTATGAGCTTTAGATTTCACATATCAGCAAAAACTTTCAAACTTTGGTTTTAAAGAAATGGTTTGTTTTACTTAGCAATAAAATCTCCAGATTCATCCATTTACTGACAAATGTCATAAAGTCATTCTTCTTTATGGCTGATTCATAGTTTATTGTGTACATAGGATAAAGCAACAATTTTTTATCCTGTCATCACTGAATGGACCCATTTATCATGGAATGGTTGGCTTTATAGCTTAGCTATTGTGAATTGTGCTGCTATAAATATTAATGTGACACTTTCAATGTAGTATGCTGGTTTTATGTTCTTTGGGTATATACTGTACAGTCAAAAAATGGGCAAAATTGAGGTTCCATTTATTTAACAATATCCATACAGGTTATTATGTTTCACTTAGACCTCCATACAGCTAAAAAAATGAAATTCATCTAAACCTGAGGTTAAAATAAAACATACAAAAAAAATTAAGCCGTAAAATGACTAGAATTTATTATCAAATCATCCATCCCAATAAAAAGTAAATTTTATAAACTAAAAGTAAGAAAATCTTTAAGAAACGAGAAAAATTAGAAGCTATTAAAGATGAACATAGCAGAGAGAGAGTTAGCAATATCCATGTTGGTGCTTTTAAAAAGCAAATGAGCCAGGTCTAGTGATAGATAATTTTAGTTCAAGTGACTGAGGAGGATAAAAAAAGATCATAAGTTCTAAGACAATATATATATATATATATATATATATATATATATATATATATATATATATATAGTATTGAGCAACTTAGTGAGCACTTATCAACTAAGCAAGACTCTGTCTCTAAATAAAATATAAAAAAGGACTGAGGATGTGGCTTCATGGCTAAGCACGTCTGAGTTCAATCTTCAGTACAAATAAATAAAAGCAGATACAATTTAAAAAGCACTAGCAAATTTGAAAATTCAACAAATAAAAATTATATCAATTATACAGTTTATAATTGCAAAAATATGCCTATATACTAATTTCTCACTTGATGGAAATACACTCTGGAAAATTTCTCCTAAGAATCTTCTGCAATTTTCCAATTCTCTGAGTGTAATGCCAAGAATCTAGATGGTATAGACTAGTACATGGCTAAGATATTTGCTATATCCACTGTTGTAGATAAAGTCTCCTCCTGACCAAACTACCATGATGCCACATGATTGATTTTATGAAATTAAATCAATCAGAGTAAACCTCATAATAAAATAAATGGTGGAACTACAGAAAACCAGAACAACAAAACTCTTTATAAGTCTCTTGTTATTTAGGCAGTGATACATAATGAAGATTACAGTGCAAGGAAGAGAAAAAAATGGTATTCATTTCAAAGAACGATGCTCGGATATTGGGAAAAACAATGTGATAATAAAATGCTATTTTATGCCTTCACTCATTAAATATTACAACATATTTTGACTTTAAATTCTGAATATAAGTTATTAATAAATATTTCTGAAATATATAAGAAAGTACAAAGCTCAGAAGTTTTCATACAAAAGATAGGGTGCATATGGTGGTGCACACCTTAAATATCTTGTATTCTGGAGTCTAAGAAATGAAGTTGAAAATTTAAGGCCAACTGAAGAAATTGAGCAAACCTCATCTGAAAATAAAATTTAAAACAGAATTGAGTATACGCTCAGAAATACGACACTTTGGTTGATCCCTAATATCACAAAAGAAAAACAATAGTTTTTGTTTTAAAAATTATACAATATAATATGTGTAAATTTATGAATTACAAAATATTAATAAAAAATCTATTCATCAAATTATTACATTAAATGTACAAAAGTGACAAGGTTAAAAAATCTACTTTCCTCATATAATCAAGAAACAAAATATAAAACAGATTGCAAAAGAAAAGCAGAATAAATTCTTGAAGAGACACTTTTAAAAGGATATATCTAAGTGTTCAATAACCATAAAAACTCAAAATCTTTAGAAATTTGGTAACATTGAATAAAATCACATCATATAGATGAATTAAATAGTACTGATGAATATGTGGAATGAATGCATTCACAAAAGTGGGAAATAATAATTTAAGCTTTTATTATCCATTTGTACAAACTGTTTTGTAATCAAATGTATATGATGTACCCACACAAGAAACAGAGACTAAAATTACAACAACTGTACATATGAGAATACAGCCATATTCCTCTAGTGTTGAAACCAACGGGCATGGTTACAGATAAAGAAATAATTATTAAATTTAATAAATAGTAAATTCAAAGAACTAGAATTATTGTTGATGTATTATATTCAGTTTGACAAAACTACAAAATACCATGTATGTTTTATGCCAATGTCACTTGAATATTGCATTTCATATGCAAGTATATTTAGAAAATGAATATGCAATATTTGAGAAAATAAAAATATAGAAAAGCATATAAAAGACTCAAATATTTAACATATTTACAAAGGATAAATCTATTGTAAAAATGACCATTTTCCCAAGTTAACCTATAATAATAACTGGTCAAAATTTTACCATGCTTTAGTTTTTGTTAAAGAAGAAATCAAAGCAAAAACTTCTAAGATTTTCCTGGAAATTTAAATGTATACAAAATTAGCCAAGAACTCTCTCATATATAACAGCAAATGTACTAGTGATTATTACCTGACACTAATACATGTTATAATATTGCAACAGTGTAGTAATTTTAAGATAAAGAAATCACAATACGGGAAACTACATAGGGAAATTCATATGTAGGCAAATATCTTTTTATTGTTAAGTATAATAAGTATATAAATCAAAACATATCAATAAAATATTTAATATAAGTGAAAAAATGGTATTCATTTCAACCTCAATCCAACCTCAATGCAGATGTTAGAACCATAGGCACAGATCACAAGTAGGGACTTGTGTGCAGAATGTGTGTGACACTGGAATTATACACAAGCATCCACCAAACAGTAGATATAAAGAGATAATTTTAAAAATAAAATAAAAATAAAAGCAGAATATAAGCCTCCCTCTGTTTATGAATACACCAAATAAATATTTACTCCTATTTTGAGGCCTTCTTAAAACTGTAAAGGAATTACGGGCACACATATTGGAAAACTGAAAAAAAAAATCGACCAAGAGATAAGTAGAATGCACTTGAAGATTTTCCTGATTTGAGCAATATGCAAAATTACTGGAACAAAATGCCCAAATCCAGTGTTAATATAAATAAAGGAAGATTGATTTGGTTTTGAAATATATTATTTAACTCTAAATTGCCTGTAGTTTAAATGCTAATTTATCTGTACACAGAGAGGAAGAAATAAGATATACATGAGTATCAACTCCAGAGGGAAAAATAAGTGGTTTTCTATGGTCATGCAAGATCCATGGGCTTTATTCCATTAGACTAGAGTGAAAAATATGTTAAATCTTAAGGAAACTCCTTAATCCCTTAGAGGGATTTGCCAACATTCTCTAAAAATGCAAAGAGCTGTTGTTGACAGTTCAACTTTTATCTAGATAGTACCAAAAAATTAACAGGGAAATACAGAACACCCTGAAAACCGAAGTGTCAGTTTAGCACTTCCTCAGCTCTCTCACCCAGCTCACTTTACTAATAACACCAGAACTAATCAATTCTTTCTGTAAGTAATTTTTTCCCGATATTAACTTTTTCCATTCAATAGACTATATCTGAAACCTCAGAGCATTGAAAGCTCTGATAACTGTGCAGGTGCAAATCTCCCTAGATCAAAAAGGAGTGGTTTCACATTGGTGTGCAAACATTCTAATGGGCTAAAATCTCAAATATTATGGAAAAAATATGGTTACAATCACAGATACCTCTTTATTTCTAATATGTGTATATTATTTTTTTCCAGTGAGCATAAGGCACCCTGGAATCTAAAAAGCTTACATCAGAATTTTAGTTCACAGGCCAACTATAAGATCTTCTGCATTAGCACATCTGTTAGAATGGCAACTCTCAAAAAGTGGAATAGTACATAGTACTCCAAGTGTATTGATATGGTAGAATGCCAACTCTCAAAAAGTGAAATAGTACATAGTACTCCAAGTGTATTGATATGGTATTGTCCACTGTGCTAGACAATAAAATTAGTGGACATTAAAAAAAATGGAAGTTGAGAGTTCTCTCAGTTACTTCCTTGAGAAACTAAACTATCTACATTTATACTGCTTTTGAATAAAATAAGCCCCTAATACTGGTCTGGACTTATGAGAGGAATTAGATTTGACAGGTGTGGGATCCTCATATTACATACGTTCTGAAACACAGTTTTAGGAAAATACCGGAGTAGGGAATGAGAATGCTCTCATATACATTTCACAAAAGAAAATCTGAGCATAAAGACACTCTGACAGGTTGACTGCCCTTGGAGACATAAAGAAAGAATAGAAACACATGATTTTTCCAAGATCAAAGGATTCTTCTTTACTTTTCAATCATGTAAAATGCTCATAAACAACAACAACAAAATTTTTGCTTTTGATTTTTGTCCATGGTACTGGGGATTTGAAACAGGAGCATGTTAATTCTGGGCAACATACCCAGCCATGTTTTAAAATTTTGAGACAGGTTTTTCTAATTGTCTAATTGGTCTACCTAAGTTCCTGATGCTTACCATGAAATTGCAATCTTTCTTACTTAGCCACTTGACTCTCTGGAATTAATATGCATGTATCATTGCACCCAGAGGAAAAAAAAGATTATTTTAAAAGTCTCATCCAGTTTTTGGTATAACAATTGAAAATACCATGTTCATTTGAAATATAATATGGGTAAAGTAACTGATAATACTGCAATAATGTAACTGATAATACTGGGAAAGGGGGAAGTTGTCATTGAACAGTAAGCTAAAATTTTATATATAAATACAACTCACAATACTGGCACACAAATTTAAATTCACACTCAGCAACTGTCTGGAGATAAAAAAAAAGTACTAGGTATGTAGCTAAATGGTACAGTACCTCTGGCTTAATCCACAATACCACAAATCCAAAAAGAAGGAGAATGAATTCAGGAGTAAAGAAAAACTGAGATATCTATAGAGTATCTCATCCCTCTCCTGGAGGAAAAAAATACATGGAGTTGTGATTGTGATGATCTCCTGACTCCAGAATCCATAACACAGTCTGAGAAGATTCGGAAATATTGCCGCAAATGTTCTCAAATAGAATTTAAAGTAGGGGATGAAGATATTCTATAGAATACTATAGGACTTGCAGGGTCTACTGTTAATATATGGTCCAGTTGACTGGCCAGTGGAGATTCATGGCTGACCTTTCTCAGAAGAAGACACAGGACTGGAGAAACCAAAGATTACACCAGGGATTCTAGCCAACCATTGCCAGTTCCCACCATAGTCAGTGCAGCCGTTTCAACCAGACTCACCATCCAGTCTGAGGATTCCACTGCACACTCATCATTTACTGTATTTTTAGGAACCAAGTGTCCTCTCTCTAAATCACACAGTACCTATACAGGAGAAAAAATCAGGTTCACTGAACATAAGTGAGGGAGCCTAGAAATGGATACCCACACTGGCAGGCTTCACACCAGATGGTCAAAACTTGCTTATCTTTACTGAATATGTGTGGATTGGACAATGCTTATATAAGGGCTCCTGATTGGACACAACTTATGTCATCATATGCTCAATCTGAGCCTAGTGAGTTTTTTGAGTGACAGGAGATAACATCAAATCTAAAAATAAATGATGTCACAATTGTAGGGTCTTGTCTGTTCATTTATTTTTTTTCTTTTGAGGCTGCAGCTAATTTAAGGCTAGGTATCCTTGGAGAAGTAAAATCCAGCCAACCCAGAAAGCATTTGCATTTAAACTTGCATATGAGGCCTTTTGAATTTGTAGATTATATATGTAAATATATTATTTCTGGAGGAAAATAGTACAGTGACAATCCCGTAAAATTTCAGTTAACTTCTGTTGTATGGAAACAGATTGAGCATTAAAATTATATGGGGTGGAAAGTTAATTATTTTTTTTAGAATTCATATAAAAATAGTAAAAATTGAATTTTATAGTATAACCCATAATTTCCACTATGTGAAAATCACCATTATGTATTTAAAATATTCCTAATAAAGTAGATGTATTTTTGGAAAAGCACCCTCAAATTGGTGACGACTCTAAATTGGTGACACCAATCTCGAAAAGAATAAGGAGATTCCTTAGAAAACGTGGAAAGGAACCAAAATTGATCCAGCTATCCCAATCCTCAGTTTAGACCAACAAGAGCTAAAAATAGCATAATACAGTGGCATATCCACATCAATGTTCATAGCAAAATAATTCACAATAGGTAAACTATAGAACCAATCTATATGCTCTTCAAGAGATGAATGGATAAAGAAAATATGGTCTATATACACAGTGAAATATTACTGAGCATAAAGAGAATAAAATTATGGAATTGGGAAGTAAATGGATAGAGTTGGAGAATATCATGTTAAAGAAAGTAAACCAATCCACTAAACCAAAGACCTAATGTTTACTCTGCTAAGTGGATGCTGATCCACAATGAGTGAAGTGGGAGGTAGCATGGAAGAAATGAAGAAACTTTAAATAAGACAAAGGGGAGGGAGATGTTGGTAAATGGTATAGAGGTAAGTAAGATGGTGGAATGAGATGGAAATATTTTGTACACAGAGTTACATGGGTTTTGTAACTATACTTTCTGTATAAGAGAAATAAAATTTTGTGCTCCACTTGTGTACTATGAAGTGAATTGCATTCTGCTCTAATAGCAAATTATAACAAATTCATAAATTAATTGATTTTTTAAAATTCAGGAAAGAGACTTGCTTTCTCCTAGATCTGTACATAAATATATATATATATATATATATATATATATATATATATATATATATATATATATATATATATATATGTTCTATGTATAACATGCATATATTTAATATATATAATTTATAAACTTTTTTCATATTATTTCAATTTTTTAAATAAATGATAACAGAAGCATTACAATTCTTATTCCATGTATAGAGCACAATTTTTCATATCCCTGGATGTATATAAAGTATGGTAATACCAATTTGTGTCTTCATACATGTACTTTTGATGATGAACTCTATTACATTCCACCATCCTTGCTAATCCTTTGCCCCCTTTTTTTCTTCCCACCTTTCTGCTCTATCTAGAATCCATCTATTTCTCTCATGCTCCCCCTCCCTACCACATTATGAGTCAGCCTCTTTATATCAGACAAAACATTTGGCATTTTTTTGAAATTGGCTACCATCACTTAGCATTATCTTCTCCAATGCTATCCATTTACCTGCAAATGCCAGATATGATTATACACCTAAAAACTCAAAAAGCTACACCAGAAAATATCTAGAACTAGTAAATAAATTTAGCAAAGTAGCAGGATATAAAATCAACACTGATAAATCAAAGGCATTTCTGTATATTAGTGAAAAATCTTCTGAGAAAGAAATGAAGATAACTACCCCATTTACATTAACTTTGAAAAAATAAGATACTTCGGAAGCAACTTAATGAAAGAGGTGAAAGATTTAAACAAGAAAAACTACAGAACCCTAAAGAAAAAAAATTAAAAAAAATACCATAGAAGATGGAAAGATGTACCTTGCTCACGAATAGGCAGAATTAATATAATCAAAATGACCATGCTACCAAAGCACTATACAGATTTACTGCAATTCTGATCAAAATCCCAATGGCATTCCTCATAGAAATAAAAATAGCAACCATGAAATATATCTGTAAAAATAAAAGACCAAGAATAGCTAAAGTAATCCTTAGCAGGAAGAGTGAAGCAGGTGGCATCACTATACCAGACCTTAAACTAGACTACAGAGCAATGGTAACAAAACAGCATGGCATTGGCAATAAAAAAAAAAAAGATTGGTAGACGAATGGTACAGAATAGAGGACACAGAGACTAACACACAAAATTACAATTATAATATATTAGACAAAGGTGCCAAAAACATGCACTGGAGAAAAGATAGCCTCTTCAACAAACCATTATCTCTCACCATGCAGAAAACTCAACTCAAAGTGTATCAAGAACCTCAGAATTAAACCAGAGGCTCTACATCTAACAGAATAAAATGCAGGCTCTAATCTTCATCATGTGGGATTAGGCCCCAAACTGTTTAATAAGACACCTATAGGATAAGAATTAAAACAAATAATTAATAAATGGGATGGAATCAAACTAAAAAGTTTATTCTCAGCAAAAGCAACAATTTGTGAGGTGAAGAGAGAGCCTACATCCTAGAATGATTTTTTTACCCATCACACATCAGATAGAGCACTAATCTCTAGGGTACACAAAGAACTCAAAAAGCTAAGCAAATAATGATAATAATAATAATAATAATAACAACAACAACAACCCAATCATAAAATGGGCCAAGAATCTGAACAGAGAATTCTTAGAAGAGAATATACAATCAATCAACATTTTTTCTATATATCTGATTGGTTATGGTGTCCCCTTCAAAAGGCCAAGCATAGTTCTGGTTCAGTTTCTAAGGAAGGGGAATACAAGAAAGAAGTATTCTCAACTCTCCTTTATAAATTATTAAATACAATTTTCTATGTCATTTTCTAAACATAGCTGAACATGGAAAATATTGGCTTGAAGCGGAGAACGTTTTTATTAGAAACACAGTGTAAAAGACAAAAAACATAATTATTTGCACCACATTGAACCATAAAAGAAATGGAACCTGGAGTTCAGAAAAGAAAGATTCAAACTTTTATACTTGGGAATGTGGATGACATGGATGCCTAAAGTGAAAAGATTAATACAAGCTTTTGAAAGAAAATTCATGTGAGTGGCAGATAATGGTAAACCAATTAGAATCTGCACAGTGTCTCCCAGGGCTTTCTCAGCTTTGCACTACAGAACACACAGGTATTCATAGCGTCCATGAAGAGCATTATTCATCTGTACCCTCTAAAATTATTCACAGAGTATATGAAAAAAACATGTGTATGTGGATACTAAATGGCAATTCAGCAGACAAGAGAAAACTACCCAGAGACAGAATTGTAGAAATTTCTTAAAGATCATCAATGTATATTTAGCTCCTGACACAGGGATGTCAGTCTGGGGAAATATTATTTTCCTCTCCATTTTGAAGAGAGTGCATTGAGAATACATTTCAGGGGCAACACAAATACTTTTTTTTCTGTCATTTTAAGAAAATCTTCAGAAACAGAGCTCAGAAGACAGATTTCTTAGAAGGGTAAATGCCTGGAGATTACAAAATGAAAAAAAAAAAAAAAAAAAAAAAAACACATCAGTGGCCCTGAGTGACTCAGTAAGGAAATAAATCTAAAAGGCTTTTTAGAAACTGAAAAAGAAAAAAGTAAGTATTTCTAAAAATAAATATGTTCATTAGTTGCTATCTCCACAACATGTCATTAAGTAAACAACAAATTATGTATAAATATTTCGAGGAGTGGCCAAATTTTATTCCATATGATTTTATATTAAACTCCAAAATCCAGATAATAGAGTTCATGATTCACTGCCAAAAATATTACAGAAAAAAAAATTTAATGACTGGATGTTTAGTAAATATGTCATTTAACAATTTTATTACCATATAATTTTAAAGAAATTTTATCACTTTCATGCAGCCATAGTGTAGAGAAATTTCTTATTTATTTTTCCTGTAGTAATTAACAAAGATAAGGCCTGGAATCCACTTTAAATAACCTACCTTTACAATCATACAAAAAAATCTATAATAAAAGATGAGGAAAGAAAAATGTCAATTTAAAAAAAATAATTTAAAACTTTTTCTTTTTCTTGAAATCAATCGCTAGCTGCATTTTTAGATTCTTTTCTCATCTTTTAAGCCAAAAGATATAAATGACAGAAGTTTGAACTACAAATTTATACATGAGATATTTTTATTAAGTATAAAATTCAAAAACTTTAGAAACTTAAGAAATACAAAATAAAAACTCATCATGGGAAAAATTAAGTAATATTGATAAACATTTAAAACAAATCAATAATCATTAACTCAAAAGGAGTTTAAATTAGTATCTATTTGTGGAAACTATTTTGCTATTGAATATACATGATACTCCCCATTACAGAGACTTACTGAAATTAGAGCATATGTCATCATAATAACATATAAGTACTCAATGGTACTCACCCAAAAACTTGAAGCTCAAGGACACAGCTCAATACAATATAGATCATGGAAGAGATAAATAATAATCTGTAGAAAAATTGGTAACTAGAGCCAGTTACATTCCATAATATATCCAGTTTACAAAAGAGCATAAAACACTATGCATAAATTTTACATAGGTGCCTTATGCAAGTGGTATTTCATATGTGTACATTTTTAGAAACTAAATATGTAGAAATTATGAGAAAATGAAAGTCACAAAAAGCACATAAAAGACTGAATTATACATCCCATGTACAGAGGATAAAACTCATCATTATAAAGATGATAATTTTCTTTCAAATTAAACAATATATCTCACCAAATTTCTATGTACAAATATGAACATATCAAATGAAGTCTACTTTTATGTGTATTCTATGAAGCAATAATTTTTTAAAAAATGATAAATAAATATAAGATAGAAGAAAATAGGAGAATAGGCAAACGGGAACTACTGGATACCTAAGGGGGGCAAATTATATTCCACGTTTTATGGTTATGTCAAAATAAACCTGACTATTAAATACAGCAATAATGCATTAAGCATAAATTTTAAAAATTCATCTACAAAGTTATATGTAACTTTAGTCAAAAACCTTTTCAATTATAAGAGCAAAAAACGAACTTATCATGACCTACTATTCATAGATATTGTGAAATTATAATATTACAATAATCATCAAAGAATCACAATATAAATAAGATCCCCATATGAACACATATATATGTAAAAACAGTATGCTTTATTGCAATAGAAAATTCTAGATAAATCAAACCATAACAAAAATAATCTCAGCAACTTAGCTAGGACCTTTCTCAAAATAAATTTAAACCTGTTAGGGCTGTTTATGGGTGAAGAGTCCTTGCTTGCCAAATGCTGAAGTATAACACCAGAGAACTGTGCCAAGGCAGGTTTAGAGCGAAAAGTAGAAGCTTTATTAAAGGACAGTAGAAAAGACTTCTCCCAAGAAGAAAAAGGGGGGCCAAAGAGGTAGAATCCATGAAAGGTATTTTTTTTAAAAACTAAGGTCTTTTTAGCTTTTTTATAGCTGAGGTCTTCCTTCAGCTATCCCTCATTCCTATCACATTCCTGTCCTTTGTTCTGTTATCTTGCAGTGTTGGAATGTAGGTGGGAAGACCCAAAGTGTGGAGGACAGGTGGGCTGAAGGAGTAATCTGGTCAGGAAGGGCTTTTGGATTAGAATCCTTATGTTTGCTGTGAGCTGCTTCATTAAAATTTCCTTGCTATGGGCTCAGGGCCTTGGGGACATTTTCAATTCCCCTTATTCTTGACTCCATCCTCAATATGGTGTTCATTCTTGATCTTACTGGCTATTAGACCCAATTTACCTACATACACTAACTACCTATCTGTAAATCTGGCTCCACTTCCAAGGATATGACTAAGTAGTAAAGTTCACATAACTTTTACAAAATAATAATAATGAAGAAAGTAAAAATAAAAGAATGTCAAAATAAAAATTAGCTGGCCCAAAAGGAAATTAGGTACCATAATGACAAAATGACAGCCCCTCTCCTGCAGGAAAATTGCCCTTGGAGATTTGATTTTGATAATTATTTCACCTGTCAATCTCCAGCATCTGGTAAGACACTGGGCTGCAGGAACACACCTGCCACATAGTATTTTATGCAGATTCTGAGGATGCCCTCTGAGCTTAAGGAAGGCAGCAAAGAGTCTCTGCAAGTGACATATTCCCCACATGGTTGGCCAGTAGGACTTAGGACATAGTGGCCCAGTGGAGGACTTAAGCCTGCACACTCCAGAGACTGCCCAGGGTCCCAATCTGCTAGCTCCTGTTTTCAACACAGCCAGTCTTGTGGTTCCAATAGTCTTCCTCCCCCAGCCTCCATTGCTAGGCCAATGCACACTCACCATTTCATGGTTCTCAGAAGTAGGGCTACTTAGGATCCTCAGTTCCTGCATAGCAGAACAACCTGTGACTCTGAAGTAAGAGACTACAGATGGCAAAAATGGAGGACTCAGGAGATAAGAAGTGAAAGCCCACCATCCTACTCCCTGATGACACACAGGATTGGACAGTTCCCACAAAATTCTCTTGATTGGAAGGGACTTCAGATCATGAACATTGGATCTGAGAGAAGTGAGCCCTTTTTTGAGTGACAGGGAATATTATCCAATCCAGGCAAGAATAAGGGCTAGAATCTCAGGTCATTGAGTGCTTTTTTTTTTTTTTTTTTAATCTGAGAAATATACCCCAGTGTCTCAGGCTGCTGTTATTTTAAGACAAAGTTGTTTTCCCATAAGTGGGAACTACTTTAAATTTAAACTTACATATAAAGTCATTTCAGTTTATGAATTACATATGCTTGTATATTATTCAGGAATTAATATAAAATGATGACAATAATTATAAAATTTTATTGACTGATTGATTGATCTCTGTTCTTTTTAGGTGACAGATTGAAGTTTGAACTGGGAAGAAACCCCCTAAAGTAAAAATGCCCAATAAAAACAAGACATAAGGGGCTGGGATTGTGGCTCAGCAGTAGAGTGCTCACCTCCCATGTGCAAGACCCTGGGTTCAATACTCAGTACCACATAAAAATAAATAAGTGAAATAAAGGTATTGTGTCCAGATACAGCTAAAAAAAATACATTAAAAAAACCATAAGGTATAAGGTGAGAAACCACCCTCTACCTCAGAGCAAAGACTGTTGAAGGAAGGGGGCTTGACTCTTGTCCTTGGAAAGACACACAGAGCACTCCTAGGCTCATCCCCAACCTGCTGAGTTGTTTATCTACAAATAACAGATGACATCTGCTGGGCCTGGTGTCTGTGACTCAGTCAGGCTAGGTGGGGATCCATAGCAACCCCTTAGCAGCCACCAATCAGCATGAAGCAGAGAAAATTCCTGGGATTCCAAATGACCCTTACAGTAGTTTATGGTGGTTGATAACATTTTGGGAAACCATACAATTCAGCATACACTCCCCTTGTGGCCTAAGCCAGTCTGTTCAAATGAATACCCATCTTGTACTAATTAATCACGCTTACCCAACTTGTTCCCACCAGTGAATGTGCTAATCATGTTTTACAGTTGTTTATGATTTTCCCAAGGTGTGTGATGATTTGCTAAGAGATGCTATAATGTATGTGGGGTTCCTGCCTTCCAAAAGAGTTATAAAACTGCTAACCCTGGGCTCAGGGCCTCTAAGCCACCAGTTGGTTTATGTGTGGAGGACTGAGCTAGATTGCAATAAACATCTCTTTGGTGCTTACATCGATCTTGGTCTCTGGTGGTCTTTTGGGGGTCCCATATTTGAGCATAACAGTCTCTCCTGGAACCCATGGGAAAAAAAGACACCATTCCAGTTCTCTAGGACTGTAGTTTTATAGCACAAAAGGTTGCAAAAGGGGGGTGTCTTGAGAACTTACACGAATAACAGAATTTTCATAAGCATAATACAAATGCAGGTCGTAGGTTAATGGTCTAAATGGTTCATCACTCAGGGAGTAAATTTAGATAACAACATCAGAATTTATGATGCACCAGTAAAGTTTCAGAGTGAGTTGTTATTTGGTCAGGGAAAGCCAGAATTTATGAGTCATCACTAAAGTTTCAGCGAGGGTTGTTATCTCATCAGGGAAAACCAGACATGGATGAGTTCAAGGCACTGGAAGGCATTTCAAGCAAGGTTACAAATCAAGGTAATTTATAATGAAGCAGAAATTAATTTTTCATGCCTTTGTGATGAGATGGCTTCCAGTCTTAAATGAAAATTAGGCTGGATTTTTCACTTGCTATAGCCATAGCTTTTAAAGCATATGTTTCATACTTTAAAAGTATGAGCATTAAATTATTAATATTGATTACTACTAATTTTTTAAAAGACAGAATAAAATAGGAAATTAGATATTTGTTATTAAATGCATAAAAATTTTGATTAATATATTGATAATATAAACATGGAAAATTTTGACAATGATAAGAAGACATTTAATATAAGGGCTTCAATATTGTAAGTTCTCATGTTCAATGGGTCATCCTTCAATGTTTTTTTCATTTTTTAGGTCATTTTGAATTACACTTCTTCAAATTTTTGTGAAGTTTATAAATTTAAGATTTTCTATTCTGTAAAGTAGAAAAATGGCAGATTTGAGCTTCTGTCAGGATTTTAAACTTTTAAGCCATGTGTGGCATCTTAGCACTTATTTTTCATATTTGCACACAGTCCAATTCTATAGAGGAATGAGTTGGAGACATAGTATACTGTCCTGAGAAAAGAGAAACATAGTCTACTATCCTGAGAAAAGAGAAATTGCCTTAGGCTATTTCTAAAGCTTTCAACTTTTCTAACTTTTCAGAATTTCTGGTGATTTAAAAAAATTATTTATTTTAACAAATGAATAGTTTGAAATTAATTATCTATCTTTCCTGCATTATTTTTCACTTTCATTGATTTTTTTAAACGAATTAACAGTAGAGAATTCCAAAAGTCTTCCATGTATATTTAAAGTTATGATTCCAATGATCAAGATAGAAAGCAGGAGCAAAACATCATCTAGTTTGGTGGTTCTGTCTCAAACTAGAGAGTTACTTATTTCTGCCATTGTTCACTAGGTTCCTGAGGTTCCAGAAATCACCAACTAACACAGAGAAATGTCTTTTTAGTTTGTTTCTCACAACCAATTCAAGCTAACGTACACTAGTAGCACTATAGTTTCAGATCAAAGTGTGTTTCTAAATAATAAAATATGTATACATAAACATATAAATAAATATAAAATAAAATATAATACTAAATAGATTTTTTTCCTCGATAATCTTTTTGTAAATATTTCCCTTTAAACACAGTTCTGGAAACAAAGTGTCACAAATAAGACATAAATCCTACATTGCTACACAGAGTAATTAAGGCACATACTAAGAGCTTGGTATAAAACATAGAGACAAAAATAACTAGAGAACACCATAGAGAATTATACCTAAGTGCTAAGCAGCAAATTCATAGTCTTTAAGTACATGAAGAGACAAGTTATCATAGCAAATTTTATAACTCAGTTGCTGCTAATATACAGAGATAGAGATATTTATTAAGAGATGGTTTTATGCAGATTTTTGGTTTAAAAGGGGAAAGATCAAATAATGTAGGTGATTCAAACATGAGCAATAATATTTTTCTGCATTCAGTACCTTTTTTGAAGATATATGAATTATAATTAGTTCCAACCAGTAAAATGCAGAAATAGTGTAAAGATAATTCACTGTGAGTAAAACTACTTAAAAAGAGAACCAAAACTTCCATTCTTATCCAAATGTTTATTCCTGACAAAAAGACAGCTTCTTTGAACCATTTCTGTAGATATGATTTTTTGTAATAAATATTTTGGTGACTTTTTTTGCATATTACTTAATATATTCATGCTTCACATTTTCTCTTTTGTACTATTTTACTACCTATATTCTGAAAGAAATAAAATTTCTACCTCCTAAACTCTCTTGATATTTGAGAGATCTTTTATATCATTTCTATAATGAATACTGTGCTTTCAGTAAGGAATGACTATTCTTATGCACCTGGCTCATTTACAGGAGTTTTGTTGTGTTCTTTGGTTTTATTTACACTAAAGTTAAAAAAAAGGTTAATCTTAAACCAAAACACAAAGTAAAGACCACCAACTCCAATTTTAAATCAAATTAAATCAAGATTGTATTGTGTAGACAAAAGCTGGCCAGGACTGTGTCTTACAAGACCCCATGCTAGAGATCATCCCCCTGATCTTCAGGAAAATATTTTTACAGCACAAAAAGTTACAAAGGAGGTGGGTGCTAAGGTACTTACAGCTAACAAGATTTTGAAAATCATAATATAAAGGCAGATAGCAGGTTAAGGATCTACATGGCTAACATTTCAAGGGAGGGAATAAATTCAGCTCCAGACTTAGAATTTATGAGCTGCCACTGAGATTTAGAGAGAATTGTTATTGGGTCAGTGGGAGCCAGAATTTATGAGGCACCAGTAAAGTTTTAGAGAGGGTTGCTATCTGGTAAGGGATAGCCAGGCATAGGTGAATTCAAAACACAGGTAGAAATTGCAAGCAAGTTTAAAACATCAAAATATTGTCAGGCCAAAGAGAAATTTTAGTTTTCTTATAGAAAACAGAAATAAACTTTTTACCTCTGAAAGCTCTAAGAGAAGATTTTATTTTATGTATTTTCTCACATCTAATGGCTTTTGGCATTCCTTTGTTTGTGAGCATAAATGCTTCTCTTCTGTGTTCACGGGGCTTCCAAACCAAACAATCTAGGTAAGCCCTTCTCATAGGGAAGATGTTGCTAACATAGCAAGTAACTACCTTTAACCCACAAGGTTTGACAACCATATTGCAGGATATGAAAGACCCTCCAATATGCTTGTTCTTCCAACCATTGTTGGCAATGACTTACAAAATTCAATTCATTGCACAGAATGAGTGAGGTGGATCTCTGCTCTGCAGTCCAGAACAGGAGGTAAAAGATCCCCAAAGGGAGTTTAGACAGGGCTTTACATGACATAGCTGACAAAATATAAAAACAAGAGAAAACATAAATTCAGAGAGAACCATACCCACATAATCTCATTTGACAGAATCAAATTCATTAGAGGAACAGATGACTGAGGCAAATCTAAAGGGATTTAACTATATTTTCTTTTTCTAAATTGCTATTAATGTCTCCCACAATTATAGAGTTCTGGATCTCCTCAGTTATTACTTTATCATTACCTTCAACCTACAATGCATGAGGTATACTGAATTTACCCTACTCATGTACTTATCACTTATTTTTTTCTATAGAAATGCATATGAATATGAATATATTTTTCCCACATTTCTAAGATTCTACCCTGAAAATTTCTGTGACATCACTTTCCTGAAATGCATTTTTATTATTTCATGTCAGTTCATCTAAGTATTCCATATCATGTGTTGGAAAAGATGAGACCACCCTAAGGCCCTTCTTATTTGACTATTTATGAACTATAATTAAAGGTCAACATCAGTACCTCCACAGAACTTATGTCTCATTCACCTTTCTCATTCATAGTGCTTTATTTTTAAGTAGGTAGCAGAAATTTTATTTTGAAGAAGAGTAATGATTTAAAGCCATTCAGTGTACTTTCGAGGATCCCAAAAACCTATGTTTGTGGTTCTTAAACAACCTTACCACTGAAAGACCTGGATTATACTTCAGGTTGAACACTGATACTATGCTTCCAATGGAAATGGTTTCTTGGTTATGAATATTGTCTTTCCCTTTCTTCTATAGTCTTGGAAATGTGTAGATTGTGTGAAGTTTTAGAATCACTATTTTCAACACACTTAGCATGGACCCATTTGATAATAGAAGACATCTATATTCTGAAAATAAAGGCCCTTCACCAAGGCCTAAAGAAGTGATAAAATAGTCTCTGGAAAGAAATAACAGTCATCCATTAGATTATTTTTAAAAAATACTAAGAATAAGTTTAGTTAGTAATGCATTACTGTACTAGGAAAAGTGATATAAATGCAATTTCAATTTTTAAAGTTGTTTCTGATTACTACAAAGAGAGTATAAAAAGCTGGTTACATGGGCTGGAGTTGTGTCTCAGTGGTAGACTACTTTGCTAGCATGTGCAAAAGCACTGAGTTTGATTCTCAGCAATACATATAAATATTATTTGTTTTATTTTTTAAATACATGACAGCAGAATGCATCGTAATTCTTATTACACATATAGAACAATTTTTTCATACCTCTGTTTGTATATAAAGTATGTTCACATCAATTCCTGACTTCATATTTGTACTTTGTTTTTTTAAGAGAGAGAGAGAGAGAGAGAGAGAGAGAGAGAGAGAGAGAGAGAGAGAGAGAATTTTAATATTTTTATTTTTTAGTGCTCGGCGGACACAACACCTTTGTTTGTATGTGGTGCTGAGGATCAAACCCTGGCAGCACGCATGCCAGGTGAGCGCACTACCACTTGAGCCACATCCCCAGCCCCATACATGTACTTTAGATAATAATGTCTATCACATTCTACAATCCTTGCTAATCTTTACTCAACACTCCTACACTGGCTACTTCACATAAACTGCCTCAGGGATTTAATGCAGTAATCAAAAAATTGTCTGCAGCCTATGCAGTTCTGTTGGAATGGCTATTATAAAAAACTAAAATTGTCATGCATGGTGGCATATGCCTGAAATTCTAGAAGCTATGGAAAATGAAACAGGTGAATTGTTAGTTCAAAGACAGCCTCATTAACATAACAAGGCTACAATCAACTTAATGAGAGCCTGTCTCAAAATATAACATAAAAAAGAATGTGGATGTATCTCAGCGATATGCAACTCTGGGTTCAATATTCAGCACCAGACCATACAAAACCAAGCAAATATCTCATAATTAATAGGGATTCCACAGTACACAAATATGTAAAAATGTTGGTGACATTTTTAAATACATTTAATAAATATATTTTAAATAAATTTAATAAATATCTTTTATAAAAGGGTAAAGATTCTTTAAAAGCCCTAAACAAAAATGCACATAATCCACTAGTAATAACTTGGGGTAGAAGTGCAAGGTCGTACATGCCTGTACTCCCAGTGGCTTAGGAGAATAAGAGGTAGAAAACTAGGGGTTTATTCTCAAGTTAAAGACCAGCCTCAAGAACTTGGCAACGCCCTAAGAAACCCAGTGAAACCCTCTCTCAAAAATCAATCAATAAATAAAAGTGTTGGAGATTGGGTATGTAGCACACTGGTAAAATTCCCTGGGGTTAATCTCCATTATTTAAATAAATTAAAAAATATAAATTATAATTCTTTTTAAAAAAAATTCCATACAATCTGCTAATAATAACTCTGGGTATATATGTAAAAAATTTGGAATCCTTTTGCTAAATATATTGCCACACATCTATTTTTATTGTAACTTTATTCACAGTATCTAATAAGAAGAAACAAATGAAGTACCTTTTAGATAGAAAGTATATCATAAAATGCCTTCCAGTTGCAACGCATCCAATTAGTCCATCCCTTCAGAAGCTACATACTTAAAATTCAAACTGGTCCCTAGAATGCAAGACTCAGATAGTGGTGTTTTCTAAATACTCCAAAAAATATGGAATCTCTGAGATCCTTGTTTCAGATATTCTAAAACTCAGAACTAGGTCATATGGGAAGTCAGAATGAGAACACAACACACAGTAAATTCTTTAATGGGGAATCTTAACTCAGACACTGTCATAACCAAAAGCAGTGTTGGAGATAAAAAATAGAATCTGTTTCACTATTATGTATTCAAATCAAATATATATTAGAGAAAAGTTAAGGGTACTGGTTGAAATCTACCTATAACAGCTATTAAAAATGTAGCAGGGGCTGGGTGTGTGGGTGCAAGCCTGTAATCCCAGTTGCTGAAGAGGCTGAGAAAGAGTTATCAGAAGTTCAAAACCAGCCTTAGCAGAAGCGAGGTGCTAAAAAACTCAGTGAGATCTTTTCACAAAATAAAGTAAAAAACAAAACAAAAATACTGGGGATTTGTCTTAGCAGTGAAGTGTTTATGAGTTCAATCTCCAATGTGCCCAATAAAATATGTTCCAGGTGGCTACGGCTGGAGCTCAGTGGAGCTCTTGTCTGACACATGAGAGACACTGGAATCAATTCTCAGGTCCACATATAAGTAAATAAAACATAAGGTCTATCAACACCTTTATATATATAGTACCAAGATATTGACATGGACTTTGATCTAATTTGACTGTACTTTAGCCCTTAAGATTGAAGTTGGCAAGGCATAATGGTGCATGCCTGTAATATCAGCTGTTTACAAGACTGAGAAATAAAATTGATGAATTCAAAACCAGTCTCATCAATGGTGAGGCACTAAGCAACTCAGTGCAACCCTGTCTCTAAGTAAAATACAAAATATTGGTACGAATGTGGCTCAGTGGTAGAGTGCCCCCTGACTTCAATCCCTGGTTTCTCCCCCCCCAAAAAATGAGACTGAGTAAATAGCTCAGCTTGTAGAGTGCTTGCCTTCTTAGTATGAGGCCCTAGGGTCAATCCTCAGTACAGAGAGTGAGAGAGAGAGAGAGAGAGAGAGAGAGAGAGAGAGAGAGAGAGAGAGAGAGAGAGATTGAACTTGCATGTAATTTAAATTCAAGTTAGTCCCACTTCTATTTTTTCCTACCACACCAGAATAAAAGTGTTTCTTGAAATGTTTGGAATATTTCTGTGGGTTATTTATTAATTTATTTATTATTTACTTATTTTTATTTGGTGCTGAGGATCGAACCTAGGACCTTGCATGTTATAGGTGAGTGCTCTATCAGTGAGCCACAACCCCAGTTCCTTCTGTGGGTTATTTTAATGAAATGGTCTGACCATAAATAAGTAAGTAAACAAATTAATTAATAAATAAATACACCCTCAACTGATGACCCATTACAGTTTTTAAAAAATTTTTAAATGGGACACATAAACCTCATTTAGGAGAGATTCATTCTTTTTAATGTCACCTAATATTATTCTGCTTTTTTCTCATGTGAAAATCTCAGAATGAAAAATGAAAATCTTTTAAAAATGCCCTCCAGTTCTTGAAGAAAAACATTATAAATGATGCATACATTTGAAATAAAACATGGGGAAATAATGATTAATAATGCTGAAAGTGGAGTTTTTAGATGAACCAAAATTTCTCAGTTTTCCATGAATCTGGGTGCTTGTTTCATAAATTTTGAAGAAAAAAAATTATTTAAGCCAGAAGAAATAGAACGGCCACCATGTTGTATGAGGATTGATATCAGAAAAAAAAATCATTTTTGTGTGCCATCTTAGAAGTTTACTGATGGTTTTGGGCAGAACATGGAGCATAATGCATTTAAAATAGGCTTTGGAAAAGGCATCCTGACTACCATATGGGTTCACTTTTATTCTTTCTGTGACCCATCCTTTTTCCTTCAAATTCAATAAGAAATCACTCCTGGGACAAAGGACTTTGTAGAAGGTTTTCCCACAAGTGGGATTCAAGGTCTTTTACTTTTGAAATAGGCCTTAATGGTGCTCATTAACATCTTTCAGTTAGCCACCAGGTGTCTTTGAGTGAGGCCCATTATCTGCATTACATGGTCATTATTAAACTTATTCTCTGTGAACAGAGAACCCTAGTTTTGGATATGTGAACAGAGAGTTAGAAAACTAGGGGTTTATTCTGAGACCTATGGAGAGATAATCTGAAGTTCTGAATTTCAGGTTTTTGTTCTGGATTTGAGATACTGCTTCTGCTACATTTAAAAATCTCAGGACTCATGAAGAGAATGAGTTAAAAGCCAGCATCATCAAATGTGTGAGGCCCTAAGAACTTCAAAGTGACCCTGTTTCTAAATAAAAATATTAAAAAAGGATGGGAATGTGAATCAGTGGATGAACACCTCTGGGTTGAATTTCTGGTACCGAAAAGTAAACAACAAACAAACACGCACACACACAAAAAATAATAAACAAACAAATGAACAAACCCTCATGAGTAACAAGCCCTAAATCAGCAGCCTCTATCATGCTTGAATACAACAAATGTAGTTGTGGTTCTCTCCTGGTAATTATCTCAGTCTTCATTATGCATTCTGGAGACATGCTGGAATCATGGGACATGGAAGCCCACAAAGGGCTTTAGAAAAAAGCTGGAAACACCTTACAATTATGGAACAAAATGCCCAGGTTTTCAACTGCTGATCTAAGCCTCACTAGACTAGTCAGAGGGAGGTGAACGCTAAGTTACCACAGAGAGACCCTCTGGCCACAAGACTCTGGAGAGGACCATGAGGACTCCCTAGCCATGACTACCAGTTTCCACCATTGCCACTTCTGTCAGCTTTAAGCCACCTTCCTACCCAGTATCAAGATAACAAGGCACACTTACCATTTCCTGGCTCTCAGGGTTCTCAGTGTTCTCCCTGTGATTTGTTTTCAGTTTCTGCATAGCACAGACACCTGCTCTTGGATCCAGGACAGAAGCAAACAAAAAGACTGAAAAAATGGTGGGCTCCAGACACCAAGGGAACAGAAGATTGTGGACGCCCTCCCCCGCATCACTGGCTGCATGAGGGTTGGACATTTCTCACCTAAGAGACTGATTGGTCAAGGCTTCATGCCCTGCCTCCAACCTGAGCCAAGTGGGTGCAGAATCAAAAACTGAATGACAGGCTGCTCCATTGTCACTGTTAAAAGACTATAGATCAGGGCTGAGGATATAGCTTAGTCAGTAGAGTGCTTGTTTTGCTGATTAAGGCCATGGATTCAATCCCTTGCACTACACACACACACTCTACTCCCCCCCAAAAAATAAGTAAAGGACTTTGGGGACTAGGATTATGGATAAGAGGTAAAGCACTTCTCTAGCATGCGTGAGGTACTGGGTTGAACACCCAGCACTGCATTAAAAAGCCACCCAAGAAAGGATGTGGCTCAAATGGTACAGCACTCCCTGGCATGCGGGCGGCCCAGTTTTGAACCTCAGCACCCCATGTTGTGTCCGCCAAAAAATAAAAGTAAATATTAAAAAAAAACCAACAAACAAACTACTAATGACATTTGCCAAGAATGAAAGAGATCCAAATCTAGATGAATACCCTGACCTCCGTCTCTATATTCATGTGTCAATAAGCAAGAAGGTAAACTTCTCTGTGTCTAATCACTAAAATAAGGGGATAGTGATCATTTTCTTCAGTGGGAAGTGATTAAAAATCATTATTATGTATAAAGTACTTTAAATGTGAAAAATCTATTTTGGACATGTATAATGATTTTGGACATGTATAAAAATATTGTATAACTAACAATAATTTGTAATTTTATTATATAGTAGTTAATAAGAACCACAGAGATGCTATACCTATAAAGAACAGTCATTCTTTTTTTTTTAATGAAAAAAAAATCACCATAGTTTGAACTTATATTTATTATGAAGCTAGTCATACTTAAAATTGTTTCTCCATTAAGTATTACTATTTCAACAATGTTTGTTAGTTTATTTTCACCACATTATGGTTTTTCTTTTTTTTCATTCTTTCTTTTTCTCTTTTTTATTGGTTGTTCAAAACAATAAAAAGTTCTTGACATATCATATTTCATACATTAGATTCAAGTGGGTTATGAACTCCCATTTTTAGCCCAAATACAGATTGCAGATTCACATCGGTTACACATCCACATTTTTACATAATGCCATTAGTAACTGTTGTATTCTGCTACCTTTCCTATCCTCTACTATCCCCCCTCCCCTCTTCTCTCTCTACCCCAGCTACTGTAATTCATTTCTCTCCTTGTTTTTTTCCCATTCCCCTCACAACCTCTTATATGTAATTTTGTAAAACAATGAGGGTCTCCTTCCATTTGCATGCAATTTCCCTTTTCTCTCCCTTTTCCTCCCACCTCATGTCTCTGTTTAATATTAATCTTTTCCTCCTGCTCTACCTCCTTGCTCTGTTCTTAGTAGCTCTCATTATATCAAAGAAGACATTTGCATTTGATTTATAGGGATTGGCTAGCTTCACTTAGCATAATCTTCTCTAATGCCATCCATTTCCGTGCAAATTCCATGATTTTGTCACTTTTTAGTGCTGAGTAATACTCCACTGTGTATAAATGCCACATTTTTTTATCCATTCATCTATTGAAGGGCATCTGGGTTGGTTCCACAGTCCAGGTATTGTGAATTGTGCTGCTATGAACATTGATGTGGCAGTATCCCTGTAGTACGCTCATTTAAGGTCTTCAGGGAATAGTCAAAGAAGGGCAATAGCTGGGTGAAATGGTGATTTGACCCAGATTTTTTCAATCAAAAATTCTAAAGTATAAATCATCTACTATGACTGTTTAGCCTAAAGCAAGATACTCATTGAATACAGTATAAGAAGAAAGCCATAATTTTGTCAGAAAGATAACACTTGTAAATTCAGGTACTATCTATAGTTACTGGCTTGGTTAGGTATCTAATTGTTACTATCTATAGAAACCAATCAATTGAACAAAAGTTTCAGGCAATTAATACCTGAGTAAAATAGTACTTTTGTTTATGTAGTAATACTAAGTTTATATATCTTTCTTTTCTAACAAGCTGAACATAGCATCAAAACCCCAATCTCTCAATATACAGGAATTTAACCAAGACTTTTTACTGAACAACCAATTTATTCAGTTAAGTGAGTTTAGTGATTGCTGTCTGAGCCAAAATGTTTTTTCTCTGCATGCAAATCTGGGTCAGCTTCATGTAACATAAGGTCAAATGATTATAGGAATCCTCAAAGTTAAGCACTGCAGAGAAACAGCATGAATAATTTTCTTTCAAAAATGTTAAAAACTGATGTTACCAATCTACCATTGCATTTATTGAAAATCACAATGTTTTACCCAGGAGACATCTAATTTTCTGCACCACAACTCACTTTAAAAGGCTCCAGTGTAAATTCATTGCAGAATCTATTTCTAGGTAAATAAATAATTTGACCCATGTATGGAATTTTTGAATAGATGCCAATTAAACAGGAGAGAAGAGCTGAAAAAATAAATTGTCATTTTAATTTTAAAGTAGTTGATCTTGAGCTATTACCATTGACAGTAGTTAGAGAGTCGGGCCATTTCTCTATTGAGGGCTCTTAATTTGTGAAAATAGTATCATACTATCAGCACAGTAGAAAACACATCTTTTGAATTCTCTAAGGCAAAAAATGTATTATTTTCTCAAGTTTCTTTGAGTAAATAATTGTCTCAAAAAAATTTCTACTCTAAAATAGTGCTATTATATAGTCTTGCTCAATCCACTGTTTTCTCAATAGACTGAAAACCATTACACATTGTTACCAGGCTTACTTCAAAATTTCTTTGGTGGTATTCCTGAAAAATATGAATACTGAGACCTTTTACTTCCTATAGGGAAATCCTCTTCCATCATCTTATAATCCTAATAAAGAGTGGAAAGAAGTATCTTGTTTTTCAAGTTTTTATACCTATATATGTTTGTATACAATTATATATAAAATTCTTTGAAGTAATTATATATATATATATATATATACACATACCCCCACACATTGCCTACATAAAAATTACTTTAAGGATAATATGTTTAATATACCTGGAGAATTTAACTGCAATGTGGTCTCTTGTACATGAAGTCATGTAGCTGGTTTCAGTGGTACACGCCAGAGTCTCGGGATGCTGAGGCAGGATGATTGTGAGTTCAAAGCCAGCCTCAGGAATTTAGCGAGTCCCTCAGCAACTGAACACAGTGATATCCTGTTTCTACATAAAATACAAAAAAAAGGGCTGAGTATGTGGATCAGTGGTTAAGCATCACTGAGTCCAATCCTTGGTACCAAAAAAATAAATAAATAAATAAATAAGGAATGCATTCCTGCAATCATGTAGGCATGCATAATGCATAAGTACATGGATTCAAGTTTAAACAAAAATAAACATGGTAAAATTTTACTAAACACCAATAGTTGGTAAAAAAAAAATTAAAGAAACTAAGTGTTAAAATACTTACATATTTACTGGAATACCATGAACTATTATCAATTATGTTGTAAACATTGAAAACATGAACATTTAATAAACTATAATGTTATCAGAAAAAAATATTTTTTAAACAGTACACTTAACATTATCACTTGCTATATAATAACAGGGAGGCATCATTTAATCTTAATGCCTTCACATTTTAGGGTCTAAGTTTTAGATAGAAGAAGACCATCACTAGTCTTTGGTCATGTGGGCCTACAGATACCTAATGTTAAAAAATCTACAGAATTTACAGTTATTGAATGAATTAATTTGGGAGTATTATGACTATGGGTAATTAATTTTTTCTTTGATTTACCTTTTTTATAGACTTCACGGTATGTTCTACTTTTGTAATAAGAATATTCCCTTTCAAAAAAATTTTTAATACAATTAAAAGTAAATTAAGACTTGGAATAGATTTAGTTTTTAGTAATCAAAAAAAAAAAACTTTGGGGCTCAGAAGGGAATATAGTTCATGGGTTGAAAGTTTGCATTTTAGAGTTATGTTTTTCTGAGTCTGAATTCTATCTCTGCCTCTCGTACTTAACAAGGAACACAGCTCTCTAGACAATGGTGTTGTAAACCTCAAATACAATAGTGCTTGCAAGGTACTTGGCACTCATAGTTAGTTTCAAAGGATAGTTGTTTTTATTATTACCTTAAAATCTAATTTTAATAAAATGAACAACCTACAAACTATTAGACATTTCACACTTTGTACTCTTTTTGACAATAAAATATTTCTAAACCTTTAACTCATACTTGGACCTGGGCAAATACTCACTCAATTTTTATTGTATTTTCCACTTAACATATTATTCTAGGGTAGTGAAAAAGGCAACCAGTTCTCATGGCAATGACAAACATGTCTACCTGGAAGTCATATTTGATACTGGAAACTTGAAACTACTCATTCCTTTAAATAAGAAACACAACCCTTCATTTGAAATACAAGTTATATTATACTCACAAACATATGGACAAAAGTGTTAGGGAATAATTGGTTGTGGTTGTTTTTCCTTTTCTGTGAAGGTGAGGATTAAACCCAAGGCCTTACAATTGCTAGGCAAATGCTCTACCACTGAGGTATACTCCTAGTCCCAAATATATGTATTGTATACAATCTCTTTAAAAAATCTGTTATGTACGTCATTAATAACAAAATATGCTTATTACAAGATGAATTTTTTTTTCAGAGTAGAAATTAGAAATTTATTAAAGGACAGCAGAAAAGGCTTCTCCCGGAGGAAGAAGGGGACCCAAAAGGTGGGAATCCGTGGAAGGGCTGTTTTTTCCCATTTTTATAGTTTTGGTGATGGAATATAGGTTGAAGGGGTTAGGATACAGGTGGGCCCAATTATCACCTTTTGGGATGGGCTTATCATTTCTCTAGGAATGGCTATCTCCAAATCTGTTGGGGGCTGTTTCCTGAGCTCCATTAACATTTCTTTGAGGTGGACTTTGGCCTAGAGCCTTTTCAGGACTTCATTAACATTCCATGAATTGTCCTGCATTTTCCCTGAGTCATTCCCAGCATGGCCTCCATTTTAGATTTCACTCGATATTAGACCCGATTTACCTAACTACACTGACTACCTAACTTTAAATCTGGCTTCATTCCCCCCTCTAATTTGGGAACTCCTTACTGCTGTAAGCAAGGGGGCCGAAGAAAATCTTTCTGGCTTCTTCAGGCTGAAAAGGGACAGTGTGGGGCAAGCAGTTTGGAATCTCCCTTTAAAAATCGGGTCTATCGAGTGGGTCCATGATAGAAGTATGATTGAGAAGTAATAGACTGGAAGGCCATTTGAGTGATGGGTGGCCTATAAGAGAAACAAGAATTAATTAGTACTGGAACCAGATTGATGCAGCAATAAATCCCATAGCACAGGAATATGCCAATGAGTATGATGGCAAAGACAAAGACTAACAATGTTTTCCACCAGGAAGTACCAAGAACCAGGAGCTAAGATATTGTTTCCATGACGAAGTTGCTGAGGACATGGCTTCTATCTGAGCATGTAAATCTTTAAGGATATTCGTCACATTGCCAGAATTATCAGGGGTGTAAACACAACATTTAACTTTTAGGGTTACAGATGTCCTTTTCCTTAAGATACAGTTTAATAACTTAATGTCATCTGAGCTTGCAAAATCCTTTTACTAGTATGACCTCTGTGTCTAATAGAGAAATATTTAATTCTGTTACTTAGGGCTGGATAACCATACTAGCAAACATTAAGCCTACCTGTGTAGGTTAGAAATAAAGGCCTTGAACTAAAAACTACTCTGGCAGTTTCTTTTGATAGTAATCAGGCATTCCTGTCTGAGAATCTCTTTTGAAGCCTCCTGTTTACTTATTTATGGAAGTTACATTTAACTATTATTTTATTTAAAATGCCCAGGAATAACTGTGTTTTGGCTTTGACTGTCTTTGCTAAGTGTTTAAGATGAAGCAAGTCAAACTGACTTTTGTTTCTATCTATTGTTAACAGTCAGCTGAGTTTCCTTGGGAGTCCTCAGGAACTTGCAGCAGCTTCTCAGATCTGCTAGTGCCATTTGTGCTAGGATGGGTCCAGGCCCTGCTTGACCATGTGGCTTCTCTCGGAAGCATCAGGGATGTCTCCATTTTCTGATGACCCTCCTCTTCACAGCAAATGCACTGATTGGCTTTCTGTTCTCCACTGGTCTCATTAATCTCCCTGATCGGGAGGTTATGTGGCCTAGAGTTGCAAAGCTCTTTGGAAAAGTCCCCTATCCCCTGACTCAGACTGACTCAGAGGGCAAGAGCCACATTTTTAATTTTAAAACTTAATCTTTTCTTAGTTCAATATTTATTTCCAGATAATCATATGAATAAATAAATCATGTATGCTAATTTTAGGATATGCAATGTAAATAAATTGAATCATCTTCCAGAAAAATTAAGATAAATTCCCCTTGCATAATAGCAATTTTTACCATCCAAATATCTAAAATAATAGCTTTCTTCATTTTCATACCTCTTAGTTAATAAGAAAACTCATGTGTTTTAAAATAATACTTAACCTTACTGATTGAATATAAGTCAAGGAAAAGTAGGATCTTTTAATTTGGCAATAGGAAGGAAACATTTAAAATTTAAAGGAAATTAAGCTTTTTAAAGTATTTCTTCAAAATTTCCCAAAATCAAGATTACATAAGGTAAATTTTTTATCTTTCTGTTCTCCAAAAAAATACTAGTTCATTCTTAGTTACATTATACCCTAAAACAAAATCCTGATTCAATGAAATATGTATTTTTATCTTTAAGCATTCTAAAATGGTAAGATATTTCTTACTGTTCATATAACTGGAAATAAAATAATTATGCGTAAACATTTTCACTTTAGATTCTAAATTATAATATCTTGTATTTTCAAAAACTCTCCTAGTAATTGAATTTCTACATTTATCTCAGTTTTTAAATACACATATTAATTAGTAATTCATACTTTAATATGTAGCATGTTATAATGAATTAAATGCTTAAAAATTACAAGACAATGATAGCGAGGGTATTTTAAATGTTCTAAAGATTAGTATCTCCCATTTATATTGCTTTGCTACATAATTTACAAAAATGGAATTGCAGACTCAATATAGCAGAGTGAATCTGTGCTACCTCATCATGCACAGATTTTTCTAGCTTCATAAATGACATTATGATCTTGGATTTGAATTTCACCTTTCTGTGTGCTAAAGAACTACATCTTGGGTTAACTGAATCTATTTCACAAGACTGTTGGAAAAAAAAATTTCAAAGTGGCTTCATAGAAATATACTAGACAAATTTAAGATATAATCTATGAGAACTTAATTTTCTTTATTTCACAATGTTACATTACTGGAACTCATATGCCAAAATGCCCCAAGACAATTGATACAAATCCACTGAGAATATTACATTCAGAGAACTGTAATTACTGGTTAGTAATTCAATTTTCCTAAGAGGCAAATACTGGATCACTTGCTCTCCCAGAAAAAGAGAAAGGAAAAAAAAAGTTTTAAATGATGTAACTTGGACATTTTACAAAGTAGTTCATATTTTTTAGTTGTAATTTCTTCATGGATATGAACTTGATCTTCAGAGATAATATCCCTTATAAGCTCATCATATTTATTTCTTTCCTAAAACATACAAAAACAGAATCACTTAAGTATTTAAATTCTTAATTTTTTTTTTACTATTAGAAATATGTCACTACAAAGAAACACATATTAAGCTGCATACTCTTAAGTACAAACTTTAGCTTTAAAGACTGGAATTGAAAGATCTCAGGCCCACCCGTGAGGAACTCATGTTTACATAGATCTGTGCCTGACAGTTGGCTGGGTGTAAGAGCCAGAATTCAAGATAGGCCCAAAGAGGAGCAGATTCATATTTCTGAAATCTCCTCTCTCCTTGACAGAAAAATATTTAACTGTAACTTGATATTGTCTATAATGTCATTTCCATATACCTTTTGAAAAAGATACCACCAGGAAACAACTAAACATTCTATAATACATTTCTCTGTTTTTTTGCAACAAGGTGAATTCACCTTCCCATGGCTTTCTCAAGATCATAAATAAAAAGCACTGCAAGAGGATACACAAAGAAAGCAAAGTAAACTAAGGACAAGATGAATTTCCTGTCTATATTCTTCATGGTGGTAATTTCTTAAAATATAATGATGTAATTGTTTAGTTTCATCTTTAAGTATTGAAATTGATGAAAAGAATTTGACAACACATAAAAATATGTAAGCTAGTATGTGACTAGAGATTGCCATGTAAACTAAATGAAATGATTAAATGTAAAAATGAAAATGTAACAGGACTTATATAGTCTTTGTGTTTTAACAAATTACAATTTTCATTTTGGGTATATGTGGATATTATTGTACGTGTACCTTAAAAACATTAATTTTCTGAGGGCAGACCATTAATTGGGTCCAATTCACTCTTAACATGAATTGTAAACTCTCTATTATTCAATCTTCCCTCAGTCTGATAGCTGTGAACTCCCAGGTTATCATGAGTATGGCTAAGATGCACTGTGCGGTGCTCATTCAATAATTTGCTGCTGTGGTGCTTGAGTTCCTGTGGTTCTTGATGCCTGAGGTAGTTTTTATTCTTTTTCCCAGCTTGCATTCCATACTTTCATCAAAATTTTAGAGATGTATCTCAAAGCCATCTAGAAAATATCTATTTTCTTAGTAATGGACCCCAACAACACATTGCAGTAATACGTTAAATTTATAAATCCTTCCAAGCCTATAGTAAGTCTTTCTAAGAAGGACTGGAGATTTGTAAACTCACAGAAATGCAATAATGTATTATTGATATTATTGATTTTTGTTAATGATATGCTCATACTGATTAAAAATTTCTTAGTGTTATAATTGAATATGACATGTAGTAACAATACAGTTACATAGAAAATGACAAGAAAATCAGTACTATGTATAACTATTTCTAATTTACATGGCAAGTTTGAGGCTAAATTTATTTAAATTTCCATTTGTCTAGCCAATAGATAACCAAGTTATTTTTTTCAAGCTTTGTGTGTATGTGTGATGTGTGTATGTGTGTGTGAGTGTGTGTGTGTATATATATATATATATATATATATATATATATATATATATATATATATGATTCAAATATTTGTATATACTTTCACACATTCTTGAAAATGTTCTGTAAAATATTTTAGCTGGATAATTTAAGTGTATAAGCAAAGCTGAAATTTAAAATTTAAATTCCAGGTAAGATTATGATCCAGTAATTAAAAAAATACTACGTTAACAAAAAATATAAAATGGCCCAGGAATTTTTAATGATTTGTGTGCAGACCTTTGTACTTAACCTCAGAAACACAAATCTGAGCTAGATGTTTTTAAATAGCAGACGATTATTAACCAACTTAAAAGACTAATGGATATTTGTTCATAATTGTCTATTATTTAAAAGCAGTGCTCTTTATAGTTTGAATCTGGTGCTACTAGAATCATTACACTAGGAAAAATACTAACAAGCATAAGCTTCTTCTAACCTATAGATATTTTCTGACATGTTGCTCACCATCTCTAGCAGTCAGAGAAATGCAAAGCAAAACCACCCTAAGATACCATCTCACTCCAGTAAGATTTGCAGCCATTAGGAAGTCAAACAACAACAGGTGCTGGCGAGGATGTGGGGAAAAGTGTACTCTTGTACATTGCTGGTGGGAATGAAAATTGGTGCGGCCAGTTTGGAAAGCAGTATGGAGATTCCTGGGAAAGCTGGGAATGGAATCACCATTTGACCCAGCTATTGCCCTTCTCGGACTATTCCCTTAAGACCTTAAAAGCGCATACAACAGGGATACTGCCACATCGATGTTCATAGCAGCACAATTCACAATAGCTAGACTGTGGAACCAACCCAGATGCCCTTCAATAGATGAATGGATAAAAAAAAATGTGGCATTTATGCACAATGGAGTATTATGCAGCACTAAAAAATGACAAAATCATGGAATTTGCAGGGAAATGGATGGCATTAGAGCAGATTATGCTAAGTGAAGCTAGCCAATCCCTAAAAAACAAATGCCAAATGTCTTCTTTGATATAATGAGAACAACTAAGAACAGAGCAGGGAGGAAGAGCAGGAGGAAAAGATTAACATTAAACAGAGACATGAGGTGGGAGGGAAAGGGAGAGAAAAGGGAAATTGCATGCAAATGGAAGGAGACCCTCATTGTTATACAAAATTACATATAAGAGGTTGTGAGAAAAGTGGGAAAAAAAGCTTATTCTAATCTATAGTTATTTTATGACATGTTGCTAGTATAAACATGGTGATTACTTATTGCATGAGGATCAGAAAAAATTTTCAAGCACTTTATATTAACTTTTATTTTTATTTGCAAAAAGTCAAATACAAATGTTAATACACACACATATATTCTGTGATAAGATTTCTTTGATCTTACATTTATTATTTTTTTATAATGACATTTATTTTAACATCTTCTATAAATCAGGCAACTGTAAGAACCACTTACCCCCTCGCACGTCTGAAAACACTTGCCTGTTAACTGCTAAATACCTGGCACTTAGAATGTACCTCATTCATTTAATGAGCTCAAAAATAAACTTTGCAAGAAATAACTGGTGGGGCTGTGGTATTCAGTGATAGGGTTTTAATCCTCAGCACCACATTAAAAGAAATAAATAAAAGAAAGGTATTGTGCACATCTGTAACTAAAAATATTTTTAAAATATAACTGATGATTACAATATAACACTACTTTTCAATTTTATTCTGTTCAACAACCTGAGTTAGCATGCCCTTATCAACCTTCCTGCCTATATCAATATAGTGTTTCACAGATAAACTTTCACTTCTCACATGAAGTTACCTTTCAGAAGGAAAATGCATCCTATTCCCTGGTTCCAACACTCATTGACTTTTTTTCTTAACTTAATCTAAAATTACTGCCAATATAAGTTTTGAAAGCCTCATGAACCCTGAGAACTGAAATTGTAGCAGTCTTGAACTCAGACAGTTAGCATGAAAACCAAAGAAGGCACTGACCTCCTGGTGGACTCCCAGAAGCACCCAGTTAGGAAAAATGAGCTCTGCTTGACATCACTGCCCATCCAGTGTTCCTAGCTAAGTTCTTGAAACCTTCTATTCAATGCCTTTTCCTTCAGTTCTAAAGCAAACATTCAAAACTTGAATAAACTAAAATTTACCTCAGCAAAATGATTCAATAACTTCCATGATATAAAATGTTTTCTTCTTTAACTAAAGTGATCAATATTAGAAAATGGGAGGGGGAGTATAGTGTGCATAACAGAATGAAGACAAATAGAATGAATGTGTTCTCTCTATATTATATTTGATTTTTATAAAAAAATGGTTTTATCAATACTCAGATCTGTCCTGAAGGTTTGCAAGCTCACTTTGCCACTGAGATAGCCCTAGTCCACAGAGAAGAAAAACTGTCTAATAATTTTTTTTTAATTTATATATTTATTTTTTAGTTTTCAGCAGATATAACATCTTTGTTTGTATGTGGTGCTGAGGATTGAACCCGGGCCGCACGCATGCCAGGCGAGCGCGCTACCACTTGAGCCACATCCCCAGCCCCTGTCTAATAATTTAAGGTGAATGTCAGAGATTCAGTATAAATCATACCATCATTTTCATTTTAATTCAGGACAAAAGTAATATTTATTTTCTCTGTGTCCCAAAGATGCCATACTCTTGCAATTATTAAGTTCCTTAGATGATTATATAATTCCTCAGAGTCTTATTCCTACATGGGAAAACTAATTATTGCATAAATGTCAATTATTTGAGAATTAATTTATAAGAGTTGTGCAAGATTGGAGAATATAACAATTGAGATTTTTTAGGTTTTATTTTATTTCTGATTGATATAATAGGATGTTTAAACACTTGTATACATTGTTTAATCATACATTCACGGTAAACAACAAATCCTTCTTAAATATTTATCATTTCTTAAAGTAAGAACCTTCAGAATTCTCTCTTCAATTCTTTATACATTATTGCTAAGTCACTCTACTTTACAATAAAACTCCAGAAATTATTCCTTCGAACTATAAAACTATTCCTATTGACAACTTCCCTACCCCTTCTAAATCTTGCCTAACCACTGTTCTACTCTCAACTTTTAAGAGATCAACAGGTTTAGAGTTTATTGTTTTTCACTGAGTCTTTTTACTGAAAGTAATGCTTTTACATTTTATTTGAAATAGAGATAATAGATAATAAATCTTGAGAGCTTCTGAATTAGATCATTTAAATAAACAACTCATTTTAAAAACCTAAAAAATGGGTAACAAAAAAATAATCTTAAAGAAGATGTTACTTTAGATGTGGATACAAATGTGCATGTCCAAGTGTGTACGCATGTTCATGTACACAGTAAAAAAAAGAATTGCAGGGGCTGGGGTTGTGGCCAGTGGTAGTATGCTTGCCTAGCACATATGAGGCACTGGGTTCAGACCTCAGCACCACATAAAAATACATAAAACAAAGGCATTTTGTCCAACTACAACTAAAAAATATTTAAAATAAATACATGAATAAATACATAAATAAATAAAGAGAATTGCAATTCAATACAAAGAAGAGGATTTTTTCAATGAACAAATTTGCTTCATTTGAAAATCAAATTAGATCTTGATAACATACCATTATTAATCCCAGATGGATTCAACATTTTTGGGGGGTAAACCAACCAGCTGTGATTACAGGAGTGTGTCACTGCATCTGGAAGACTCAACACTTAGATGACAAAATTAGAATCAAAGAAGTGAAATCAAAGAAAAAGGTGTGGATAACTAACATTGGAATAACTAATTTTGCAATTGAGAAGAAGGTTGTAAGACTAGGAATAGAGGAGAAATTCACAAGTTTATTATATTTTGCAGTATAAATAATACAACATTAGAATCACTGAACATACTCATTTGGAATAAAAGAAATAAAAAATATAGATAATATCATATATATATATATATATATATATATATATATATATATATACATACACATACATATATAAATTCATGTAAAATATTTATTTATTTAGAGGTTGTATTTATGGAAAAGTTATAAATAATGTCATATATATATATATATATATATATATATATATATATATATATCTTACAAATTTAAATTTATATATATATATATCTTTATATATCTTACTAATTTGCTTAGGGCTTTACTAAGTCTCTAAGCCTGGCTTTGAACTTGTGATTATTCTGCTTCACCCTCCTGAGCCCCTGAGTAAAACAAGATTTTGTTGCCATTTTAAGCTATCAACTTTCTGTTCTTTATATATGCAGATAAATGTATGTGTATATGCATATATATTTAACCATCATGAAAGAAAATGAAAATAAAGTTAAACTGATATAAGAATTTTCACTTCCTAAACTTTCTGAAGAAAAATTTGCCAAAATTTTGGAGTATGTATGTACTTTTATTAAACTGTATACTTTTGATCTAGTAATTCCAATTTCAATCATTCTTGATATTCAGGTTAAATATTTATATAAAAATGTGTTCTATAATTTAATTTGTATGAATTATAAATAATAATCTATTGGTTAATATCTTACACGTTATTACTATGATAGTATATGGTAAAATAGTTTCAAAATATTTTTGAAGATTATTTGTCTGCAGAGACATTAGATTACAAATGCTCAAGTTAAAAAAGTATAAAATATGTTCATTGGGAGTTTGCTCATATATAGACATATAAGCATATAAGTTTATATTCACACTATTTTTGTATTTAAACAGAAATCTTCATAAACACACCTTACATACAGATGTATGATAAAACACTAAAATACAAGCCATGTTAAACTTAAAATACAGGTGAATTTATTATCATATTAATGGTTTTTGTTTTTCAAAATGCTAATTGAAGGATATTTAAAAACTTCTTCACTTTTTAATAAAAGTATTGTTGGAAGACTATATGATAGAGGTTGTCTAAGTAATTCTTCCATGATGAATTGAATATACGTTGTAGGCTATGTATGAAAATGGGTTGTCTCTCTGAACTCATGAAGGAATTTAATTACAAAAATCTTATGTCAATGATATTAAAGAAGGTAGAAACTAATTGGACTATGGTGTTTAGTGGTAGGGCCTTTGAAAAATGATTAGGTTTGATTCCTTCATTAGGATGGAGCCCCTTTGATGGAGTTCTGGTGATTTTATAAGGAGAAAGAGATAAGATATAGATTTGAGAGATACACAACATGGCGCCTGCCATGTTGTGATGCATCCAAGAGGGACTCCTCTCAGAGCCTTCAACCTGTAAAGATCTGAAATATCTGAAAGATGGGATAAATGGCCATGACCAGAATGCTGATAGAAATACAGACAGTAAGGACCATGCTGATGAGAACTCAGATGCAAATGAAGACTATTCTACTGGAAACTGGAATCAACAATTGTCACACCTCTGCTGTGAATGTGGCTGAACTGTGTCCATGTTCGAAAGCTTATGGAGGGCCAAATCTAGAAGTGATGGACTATAATATCTAATGAAGAAAATATGTAGTCAAAACAGCATTCAGGCTCTTTCCTGGTTACTTTCAATTGTATTCTATAGAACTTGGAACCAATGGTATAATGTAAAGCTGAAATGTATAATTTAAAAGAGAAATATGGAGAATTCACAGCCTGTTTAGGGAAGGAGTGAGGAAAAGCACATTTATGACAGAAGGGTAGAGTGGAAAAACCACTTTCTAAATGGCATGTACTCATTAGTAAGACAATTGGGAAAAAGCCTATTTCCTTGACCACTGAGCCACATCTGCAGCCATATTTTGTATTTTATTTAAAGACAAGATCTCACTGAGTTGCTTAGCACCTTTTTTTTTAAAAAAAAATATATATTCTTTAGTTTTAGGTGGACATAATATCTTTATTTTTTTATAGTGATGAGGATGGAATCCTGTTCCTCACATGTGCTAGGTGAGTGCTCTGTTACTTGAGCCACAACCCCAACCCTTAGCGCCTCACTTTTGCAGAGGCCAATTTTGAACTCACAATACTCATGCCTCAGCCTCCCAAGCAGCTGGGATTTCAGGTGGGCATCACCATGCCTGGCTTTATCTTATGTTTGAGGCGAGGTCTTGCTTATGTTGACCAGATTGGCTTCCAACTCCTGGGCTCCAGTGATTCTCATTGTCACAGCATCCTGTACAGCCAGAACAGCGGGGACAACAAGGTCATGCCACTATGACTGGCTTCTTATTTTTTAAACAAGGCTGTCCAGAGCTGGGTCTGGGGCTCAGTGGTAGAGCTGCTTTCTTAGCTTGCATGAGGCACTGGGTTCGATCCTCAGCACCACCTAAAAATAAGTAAAATAAACATTTAAAAAATACAACAACATGATTTAAAAAAACAAACAAGCAAGATTTTTCTGATGTCCCAATTTAACAGATGAAGCTGTGGAGGCTGGGGCTGGGTATTTTCTGTAGAAGACGCTGTGGGTGCTCCACCCATGACCTCCACCTATCCCGCGCAAGGCTCTGACGGTGCAGGGGGGATAGAGAGCCCAGCCATGTTATTGGTAGAGGCTGGGACACATACACTGGCAGAGGCTAAGCCACTTTCCTAAGTTTCCCCACTTGTCCTGGGGAGTCTGTGTCTTGCAGCATGACAGATGAGCCATGTCTTGCAGGCATGGTGGACTGTGTGTGGACAGTCTAGGGGGTGGGACTGGAATGAGGGTGAGCAGGAGAAAATAAGGTCCCTGTGGCCTCCAGTTTTCCCACTGTAATCACTGGGTTTGAGAAGCCTAAGCCATCCTGTATTACAGAATCAGAGCCGCAAGCCTAGCACCCCACTTGCCATCCCAAGCAATCCTCCATGGGAAATCTCCAGTGGGGTGTGCCGGCTGGGTTTTTTTGTTTTGTTTTGTTTTGGTTTGGGGTTTGGTTTGGTTTTTCAAACACAAAGCAACTAAAAAAACACATAGCATTTAAAACCTCCAAGTGAGGGCAGCCACTGTCCTCGGGCAGAGGGTGAAGCAGAGTCAGCCCCTGGGAAGCTTGACCTATTGTTCCTCATTGGAACACACTGGTGGCCAGTGGACTTGTCTGTGTTTCGAGTGTCAACAAAAACAAATTGACTTACAAAGTACTAAAGTCCCAGATGTGGTGGCACACACCCGCAATCCCTGTGACTTGGAAGGCTGAAACTGGGGGATCGCAAGTTCCAGGCTGGCCTGGACAACTCAGTGAGGCCCTGTCTCAAAAACAGTAGGGGCCACACACGTGTGGGAGGCTGAGATGGGAGGATTCCAAGTTCAAAACCAGCCTCAGCCTCGGGGAGGTGCTAAGCAGTCTGTGAGTCTCTGTCTCTAAATAAAATACAAAATAGGGCTGGGGAGGTGGCTCAGTGATGCAGTGCCCCTGAGTTCAATCCCCTCCCAAAATAACAGAAGGGGCTGAGGGTGTGGCTATGTGGTCAAGTGCTTCTCAAGCAGGTGTGGCCCTGGGTTCACATCCAGTACCAAAAATGAAAGAGGGAAGAGAGAGAGAGAAAGGAAGGAAGGAGGCAGAGAGGAAGGGAGGGAAAGAGAAAGTCCTGAAGTGGTGCTGAATGAACAGGTTTGGAATTGTTACCAGCACAGACCACAGCGTGGTGAAGTGACAGGAGGAAGATGTCTGTGTCTTTCACACATGTGGTCGAACACGCAATTGCCTATTACCAGGCATCAGAAACTAGAATGGCGGTGGCCTCTGGGAAAGGCAGGAGGGTGGCTGAGGGTTGTTTTTAATTTTGTCCCATAAGCATTCATGAGCAGTCAGTGTTTTTAAAAGTGTGTGTGTCTCCTCATTACAACCCTCTGCCCCATCCCCATGGTGCCCATATTCCCTTGAGGACAGGGTATTGTGGTGCTCCATCTCGACCCCCTCTCTCCAACCTGTCCCTGATGGGTGGTGGGGCCCTGGAGAAATTCTTGGCCTTTCTGGAATCCCATTTCCCTGTGGTACAAGGTGAGACTGGACCAGGTTTCCCCCAAGACCCCTCCCATCCCAATGTCCCATTTTCTGTGACTTGGTAAACCCAATCCAGGGCCCAAAGCTGGTCTGATGTGCAAAAAACCTCTCCACCCAGCCCACTCCACGACCCCGACCTAGACTGCTGAAGCCTCCCAAGATGTTGGGACAGCACACCCAAACAGCAGCAGTGCTCGGGCAGGTGTCCCCGCCTCCAGGCAGCCTCTGCCCCGCCTCTGCTACCAGCACCCTGACTGTACCCTAAGACCCAACTATTCCCTGTGCGGACCTTGAGGGACTCTCCCTTTTAACCCAGGATAGTGCATATGCTTCCCCAAGCCCTTGTTCTGCAGCCCAGGGACACAGCGACACCAGGACAAGGGCCTCTCCCCACAATGGGGTTCCCTGGAGGGTGGTCCATTCCTTGGTCCCCTAGGGTCTGGAGCCAACCAAGCCCTAGTTCTCCTCCCATTTATCCCAGCATCTCTCCCTGGCCAGGAAATCCCTCTTGGGCCTATGTTGTCACCTCTGTCATGTGCACCCTGAACCCTGATGGACAGGAGAGCGCCCTGTTACTAAGACAGCCGCTAAGACCAAGCACATCTCCACACACATCCCACCCAGGAGCCACCTGGGAAGGGTGATCTCAGCAGGCCCGAGAGCCTACAGCCCTCCACTCCGCCCTGGAGAGTCAGGCCCAGGCCCCACCTGGAGGAAGAAAGCAATCTCTTTCTTCCTGGAGGGCTGTGGGGCTCACTGAGAACCCACTTTTTTTCCCTGGAGCCCAGAGCACTCAGGAAGCAGCCAGTGCAGGAAGGGCAGCATGCGCCCAAGGACTGGCTAAAGGCTGCCAGGAGTTCCTGGCTGGTTCCAGGCTCCCCCAGCCATTGGGAACCCAGGCCTGGGATGGACGAGGCCTTGGAAACAGTCACAAGCCCAGCCCTCAGCAGCTGAGGACATTGGCCAGAGCCTATAACATTAACCTTTACAGATATCTCCTGTAAATGGGAGGATTCAGCCCCTTTCCTGAGAGGAGCTGCAGAAGGGATGAGCTGCAGGGAGAGCCTGGCAGAGGAGGTTACACTTGCCCTTTCCATCAAAGGGACTCAGGCTAGGAGTGGAAATGGACAGGGGTTATTCTTTCTCAGATGGAAGAACCAAGACTCAGACAGGACACGCTGGGTCCTGAGAACTACAAGAACCCCCATTTTTCAGGTTCCTCGTAACAACCACAGAAGTTGTCTGGGCTGCAAAATGTGGCTTGTGGAGCTCGGTGAGCAATTATTACACCTGCAAAGAACCACAAGGGTTTTTTGACTCGATGGGCCTCTCGTGCATCTTCCTATCCCATCCTAAGGCAGCACACAGGACCACTGACCCTTGCTGTGCAAGAACTCAGTCCAGGGCTGCCAGACCTCCTGATCACCTGGAGCCCAGCCCGGGTCAGCCCTGGGGGAGGGAAGCCTGGTCCTGAGCACACCGCCAGAGGGGGACTTCCCTGTGTGTGCCGATGGCCTGCAAGGAGGGCTAGTGGAAGAGGTGGCAGGGTCTCCTAGGGCACTGGCCTCCCCTTTGGTGCAGGGCACCTCTCTACACCCACCTCCTCCCAAGCCACCTAAGGGACAGAAAAAGTAGTTAGGGCCTCACTGTCTGCAATGGCACAAACATGGGCTCTTGGCCACTTGTAGCTGTGTGACCTCTGGCTAGTTACTCAGCCTCTCAAAACTTCACTTTCTTCATCTGTAAAACAGGGGAGGAGAGCCTCTCTTTGTAGGAGAATAATGCTGCTCATCAAATTCCATCATTCTTATCTATAAACACATTATGGTTCCAGAAGCCTTGGCGCATGCCTGTAATCCCAGCAGCTCAGGAAACTGAGGCAGGAAGATCACCAGTTTGAGGCCAGCCTCAGCAACTTAGAAGACCTTGTCTCAAAAATAAAGAAGTTGGAGACTGTGGATAGAATTCCGCAGTAAAGCACCCTGGGTTCAATCCCCACTACCACAAAAGAAATAAAAATAAAAAAGGTATTGTCTCTTTTCTGTTGTAATACACCTCACGGCCCTGGTTATGGGGTTAACACAAGTAGTTACCCAGAAATTTTTGAACCCTGGATAAACAGGGAGTCACCTAAGCAAAATCTGATGCCCAGGCCTAATTCAGAAAGGAGAGAAGGGGGACAAGGCAGCCCACCTCTCAGCCTTGCCTTGGCTTAAAGTGGGAAACCACTGATCTAGTCTATTGGCCTCCAGACAGATAGGGAAACTGAAGCACAAAGAGGTGGTGTGACTGGAGCAAAGTCACACAGCAAGCAGGAAGCAGGGCTGGACCAGAAGTTCCATGCTGACTCCTGCCTGCTGCCCCAGCTCATCTAACCCTTAGTGTGTTAGCAACACTCAAGGCCTCCAGGGCCAGACACAAAAGGGGCAAAGAGGACTCGGCTGCACTCCGGAGTCGTGGAAACTGGCAGGACAGTGCCAGCGATCCTTGCTGTGTAAGAACTCAGTCTGGGGCTGCCAGATCTCCTGGTGACTTTGAAGGACAGTTAGAAACCTGAGTTTTTGTGCAAACTTTCCTGAATCTTAAGAATTACGTTCTAGGGCTGGGGTCGTGGCTGAGTGGTAGAGGGCTCACCTAGTATGTGTGAGGCACTGGGTTCGATCCTCAGCACCACATAAATATAAAATAAAGATATTGTGTCCACCTAAAACTAAAAAATAAATATAAAAAAAGAATTGCGTTCTAATTCCAAGCAAATTTTTTAAATATTTATTTTTTAGTGGTAGTTGGACACAATACCTTTATCTTATTTATTTATTTATTTATTTATTTATTTGTTTATTCATTTATTTATATGTGGTGCTGAAGATCAATCCCAGGGCCTTGTACGTGCTAGGAGATCGCTCTACCGCGGAGCCACAGCCCCAGACCCCAAGCAAATTTTAAACCTGAACAACCAACCAACAATAACCTGGAGCTAGGTGCGCTTCTCTGGTTACCAGTTTGCGACCTCAGTTCAGGATTTCATGGTAGGACCTGGGGATAATTTTTTGGCACCGAGTCAGGATAACATGAGTGGTTCTTGGAAAGTATCTTTCTCTATAAATCAGTGTCTGGTCCTGGTGGCTCATATTCTGCCGTTTACCTATTTGCTCCTGTGAGCCAAACAGTGCTCTCCCAGGATATTCTTGCCAAAAGGTTTTGAAGAGTTTATTACAAATATCCTTGTCTAGAGAACAGATTTAGGTACTGTCTTGTACCTGGAAGAACAGAAAAAATTAATGGAAAGTGCACTGCATCCCATAAGATGGAGGAACAAAAAAGGCTGTGCTGTGGCATCTTCAGCCTCCCTCCATTGCTTCAGTGTGTAAGAGGGTAAACTGAGGCCCCTTTTGGAGCAGACCCTGAGGTCACATATCTATCTCAGAGCCCTAAGACCCTTCTTCCCCACTGGGTCAACAGTGACTTCTGACAGAATTACTGGATGCCTCTCCTGACTCCCTTTGCTTCCTGTGGATGCACCCACCATGCCCTCTGCTCCTTCATCACTGCATCTCCTGGTTCCTAGGCTGTGCTCACCTAAGGGGTCCCAGGTGGGATGCTGCTTTCAACGTGCTTCCCCTGTCTTCTCCCCATCCACTGTTCTTATGGGTTGGGATCCACTCACTCAGCCTGATTCTGCATCACCAACTCTGCCAAACAACTAAGCCCCACTATGTCCTCTCCCCTTTTTTTCATATGCTCCACCCAGCATCTGGCCTCTTACCTGCACTGTTCTGCAGAGCCATGCCCACTCCACCCATTTGATCTTCTACATTGTGTCCATGTAGCTCATCTTCCACAGACATATTTAACACTCTGGGATTGCAGGATTTTCTCTCTAGCTCTGGAACCTTTGTAGTATGGCTTGTTTGATATAAGAATACCTCAATATTGTGATTAACAATGTTTCTCAAAAGTTAAAAAATAACATTAAAAAATCTGAGGATGAGGCTCAGTGGTTATGTTCCCCTAGTTTGAAACCCTTGCACAAAAAAAAGAAAGAAGGAAAGAAAGAAAAAGAAAAAAAGAAAGAAAAAGAAAAAAAAAAAGAAAAAGAAAAAAAGAATAAAGAAAGAAAAATAGGCAAGTAAGAAAAAAATGTGGTTCCTTTTTCTTATGTTATGTGTTACAAATTTAGCATTCATGTTCACCTGTTGTGGAGGCTGTGAAAAGTCAGTCTTTCATACATACTTCCATGCCCACACGTGACCTTTTGCTGTAAGGCTATTGCTTTATGTCAAGGTCTATAATTTACCTGCCACCTCACTTAAATTGGAATTTTTTTTTCAAATCCTAGGTTTCCCTGGTGGCAGGGTTCTTCTTCAGTCCTTGGAACCTGACTTCTTCCTTCAGTGCTCATTAAGTTTCAAGTTTTTTTTGGAGAAGACACACTTGAAAATTGGGGACAGTAAAGCTTGCTTAAACTCACTTTCCCAATGGCCCATCAGTGCAGGATTGGAGATTGGGACCAGTGTCAGCCTGTTGTGGAATAGTTCTCAGGAGAACCATGGGAGCCCTGAGATTTTGGACTTGAGTGTTGGCGTCAAGATGAAAGATACTCTCTGTGAACATTCAGCAGCAGATGAGGGACCCTGGAGATGACTCAGGCCTAACTCTGTCCCAATGGCTCAGATTAGGTACTATAGAGGTTCTGTGTTGTACTTTCCTTTCATCCCCAGAGACCTGAAAAACAATTGGTGACAAAGATGGCTGGTTTTCTTTACCTACATTGTTCCTGAACCTGAAGACAATGAACAGTAAGCAGAACAAGGAGAAAAATCAATGCATCAGTCTTTCCAATACTAGAAAAGTAAACCCATCAAATACTGGAAAATATTTCCTTTTACTTGAAAATCAAAAAGCCCAGTAATTGGTAGTCTGGGCTGCTATGGCTATCCAGCTATTCCATCATGCCCCAGGGCCCTTCCTGTTTTTCATTGTGCGATCCATTTAATACAGCAATTCGGGGGAAAAAGAAAAAGGAAAAAAACAAAGAGCTAGAGTCCCAGTTGCTTCCAATGTTATCTCATTGGCCAGCACAAAATCACAGAGACCCCTACCTGCAAAGGATATTGGGGAATACAGTTGTTTTTCACTTTTACTTTGGGTTTGTTTTTGTATTTGGTTGTGGGGACTGAATCTATGATTCCTTAATCACTGAATAACCATCCCCAACCCTTTTTAAATTTTAGAGACAGATTTTTAGGGCTTTACTAGATTTCTGAAACTGTCCTTAGACTTCTGAGCCTCCTGCATCAGCCTCTATAGTCACTGGAATTATAGGCATGTGCCATTAGGCCTGTCTGTGTTTTTTAGGTGCGGGAGTTGGAACACAGAGCCAGGCACATGTGAAATTTGTTTACTACTGAGCTGTAATTTCAGCCATAAACTTGTCATTTTGAATTATTAGCAACCCATTTTAAAAAAATATAAGGTCCCAGTGGGATGAATGAGGGATACCTGCCACCTGGACCTTAGCAACCAGTTGTGCTGGTGTGACTTAGTTCAGGCCCAATGCATACTCACAGGGTGGCATGAAAAGATGAGCATCAAGTGAGGAATGGGTTCGGATGGGCTGTGAAAGGAGAACTGCTGGATAGGTGGCAGGCTGAGATACTGTTCTTTCATGTGTTGTGATGGGCATCTCAGGTGGAGAAGGGGTAGAGGGTGAGTGCATTTGGGTGGTTAAACACTGAGATATATCCCCATTTTTTAAAATATTTTTTTCTTAAAATATTTTTTCCACTGGGATGTCAGGCCTGCACCACTGAGCCAACTCTTATACAATTTTTAAAGTTATTTATTCCATTGTAATATGGATCTGTTGAAACTTACAATATTAAAACATACTTATAATATATTCCCTTATTATAAATAAAGTTATAAGAATTAGAATATGTCATTTTTATAAAAATAGATGTCACAACACTTGTTCCCAGTGACCAAATATGACCCATAAAATGTTAAACACATATGGACATTTGATTTATATATTTTATTCTTTTTTCCATATTTATTATTGTAGACAAGTTCTAAACACTGAATGAGTGAATGCAGAGGTTTATGCCAATTTCCACAATTATTAATTGAGAATAATATTTTAGTTTTTTCTAGTAGTGGCATTTATTTTCCCACAAATACTGCATGAGCATTTATGTGTTGAAGCTGAAAAGTTAATCACACAGAAACTGAGAACAGAAACACTTCCCGGATTTATGATAAGAATGAGAAACTGACTGATTGTGTGTAGGGAGTGCAAAAAACAATTAAATCCAGAAAGTAACTCTTAGGTTTTAGAGCACAATAAGGTGATTACATTGTATAATAACTTCTTAAATAAATCAAAATAGCCAGAACTTAGAAAGTTTCAAACACAGAATAATAATTTTAATGAGATGAAAATTACCCTGATCTGATAATTACACACTATGAACACATGCCGAGTTATAACAATGGGTCTCATTTCCAAGTACAAAGAGTAGATTCCAGGTAAAAATAAAAATAAATAGAAGTAAATTCTTTGATGGTTTAGCCAAATATCTACATTACCTCAGATTTTTAAATAGTATCCTATGTTCATGAATGTTTCATTGTTTTGGTTTCACTTACTGTCATGTCTTTTAGATCTGCAAGGTCTAAAGAGTCATGGAATGATTTAGACTTATTTACATGGATTTCTGATGACTGCTATTAATTTTCAAAACTTGTTTACACTTTATTTTATTATTTTATTTTTATGTGGTGTTGAGGATTGAACACAGTTCATCACATGTGCTAGGCAAGCATTCTACCACTGAACCACAATCTTAGCCCTGATGACTGGTATTTTTTTAATATGTGGCTGGAAAAAAGCTAAAATACATACCTACTATTTCAGGTACTTGACTTAAAATCCAACATGCCTTGTATAAAAAAAAATATTCCATCAGATTAACATCAAATTTTTTGTATCAATTTTATGCCTGGTTTCTTTACTGGAGAAATGCATCGCTTACTTCAAGCAGATGAATATTGGGACTCTTATGGAAGTTTGTCTTTTAGGCTTGGGTCAAATTCTTGTCCTTTAATTTAGAAACCTTACAATGGAATGACTTTGAGTCTATCTGAACTGTGACTTTAATTACACCTTTATTCCAGATGACTAAGGAGAAAACAATAATAATATATTTCTACTGGTATTCAATGGCTGGATTTGGTCACTTAAGATAGTTTTTCTGGTCATGATAATAGCATATATGCAAGGTGGATAGCTACATTGGGGATTCAAAGACAGGCCTTAAATAGTGTCAAAGAGCTTTCTACACATATTGCTAGAAAATTTTAATATCATGAAAATAATTTGAATCCACAACATATGTAGCCATTATGAAAAGAAAAGTTTTAAATCTATTAAATCACATAGATGATGAAGTACATAATTAAAAGATAATGGCCAGCATTTCTACTGAGTACTTTTTATTTCAGAAACACATCCATATTTTATCCTTGTTCTTCTTTCATACACAATAGCTCTAAAATATATGTAATAAGACTCCATATATGTAATACAGAATGATCAGATTTAGCACCAACATAACACTTGAACTCAATAAAAGACTACAAATACAAATTAAAAAATCATCTTAGAGGATATGCTTCTCAGTGCCATCTTAGATGATATATTAAAGGCATTAAGTCTGATAATAAATGGTCAAAAGATAGATCTAAAAAATACATCTATGTGCACACCTACTAGATTGAGATTCATTTTTTGAGAAGGTAGCAATTCTTTACTTTTGTACAATCATTCCATTTCAATTCATTGAAAATTGTAGAGTTTTCAATATATTCCTACTGCTTAATCAAGAAGAGAAAGATGAGATCAACTTAACACTCTACCTCAGAAAATCTCAAAAGAAGATAATATCAAGAAATATTTTGAGAATATATGGTAATTCTGAATCTATAAGAAAGGCTATGTACAGTGGGAGCACAGCTACTATTACACATTCCAGACATGATTTGGTAATAATATTCGAATGGCACCTGGAGAATAGTAGAGAGAGTTGATAATTGAAGTGGGAAAAATGTGTGTTGGGTGAATCCACATATATCCCTAGTAATAGGATAGGCTGAGATTGATAAAGATGACACTATTTGAATTAAGGGCTTCTGCTTCATTTTCTCTTAAGATATATACTATTAATATGAAATTTGAAAATAAAGATCAACAAAATATATTATTTTATTAGTATAAGAAAGATTTCCTCTGAAGTTCATCTTGAGATCTCAGCTAACACCGTAATTTTCTTCTGCAACTTCACGTGCCTTTTCTAGCACAAGATCTAACCCAAGAACTTTACCATTGGTATCTTGGCCGTAACATATCTAGGGATGCTGATAATTATGGGGTTTATAGTTACAGATGTTTTTGTCTCGGAATTTTGGAGATGACATCAAATATAAATTAATAATCTACTTTCACAGGTTTGGAGAGGGGGCTTCTCCATTTTTACCATCTGCCTGCTGAGTGTTCTCTATGATATACACCTCAGCCCCAGAAGCTCTTGCTTGGCAACGTTCAACCATATATTCTCACATCAGAGCCTGAGGTTCCATGTTTTCTGTGGGTACTCTGCATGTATGTGACCTGAGATGATCTTATATTTATTACTGTATGCTGAATAATTATACAGATGCATTACTTTCTAAGGCATTTATTTTAAATATTTGGGATGTTCCAGGAATTCTTTTTATAGGGTTCATGTTCTCAGGTCTTTCTAAAATTCAATAAATAGAAAAACCTCTAACTAAAAAATAAATGATGTTATCACTATTAAAATGTAAACATTAATATAAATAAATAATATTAAAATCTCTCAGCCCATAGGTATATGGACTTAGATTACAAAGATCAATTTTTCGGGAGACACAAACTACCAAAATGCATTGTATCCTTGGTGATCATTGTACTGGGAAGAAATTATTGGTTTCAGCATTGGACTCTCACCAAGCCATGAATTTATTAAGGGTAGGACACTGATGTTTTCTTCTGTAACCATGACATGGTATCAATCATATGTAAAAAGAAAAATAAATTACAGAAAGAGAAAATGGTTCCCACAGAAAAAGAAGGCATTACCAGCATTCTGTAATAGTGCAAAGAATATCCAAAATGTGGCCTCTGTCTACTGGGACATCTACAGAAAGCATGAACTTGTATACTTTCAGGCAGAAAGAAAAAATGTTCTAACCTTTCAAAGAATTGGGCTTTATTACTTGAAATTATAAAAAGTAGCTCTTTATAAAGCAATATTTCTTGCAGGACTGAACATTCAATGTACATTTGCAAGAATATAAAATAGATTCCCAGAGCTATTCAATACAGAAATATTGTTAATACATAAAGCTCAGGAATAGCCCAAATGTCCATCATTTGTTTAGTTCCAACTTTGGTCTATCTACACCATGGAAAGGTAAGATTTTTGCATATGTGGGTTGTTTTCCAGGTTGTTTCATTGAGTGATAAATAAGGGGCAGACAGGTTATACAGGAGCACTCCCTTTTGGGTAAGAAAGAAATTTACCTAATAACTTATTATTGTTATTGACTCCTATCAGAACAAGAAACAGTAAGAATATATACTAAAAACAATTAAAACAGATGTTCATGAAGGGCAATGGGAAAAGATTAGTGGGGATGGAATAGAGTTGAGTCTTTAACATGGGTTTATATTTGAACCACATAAACAACAACCATGTTGAAAACACAGAATTAAATCAATAACAAATATCAAGCCCAACAGGTAAGAGTCTGAAAACTCAATCATGAACCACATTATTTGGTGACTAATATCGTTTTGTTTTTCTTTTTTTTAAGAGAGAGAGAGAGAGAGAGAGAGAGAGAGAGAGAGAGAGAGAGAGAACTTTGAAAAATATATATATATACATATTTTTCAGGGGACACACATCTTTATTTTATTTTTATGTGGTTCTGAGGATAGAACCCAGTGTCCCACACTTGCCAGATGAGCATGATACCACTTGAGCCAGATACCCAGCCCCTAATTAGTTTCCTAAGCTTGCATGATTTCCAGGATCTTTTTCTCCAATGTGAACAATATTTTACCTAAATTTTTTACCACATGCTTGTTGCAATGTAATATTTACTGATCAGTAATTAGCCATAAAGGATCCCAGGATTCATATGCAATGTTTAGTGTCAGTGCAGCAAGGGACAACATGGGTTTTATGCTTTCTCCATTAGACTGGAGTTTATAATGGAAGAGGCCACTTCTTATCTTGAGTGAGCAGCCTGGTGAATACACAGATACGACTATTAATATGCACTGAAGAATTCTTTGAAAGTTTATTGCCAGGAACACATAGAGGACTTGACAGTTACTTCCAGGTCCAGATTTCAGAAGCTTGGCTATACACACTTGGGGCAAAATGACCAGTCCTAGACCCTGTGTGAATATGTATTGTAATATTGTGGTAGTTTATCACAAGCCTAGGCAGAAAAAGGTTGGGTCTTGAAGGTTACTCAGTCATGTGGGTAGAGCTATGGAATGGGATTATTGTCCTTTATTAAAAGAGAGCTGCAAAGAAACTTCTCAATTTATCCTGTGAGGACACACATGGTGCACTTCCTTACTCTCATCAAGATGCTATAATAATTTATGGTAGACTGGGTGGTTTATTAGCCACAGACACTCATTTTTCACATTGTATAAGATCAAGGCACAAGGCTATTCAATGCTTGTTTAATAATAATAATAATAATAGTTATTATTATTATTATTATTATTATTATTATTATTATTATTTGGTACTAGGGATTTAACTCTGGACCACTTAACCCCTGAGCCCTGTCCCCAGCTCCTTTTATATTTTATTTAGAGACAGGGCCTCACTAAGTTGCTGAGGCTGGCCTCCAGCTTGTGATCCTCCTGCCTCGGCCTCCTGAGTTGCTGGGATGGCAGGCTTGAGCTTCTGCACTCAGCTATAATTTTAAACATTTGCACACTGAAAATTCAGAAGAAATGATTCTGAAACAGTTATTTTCCCCCAGAGGAATACTCTGCATACATGAAAACTTCCAGCAGATGTGCCCAACCGGAGGCAGGGCCCTTACCTTGGTCGGTGTTGATGGTGGTGGGGTTGAAGGCCTTCCCCAGGATGTTGCTTGAGATGGAGAGGGAAAAGCCAGAGCCCAGGCCATGCCCTTTATAATGAAGCTCATGCAAAAGGAAGACGATCAAGCCTGCCACAAAGAACTGCAGAATTAAAATAAATTAATTAATAGAAGTGAACTCTGTGTTACTGGCCCCAGTGCCCTGGTTCCTTCCATCTTCAATGACAGGGCTCTCTGCTATGAGGGCCAAATAAGAGACCCTTCCTCAATCTGCCTCATGAAAATTCAGAAGCAAAAGCCAGGGTCTTTCAATTCTCTATTTTTTTTTAAATCTATTTTTTAGTTGGAGGTGGACACAATGTCTTTTTTTTTTATTTTTATGGGGTGCTGAGGATCGAGCCCAAGGCCTTGTACATGCCAGGTGAACCTCTGCCACTGAGCCTCAGGCCCAAAAATTTTTTTTTGTTTCTTAATTGTTTTGGGGTTTGCAGGTGGACAGCATGCCTTTATTGATTTCAGTATTTCTCGTTGTAGATGGGCGCAGTGTCTTTATTTGATTGATTTCTTTTTGGGCGGTGACCAGCCTCCAACCCGGGGCCTTACCCTGCTCAGGCCAGTGTTTAGCCTTGAGCCCAGCCCTGAGCCTGGCCTGGCCCCAGCTCTGGCTGAGTACTGCTGAGGAGGAAGAGGGACAACAGGGTCACTCAGAAAGCGGGGTGAGAGTGGGGGTTCAACTGAGTGGTGATCAGAAGGCAGATCCCAGAACCCATCTTTGAGGGGGTCCCTGTCCATGCCTGTCATCACATTCTTAATGGACTGGCCGATGGTGACAATCATGCCAAACACTAGGGTCCTAAGAAAATCTTGAGCAGAGACTGGAAGTAATTCAGATGACAAATACTGACACTGCCCACGGAAACCTTGTTGAGGAGTGTCCAACTGTCACACGTCAAAGCGCATGAGAACTCAGAGGCTTTCTAGTGAAAGCACCTTTCATCTTTTTTGTGGCTTTTGTGATTGAACCTAGGGCCTTTCGGACGGTAGGCATGTGCTATACTAAACTTCAGACCAGTCATCTTTAATCTTTTTTCAAAAAAAAAATGATCTTGAATTCTTAATATAAAAAAACATTTTTAAAAAATTGTCAAGGGTAAGGAGAAAACTTCTGGGGCTGTAGCTCAGTGGTAGAGGCACAGAGTTCCATTTGCAGGTCTGCAAAAAAAAATATTAAAAACAAAGAGAGAAAGAGAAAAAAAAAACACCCAATTTGGGCTTTAGAAAAATAATGCAAAATTTTTGTTTGTTTGTTTTGATTTTTGTACTGGGGATTGTACTCAGGGTCACTCAACCACAGAACCTCATCCCCAGCCCTATTTTGGTTTTATTTAGAGACAGAGTCTCATTGAGCTGCTTAGGGCCTCGCTGTTGCTGAGGTTGGCTTTGACTCAAAATCCTCCAGGATCAACCTCCCGAACTGCTGGAATTAGAGGTGCGCACCACTGCACTAAGCCAAGTATATTATAAAATGTCAAAAATAAAAATTAAAAAAAGAAAACCACTTATTAGTGCTTTAGAAGGATAATGTATTAATTTAAGGCATTGAATAATAAATGCATTACTTAATATTTAATAATGCATTACTTAATTCATTAATGACTAATGCATTAATACATAAATATATTCTACAATCTTGATTTGTGTCTGAAACTCACAATTTAAGTTAGATGGATTTCTCACTGAATTATTTAACATGGATGAAGAGTTCTTTAAGCCACTGTGCATTTTCTAGCTTTCATGGTAATTGCTCTCTAATTTAGAAACTGTGAGGAACAAGAATTTCTAGACAATTCTATAATTAGAAAGAGGCATATAATTTCAAACTACTCATATAAGCATATATTACATTAATACATCTGAATAAATGAAGCATGTGAGATCACAAAACAAAAACATGGTCCTAAAACTCCACACACAGTTATGAAAAGTGCTGTAATGACAAAGCAAAATAATTGTCTTTTGGGTCCAAAGCATGAGGTTTCAAAGTCCTGTAGCTAATAAAAGTCTATACCTTCTTTATTTCAAATTTATTGCTGTGCATGCATTATCAGAATTTGTTTGAAGGATCATGTGTTGATCTAGTGTTTCATTTCAAACAACTCTCTTAAAAGTACTAAAAATTTTTCTTCTAATATCCATCACTAATAGTATTAGTACCATAGTTATATGGTGATTTTTGAGCCTAAAAGAGGAGGTTAATTAAAATTTCAAAATTATGTGTCACTGAAAAGGTAGAAGATATACTATATTAAAGCTTGCTTTATTGTCTAGAAAATAGAAATATCAAAGGAATTATTTCCAGGTATTTGGTCATTTTTGATGTACTGATCTGTGTATAATAAATAAAATTTAATTATATTTGCAGATTTATGGATCTATGCTTCAAATTAAATGTTCCTTGAGAAAGAATATTAGTGTTTTTAGCTTCTATATCTATGTCTGAAAAATTTACACAATATCATTATAATTATATATTTTCTGTAGAAATGCTATTCACTGTATTGTATTTGGAGGAGATTAATGGATTTGGTATTTTTGCTTCAAATATTTTTTGTCAAAAAAAAAAGAACATGGTTATAAAGCTTTTTTTATATTATATTATCAATTTATAGTGACTTTTTATTCTCTTTCAAGCACAACTATATATAAAAAATAGTGATTCTTTTTTTTTTGGTGTCATGTTATCTTCCAAAATTCTCATCCTTTGTGAAACAAAATGATAATTTTGTAGTGCAGAATTACATCCTTATAAAGCCTATTTTATTTCCTCCAATTTTAATCATGGATCTAAATTCATATTAAAATGTATTGAACATTTTTGACTGTGTATTATAAACCCATAAACTAAGCTAACTATTTTACTTAGAGACCTGGATCTTCAAATATACAATTCTATTTTACCCACAATAAATTAAAGTAACAGTAAAATAGAAGCATAAAATGAGATAAACATTCACAATGAAAAAAGGAGGTGATCTCCAGTGACAAAAGACTTCAAAGAACTTCTGGAAAACAGAAAGTATGGAATCAGATGAAGGATGCATTTGAGTTCTAATTAGGGCTCCCAAAGAGGGAGATTAAGACCATGACTAGGCATCTTGGAAGTCTCTAAGGTAGGGTGCTTCAGATCAGCACAATGGAAATAAAGGGAAGGGAGCTTGTTTGGGTGCACAGAATCTGGGTTTGCAGTCTTATCTCAAAGGAGGCTTCTGCTTACTCCAAGTAAAATTTTGGAGTTGTCTTGCACTCTCATATTGGGTCCTACTTGAGACATAGAGTGTGATTTACATGAGTCTCAAACAGTCTTGAGTGTTGGAAGCCTTGAATGGTCATAGCCAGAAAAACTCTCTTCTATTGATGAAAATATTTTGAAAAGACCACTTTCAGCAATTGTCTGGGAAATGAATCTTTCTGTCCTTATGGTGCCATAAAGCACAGTTCCCTATAGTGACACCACAAAAATTCGCTTTTCAGTCAACGTTCTGTACTTAGTTTATGATACTGGTGAGAGTCTGTTCCTGAAAGAAAAAAAACTTATAAAAAGGAAAACAGGGCAATTAATTACAGTTTTGACAGCTGTGTAGACTGAATGTCAAATTAATGTCATCTTGTGTTTTTTCTGCTCTTCATTTTAGATCCCCTAAATGCACTTTTTTTGGTCTCTACAACTTAGCTGATTGAGTGAAACTCATACATATGCCCAAATCAATTGAGCCTCCTCACCATGATTTTCTCAAGACACAACTACTTCACTGGTCTTTTTACAATTCCTGTATGGAAAGTGAGTACTAAAAAGAAGAGAATTGGATCATCTGTTTTCAAATTGAATCATCTGAGTTCTTATCTCCATTGCAACATGGAATCAATGTCCTTCTGATAAGGAGAGTGAATTGACCTAGCTAGGATTGTACTTTCCCCTCTTGCTTTCTGTTTTTTTTTTTTTTTTTTTAGTACATGGAATTTTCATTCCTCAGGTACAGTTTAAATTTTAGTTCGAATCTTGTTAGACATCCCGGTGGAATAGTGTCCTCTTAAATAATTAGGATTTCTAAAACTAGAGGATGCGGAAGCATGGTGTAAGATAATGTAATTCCCAAGTGGGTTAATGGGAGTGATAGAGAATGAAGAATCTTCAACTGTGACAGTCTAGCTCCTGGATCTATGTAGTCTATCTCTTGGTAACACAAACTGATATAATGTTATGTAATTTAAGAAGTATAAGCAACATCATCACCTGTTCCAGAATTCTACCAGGCCAGTACCTTTTTATTTATTTCTTTTTTGTAGGTGAAAATACAGTGAATAACATGGTCATAGACCCATATAATATCTTTGTTTTTGTTAACTGTGGTCTCATTCACTTTTATGCATGATCCCTTGGCACTTTATTAATGGTGCGTGCTTAGGATTTATTGTCCCTAAAAGCAAAATGTAAAAAAAAAAAAAAAAAAAAAAAAGTTTGGGTTCTTCTTGTTAAAATTATTTCTTCATTAAAAGAGGTCCACTTTTTAATTTATGATGAGAGAATGATGAAAAGAATGATGCTGTCACAAGAACCTAGGAATAGACCTCTCTTCCTAACTGGCTGGATATTTGTAAGAAGTATTTGATAGATAAAATGCAGTGACTGGAAACCACTATGGTACTCAGTCCTCATTCATCCTGTGCATCATCAGAGGCTGGATAAATACAACTAGCGAAGTCAAGTTGTCAACTTGGTTGTCTTGTACAATGTCCATGATATATTTGCTTTGGTATTTGATAGCATGAAATCTCATGATATTTACACTGCATTATCTCTTTCAGAGATCCATCCCGATTACTGTACCCCCAAAATTTTATAGTCTTCAAAAGTTCCTTCTAGACTCTTGAAAAGTCTTAATTTCTTCCTATAAGTTTATGTACCTTCTTAGCTGAGGTAACATTTTTTACAGTGTAATTAAGGGTGAAGTGTGCTGCCAAGTATTCTTCTCTTTAGAAAGAGCTTTTTCCACTTTTCATTTTTCAAGGCTAACCCTGAAAGATACTGTAAAATGATGCTATTTTATTTCCATTTACTTCTAAATGAAGCTAACTCATATTTATTTCCAGTAACATTTTGTTAAAAGATGGCCAATTTCTCCTTCTATATGATTTATAAAGGGACCTTTTCCCAAAGAAGGGAATGAATAGGTGTTGTATCAATTCTTTGCTCTGAAATTTATTGGGGTTTTCTGAGAAAAGTGTAACTTCGTGATTATCTTCTTGATTAGTTATTTGCTTAGTTATTGGTCACACTCTACAAGTGTGGCCCTAAGCGAAATGCAAAGGATGATAAAGAGTAAAATAAGTAGAGGCTATACATTTATTATGCTTTTGTAACTGAAGAAAGGTTTGTGAAGTACTTTATGACTTGCATAACTCTCTACCTTCCATTTAAAGTCATAAGATAAAATTCATCTTTATTTTTTGTGTTTCACAAATAAACTTCTAAAAATAAAATTTACACCTATTTTTTCTAATCCTGTTCATGATTTTTCCATTTTCTTGATTATATGAAATTTTCATAACTCATACTAACTTGATAATCTGTGTCATTTCCTGGCTTACAAACAATAATTGATTTTTGTCTCTTTTTATTTATAGTTGGCCTCCAGTGACTAAGAGGAAGACTCCTTTCTGTCTGCTCCTCCCAGCCCTGTTCCAGGCTCTGAGCTTCCCAGACCCTCATGCAATTGGTTGTAAATTCTCCCAGAAGCTTTTTTACTGTCTAATTTTCAGAACTAAAAATAGAAAATAAAATAAAAACTTAAAAAAAAAACATTAAAATGCATAATGTGGAGGGAGAAAGCAGTATATATATATATATATATATATATATATATATATATATATATATATATATATATATATTTGTAATTAGGCTTTTTTAAAATTTTGAAAATATTTCTCTTTTTTTAATGTGGGTCAGCCACTGATATTTCATCAAAATATAACAGTTTCTTTGTTGAGTTAAGGTAACCAAGGAATAGCCACACCCTCAGAACAAAATAAAACACACACATACAAAAAAAAAAAAGAAAAAAAAAACAGAATCATCTTTAACCTAACGTTTTATAAAATGTCTCAGATCCTCGTAACTTGCACACAAGCTTCTGTGTTCAGTTGAATTGTAACTGCTTTTTGTATTTGGAGATAGTGTGACTACTGAACTTGAAACATTTTATTCTGAGTGTCTTGGTGGTTTTTGGTGAGATTAAGTAGGTGACAGGGTGAAGAGAATGTGGGATGTTCTTCCCTATTATAACATGAATTTTTCTCCACAGTCTACTCTCAGCTGCCAGACCTCAAGTTTTTCTTACACTGGTATAATTTAACTATTCTTACTTCCCCTTTACCAATAATTTTTAACAGCAGATTATCAAACTACACTTATTAAGAACAATTTTAAAAATAAAGTTATAGTTCACCTAACCAGTCTACACTTATTGCTTATGGTTTCACTCACCTGCTATGCCTGTTTTTAGTGTCTGAAACACATGGATATTATTTTCCATATTTTATCCAGTTTCTTTCATGTATATACTGGAAAGAAAATCTGGTCTGGAAATATTCCATTTTGATTGAATGCTATATTCAAGAAAATAATATTTAAACATGCTAAACATATCTACAGAATTTCTCAAGAAGTTATGCTTTAACCAAATAGAATATCCTTAAAAGAAAAAAAACTATGGTCAGCTTCAATAAAGCAAGAATAGAACATAAGTATTTATCATTAATGATAGATTATAGATGATACATATAGAATAACCACAAGATTTAAAGAAAAAATCGTAAGCAGACTGTCAATTAATGATAAATAATAATAGATTTTTCATTAATGATAAAATTCTAAAAAAGCAATTTTCTGTGCCTCATTTCAAAGAGAGTTACTCAATATAGAAAAAAAATAAAACAAAAATAGCACAGTTTGTGGACAGAAATTGTGGTTCTAACTACAGAGCTCAAGAAAGTTATGCTGATTCTGCATTAGACCTTGAAAATAGTTTTGTTAGCTTACCTCAGTCCTACCTTTAAAATGATGCTTTAATAGAAATATTAGCTAGTAAGTAATCAAATGATTGAATACAGCAAAAGTTAGAAAATTCTAGTGATCTATTTTTCATACCTCTCACACAAAAAAATGAGTATTGGAAAATACAGGAAAAACAAAGTGATAAAAAAGAAAGCAAAAACCCACTAAACAAATAATGGAAAGTCAAGTTCTGCATATGAAACACAGTAAAATGTGCACTTTTTGTAATATTTGATGGGATAGAAGAAAGTAGTATTGATTGTTCTTGATGGTAAGAACATCCCTCCATGAGCAGCATTCATGTCCTGATATTGGATGTTAGAAAGGCTAATAAATTAGAGAAAGAAAGCATTCTTACTTCTTGTGTGTGTTTTGTGATGAAATCTATTTTAAAGTCAAATTTGTGAAAATTATTACTGGTTTTTAACCTTCATAAATTTTCTGTAAACAAAGAATGCAACACATAATTATTTTTAAAAGGGAATAACTAACTGATGAAGCATGAACACAGGTACTTGTAACTATTGAAAAATAGAGTGGGGTGTTGTGGTGTGTACAGATGCTGATAGTCAGAAAAAATAAAGTTTCCCATGTAGATTAAGCAAGAAATCACAGAATGCATATCATTCTGATTTCATAAATGATAATCAATTAAACACTAAAGCCTTTTAATATTTGATTCATTAGTCCTGAAAAGAGAGAAGTGGCCCCATAAGCTAAATTGGTTTTTCTCCCTCTCTCATTGCTATTGGAAAAAATAATGGGAACACCTAATACATTGTGTATATGTATATATTTCAAGATTATGTATATATTTCAAGTACATATTTCAAGTTTCTATGTATATATTTCAAGATTATGGTCAATATCAGTCAACTAGTAGTATGTATGGCTAAATTTATTGCCTTTTAGAACTTTAAATAGTTGCAGATAGAGTGGAGGATGCTGATTTGGGTCTAAAGTATGGAAACTACTGTTTTATATGGTACTGGGGATTGAAACCAGGGGTGCTTTATCATTCATATATATTCACAATTCTTCAATATTTTATTTTGAGAACTGGTCTCTCTTAGTAACCAAGGGTGGTCTTAAAGATGTGATCCTTCAAGGCCTCAGCCTCTATGATTTTTCAGATTACAGGTATGTACCACCACATCAGGCCTGGACACTACATATTAATTTTTATATGCATCTAATAATCAAAACTATTTTAAATATTCCTGCCTTTTCTTTTATTTAAAATATTGAATACTAACTTTCTGACATTGCTGGAGAGCATCTGCCTTTTCCCTCAGTCCCACTTAGCTTGAGGCACACACAGAAAGAAACCAGAAAAACTGGTTTCAAAATATAACAGAATCCACTCTACAGCCATTCATATGTAAACAGAACAAAAAACAAACAAACAATTATACTGAAGCCAGAGACAGTGGCACAGGCCTGTCATCACCAACAGCTCTGGAGGTTGAGGCAGGAGGACTGCAAATTGGAGGCCAGCCTCAGAAACTCAGTGAGAGTCTGTCTCTAAATAAAATTTAAAAAAAGGCTGGGGATGGGGCTCAGGAGTTCAATGTCCCTGGGTTCCATTCCTGGTACCAAAAAATAAAAAAAAAAATGCAGACTTTTTGTGCTCCTGCTGGACATACCTGGAAATGGATGATTACAGCAATGACAAAGATGGAGGCAATGAGATTCCTGAGGTAGAGGTGATTCTGGTGGGAGAAAACCTCTCTAAGGGCTGGGACTTTGTCTGTGTTCATGGCCCAGGGATGGAACAGTGCAAGATGGCGACCTCCAATTCCATGCCTGTTGGCAGAGTAGGATACAAACATGAAGGGAAGAACAAAGGGCTGGACTCCGCTGGGTCTTGGGCCTCCTCCTGGCCAAAGCAGAGGCAGGAGAACAGAATAAGCCAGGAGACTCAGCCAGGAGACTCATGCACCAACAGTCACAGGGTGATGATCTGGATTTTTTTGGCACCAAGGATGGAACCCAGGGGCCCTCAGCCACTGAGCCCCACTCCCAGCCTATTTGTATTTCATTTACTGACAGCATCTCACTGAGTTGCTGAGGCCTTGCTGTTGCTGAGGCTGGCCTCCAAGTTGATATCCTCCTACCTTAGCCTCAGCAACAGGCAGAAAGGGGCCTGGCCTGAGGAAAAGGCAACAGACCACCCAGGGACACTGCAGCACAGGGCACGAAGGTCTGAGCACTTCAGAAATGGCATGAGACTGACTTTAGAACAAGAACACAGTGGGAAACACTGTCACCATGGCCCCTGCAGCCCAGGTCGGTGCTTTACTAAACGTGGCATCTGTGGGCAGAGTGGCTAATAGCTGGGGACTCAGATGTCCCAGTCTCTCCCTGGGACTGCATTTTCCTGTTACCCCAGAGTTGGAACAGCAGGACTCGTGTCACCTTCTGGATGGCCACTCAGATGGGCCATTAGTCCTGTAGACCACATGGACAGGATATCTGTGACAGAAACGCTGTACTAACTTTCCCTGGCCCCCTGGCATACCCGTGGTGGTCTTCTTACAGCCCCTCTCCCTGCCACCTGTGGCTGTGTAGGACAACCGCTGATGTTTCTATGGTAAAGAATCTGGAGACATGAAACCTTGAGCATTTTGTAAAGGAGGAAGTTCAGCAATCTCAGTAGGAGAGAGTAGGGACTTGTCCTGGATCCTCTTGCCACCAATGACCTCTCTGAATCCCTGCACTTGCTCCGCTGAGCCATAAGTGGACCCTCAAACAGACCAACTCATCTCTGCCCCAGGGCCTTTGCACCCGCCAGGTTCTCTAGATGGACCTGTATCACTCTTCCCCAGTCACCCCATCTTCCTTCTCTGCTCTATTCTGACCCCGGGGCCCTGGGATGACACTGACGCTCACACACCTTACGTTCTATCCCTTTGTATTATTAGCACCCACAGAAGCACCTAGTGCTTAACAGCACCTTACTGACAAATGTCTGAAATGAAAGGTGGGTGACATCAATGGCAGGGTGTGGGCCTTAGAAGCTTTCTGAATGTTTAACATGGTCATTTCTTGAAAATCACTACCCTCTGATCTCTAGGAAATGGGTTGTTTCATGCACTAGTGTTATGGGGGCAAGAGCCATGTGACATCTGTACTGTCCACCTCCCTCCCAGCCTGGACTGTCCCAAACCTCAGGGAAGAAGGACCAACTGCACTCTCCACTCTAGGGGCCCTTCCACACCCCACTTTACAGGTCACAAGCTGAGCCGTGGTGGCACTCCTGCTAACAGGAAAGCCTTTCAGCTGAAAGCTACCTGAGCCTTCTCCACCATCCTCTTGCCCGTCCTGGGGCTGTCCCCGTGGCTCCACCATTTTGGCTCCTTACAGCACCACTCAAAGCCCCCCAGGTAAGATCTCTGCCCCAACGAGGTACCAGAGGTGGCCAAGGCAGCCACCTCCATGTCTCAGTTGTCTGTGGCCTTCATCTCTCCCTAAGTCCTAAGGCCCTCAGTGTGATTTCACACTGGCTGACTCAGGCTGAATGGCTTTGCCACCTTGCCAGACATTTTCTCAGCCTGTCTCCAAGGGACAGCAAATCATTCCTTCAAAACTGTCCCCTCACTCACCATCCTGCTCCAGAGCAAAGTGATCCTCTGGCTGGCTGCCATGGCCCAAGCCTTCACTGACTGGTCCCCTGTGGTCACCACTGCTCCCACTCTTTTTGAAGGCAGCCCCCCGCCAAAGCCAGGAGGTCTTGGCAGACTCCTAAACTCCTACCCAGATTTCACCGCCACATCCACAGCTGGGGCCCAGCTGCTTTGCCCCCAGATCCTCAATTCACCTTAGATTTTCTGAAATTCTAGGAAGAGTCTCGTGTCACCTTTGCCTATTCTTCTGTAAGTGTCACCGACACTCCTACCTGGGGTTCAGTCTTTCCCATGGGATCTCTCAGGCACCCTACAGGGACGCATCTGCAGTTTCCTCAATTTGATGTCATGGCACTGAAAGCCAAGAACCAGCTCCACAGTCAATTCCAAAAAAACACAAAAAATGCACACAAATATTTTCCATGAGAGACTTCCTAGCAAAAATCAGATTCAGGGATCAGAGGCCAAAAGAAAAAGAAAAGAAAAAAAAGTCAATTTCCCTCTTCTAAGAAGTTTCACATGTTTTTCAATTTTTATTTTATTAAGATGTGTAAGCCAGGTGTCATGGTGCATGCCTGCAATCCCAGTGGCTCTGGAGGCTAAGGCAGGAGGATTGCAAATTGGAGGCTAATGTCAGCCAAATTGGGGCTCTAAGCAACTCAGCGAGACCCTGTCTCTGAATAAAATACAAAAGAGGGTTGGGGACGGGGCTCAGGGGTTAACTGTCCATGAGTTCAATCCCCAGTGCCTTCCTCCCCAAAATGGCAATACTGTGGGTTGAACCCAGGAACAGTCATTCTACTCATGACTGTTTTGAGACAGGGTCTCACTTATTTGCTAAGGCTGTCCTTGAACTTGTAATCATTGAACTAACTGCTCCTTGCCTGAACAAGTGGTTTGGTGTAGAAATTTTATGTTTAGAATCTTATTCGCTAAGAACAACTGCTAAAATATGTGCAGATGATTGCCCAAGGATATTCACTTCGATGCTAACTGTGACTGAGAAAGAACTGAAATGTCCACCAGAAGACAATAGACTAAAATCAACACTTCTTTATCTTTTCAGTGCAGGTTCCTGCTAAGAAATTTGAGGCAGGATTACTCTGTGGCATGCTAACTGTCCTTGAAATATTCTTATAAGACATGAAAGTTTAGATATCATTTTGATTGTAAGTGTTGTTGTTGTTATTGTTATAATAATAATAATAATTATTATTATTATAATTATTATTATTATTATTATTTGGTACTAGGGATTTAACCCAGGACCACTTAACCCCTGAGCCCTGTCCCCAGCTACTTTTATATTTTATTTAGAGACAGGGCCTCACTAAGTTGCTGAGGCTGGCCTCCAGCTTGTGATCCTCCTGCCTCGGCCTCCTGAGCTGCTGGGATGATAGGCTTGAGCTTCTGCACTCAGCTATAATTTTAAACATTTGCACACTGAAAATTCAGAAGAAATGATTCTGAAACAGTTATTTTCCCCCAGAGGAATACTCTGCATACATGAAAACTTCCAGCAGATGTGCCCAACGGGAGGCAGGGCCCTTACCTTGGTCGGTGTTGATGGTGGTGGGGTTGAAGGCCTTCCTCAGGATGGTTTCACAAATGTTGCTTGAGATGGAGAGGGAAAAGCCAGAGCCCAGGCCGTGCCCTTTATAATGAAGCTCATGCAAAAGGAAGACGATCAAGCCTGCCACAAAGAACTGTGGAATTAAAATAAATTAATTAATAGAAGTGAACTCTGTGTTACTGGCCCCAGTGCCCTGGTTCCTTCCATCTTCAATGACAGGGCTCTCTGCTATGAGGGCCAAGTAAGAGACCCTTCCTCAATCTGCCTCATGAAAATTCAGAAGCCAAAGCCAGGGTCTTTCAATTCTCTATTTTTTTTTTAAATCTATTTTTTAGTTGGAGGTGGACACAACATCTTTTTTTATTTTTATGGGGTGCTGAGGATCAAGCCCAAGGCCTTGTACATGCCATGTGAACCTCTGCCACTTAGCCCCAGGCCCAATATATTTTCTTTTTGTTTCTTAATTGTTTTTGGGTTTGCAGGTGGACAGCATGCCTTTATTGATTTCAGTATTTCTCGTTGTAGATGGGCGCAGTGTCTTTATTTGATTGATTTCTTTTTTGGGCGGTGACCAGCCTCCAACCCGGGGCCTTACCCTGCTAAGGCCAGTGTTTAGCCTTGAGCCTAGCCCTGAGCCTGGCATGGCCCCAGGTCTGGCTGAGTACTGCTGAGGAGGAAGAGGGACAACAGGGTCACTCAGTAAGCGGGGTGAGAGTGGGGGTTCACCTGATTGGTGATCAGAAGGCAGATCCCAGAACCCATCTTTGAGGGGGTCCCTGTCCATGCCTATCATCACATCCATAATGGACTGGCCGATGGTGAAAATCATGCCAAACACTAGGGTCCTAAGAAAATCTTGAGCAGAGTGTGGCAGGAATATAGATGATAAATACTGACACTGCCCATAGGCAAGTGCTTTACTAAACTTCAGACCAGTCATCCTAAATTCTTTTTTTAAAAAAATGATCTTGAATTCTTAATATGGAAAAACATTTTTAAAAAATTGTCAATGGTAAGGAGAAAACTTCTGAGGCTGTAGCTCAGTGGTAGAGGCACTGAGTTCCATTTTCAGGTCTGCATAAAAAATATTAAAAACAAAGAGAGAAAGAGAAAAAACACCCAATTTGGGCTTTAGAAAAATAATGCAAATTTTTTGTTTGTTTGTTTTGATTTTGGTACTAGGGATTGTACTCAGGGTCACTCAACCACAGAACCTCATCCCCAGCCCTATTTTGGTTTTATTTAGAGACAGAGTCTCACTGAGCTGCTTAGGGCATCGCTGTTGCTGAGGTTGGCTTTGACTCACAATGCTCCAAGATCAACCTCCCGAACTGCTGGAATTAGAGGTGCGCACCACTGCACTAAGCCAAGTATATTATAAAATGTCAAAAATAAAAATTTAAAAAAGAAAACCACTTATTAGTGCTTTAGAAGGATAATGTATTAATTTAAGGCATTGAATAATAAATGCATTACTTAATATTTAATAATGCATTACTTAATTCATTAATGATTAATGCATTAATACATAAAAATATTCTACAATCTTGATTTGTGTCTGAAACTCACAATTTAAGTTAGATGGATTTCTCACTGAATTATTTAACCTACTAACTTAAGATCTCAAAGACATGCTGTATGGAAGATGGCAGAGTAGAAAATTGTAAATATTGTTTTCTAAATAGCACATTCCAGTTAACAGAGGCTAGGCTTGGCTGACTCTGAGGCTGGACCCCATTATTGGGGCTGCCTATCATTTGATACAGCCAATACTCTTAACCTAGTTTAACAGCATGTAGAAACTGAGACTCCAGAACTATTTTCTAAATTTCTTCCACATCAAAAAATCTAATCAACAGCAGAGCTGGACTGAGAGGATCACCTTTTTGCTCATTAAATCCTTCTAAATACAGAAGAAAAATAGCACTTGCTAAATAACTACCATGTGTTAGGCACTGTGAGAGTGATTATTTAATTTAATCCTCTTTTTTTTTTATACTGAGGACTGAGCAGACGTGCTTCACTTCTGAGTCTCATCCCCAGCCATTTTTTATTTTATTTAGAAACAGTGTCTCACTGAGGTGCTTAGGGCCTCACTAAGTTGCTGAGGTTGACCTCCAAATAGTGATCCTTCTGCTTCAGCCTCCAAAGCTGCTGTAATTAGAGGCATACTCCACAGGATCTGGCTTTGATAGAATTCTTATGACAGCTCTGAAGTAGATGTCACCTCCTTCGTGAGGTATGGAAATCATGGCTGGTGAAGGGGTGACCTCCATGCACTGATCCTTCAAGTCCATCCTCTGGGGCATTCCGGCCCTCCCCTGCCCTGCCTGGCCTTCCCCCATACCCAGCACCACCCAGAAGTGCTCTCTCACTAACAGGCCATGGAGCACCTACAGGGTCGGCAGGCAAAGCACACAGGCCAAACTGGGCTGTTTTAATGCCCCCAATTTTAGAGCCAATTCAAATTCTCAACTGGACACCAGAAATTTACCCATGATCTTTCTTAAAGTTCTGGGCTCACGTTGAAGAGGGCTTGGTCTTTTGGGGTGTCACCCACTTCAATCATCTTGGTGCAAGCCAAGAGCTGCATGATGAGGCCCAAGTTGACCATTGCAGAGATACCGAGCTCCATGAGTGTGCCTAAGGAAACGGGCAGCCACAAAGCCTCTGTGAGCTCAAGAAAGCAAGACATTATTTAATAAAATGAACGTACAGAATTGAATGTGACCCCTTTTCCACATTGGATGGGCTTCAGGTTGCTGGCAGCAATTATAGCATAACCCCCCAAACCCGAAGATAAGAACACAACTCAGTTTCTCTGTCGAGCCCACCAGACCCCATGTCATTCTGTTTGGAAAGTCACGTACCCATCAAGAGCCTACTGCATTCCCATCCCCATGGACAGATCCATTCTGGCTGGACAGAGAGGCCTGTCCTTCATCAGTTCATAAAACTGGAGAACATTCCAATCATTTCCTGAGTCTGCAGATGGGGCTGGCACATTTGAATCTAGTTGGGAATCAACCTTCCCTTTCCATCATGTTCAGATGAGCTCTGATTCTGAGTGACTGGAACCTCTTTGGAACCCCATTTTTAAACCGTGTTCATCAAATGCACCATCAACATACACAAAAAAATCATTTCTAGACACACAGGTGACTGGTTAGATTTGACCCTCCACTGTCACTCATGGTTTTGATCCATATGTTTCACCTGTAGATATGAAAAAGATGCAGCTGAGAAACCAATAGAGAGTTCTAGAGAGTATTCTATGTGGACTCACCATCTCATTTCAGGGATTTCAAACACTCTAGTTTTTTTAAGTTTTCAGAAATTCTCAAGCAGAGACTTATCTTGCTCTTCCAGGTTTTGTATTGCATTCAAACCCAACTCTTAAGAAGATGGTGTTTCCCAGGCTGAATGCACCGTTGATCAGGCTATTTGACGTGGCACATGCAGACTTTCCAGGCCACAGAGCTGCCCATTCTCTGAGCTCCACAGAAAGGCTGTAGTTTAACTAAATGGTGCTGGTCCAGCAGAAAAGAGGCACAGTGAGTCGAAGCCTCCCGCTGTTGGAGGCCAGAATCCCTCACATCCAGTAGAAAGGGTCCACAGAATCTGAGGCCATAATACCAAACAAAGAATCTGGAAACAAGTAGAAACCAAAGGAGTGGCACATGGTTCCCCCCTCTCCCCCTTTCCCCAACAAAAGCACAGGAGACCGGATTGACCTGACAGCAGACTAAGAAGATGAAAAGGGGGATGGCTCGCCACAGCACCTTTGCCTTCAACTGGACCTGAAGAAGAGGTAGAATCAGAGGACATGAAGTTTCCCAGTAAGTCATTAAAAATAGAGTCCAACAGACACTTTCTCTGATCACCAAGAAAGGCCAAGGTGGGCTGGTGGCACAGCTCCATGGGGAAGCACTTGCCGAGCATGCATGATGTTCTGAGTTTAGTCTCCAACAGAAAATCTCCACCAAAAAAGCGAAGAAGTCAAAACATGCACCAGGCAGAGTCCTGAAAGGTGAGTCTCATGCTTTCTGTGGACAAACCCAATGCGAAGATGTCCGTACGTATCACGTCTGGGAATGCTCATATTATACAGCATCATGATCTTCCCACTGCTTAAGTGAGTTCAATGGCAAAGCTGTACTCTTAACCATTGACATGAACAGTTTAGATCCTCAAGGAGGGGCAAGAGGAAGGCAAGTTCAAAGACAGCCTCAGCAAAAGTAAGGCAGTGAGCCACTCTATGGGACCCTGTCTCTCAATAAAAAACAAACTAGGTGTGGAGACATCTCTCAGTGAGTGGTTGCTTCTGAGTTCAATCCTAGGGATAAGTAAGTAAGTAAGTAAGTAAGTAAGTAAGTAAATTCTTTCTGTTGTTGATATTTTTAAAATAATATTTAATCTTTATTTTATTTACCTCTTCTCTGATGTTTAGTATTTTTTATTCTACTAGCTTTGGGTCAGGCATGTTCTTGATTTTCTACCTCCTTGAAGAGGAATTCTTGGCTGTTTTCTTTTTTGATATAGGTATGTACTGATCTAATCTTAAAATTGCCTCTGCTCTATGATATAGGGATTTTATTTTGTGTTTCTATCATTTTTCTCAAGAATCTTTATAAATTTCCATTCTGTTTGTCATTGACCCTGCTATTTGAGAGCTTTTTGTTATAATCGCAGACATGCAGGATGTTTCTGAAGTTCCACCTGTTGTAAGTTTCCAGTTTTATTACATTGTGTTCAGAAAAAAAGTTATTTCAAATGATTTTTAGCTTTTAAAATTTGTTAAGGTTTGTTTTATGACTTAATCTGTTGTCTATTCTGGAGAATGTTGTTGGTACTGTTGTGAAGAATTTGTCGTCTTTTGGTTTTTGTTGGAAAGTTCAGTTAAGCCTATCTGCTCTGCAGTGTATTTTAAATTCTGTGTAAAGCAAGAAGAGACAGAAGCAAGGTGTTGTGTATATTGTATTTCTGATGAGAGGATTAAGTCTGTGAGATTTTCCAGCGTACTTATGGTTTTGTTTATGTGACTTCTGATAACAAATAGGGTTTATTTTGTGTGTGTGTGTGTGTGTGTGTGTGTGTGTGTGTGTGTGTGTGTAGGGGTGTTGTATGTTGTATTTCTGTGTGAATGCATACTCAGTGTTTGGTTATTTCATGTGCATGCCTTCAGGAAGTGTAGAGTATATAGGAATGTATAAGCCTGCATTTGGAAAGTATACATTATAATTGCATGACCTTCAGTACCTGGGTGATAACAGGCAGGTGTATTTGTGGGTATGTATATATTTTTTTAGAAAGGAAGTGGTGGTGTGTGTATTCGGGGAAAGCAGGGATAAAGGTGATTTATGCATCTGTGTTTTTGTTGGGATGACAGTGAGTTGTGGGTCATGCACCTGTTTCTAAATGTGAGGTGTTTTAATGATATCTGTGGTGAAAAGGGTTTTAATGAGTGTGCATCTTTCCATGTATGTGCCTCAGCAAGAGGTGTTCACAGGTCTCTGTGGCTGGATGGCATGTGTGCATAAAAATCTCTTTGAACTTCCCCAAGATTGAGTGGAACCAGAAATACCCTGATTACAAAAATGTAACATTCTTAACCCTAAATGACACAGGTACAACCACTCACATACACACATAACCATTTAAGCTAATTAGAGTCATAAAGCTATAAGAATAGGGCGTTATAATCCACTGGTATATTAACCTATTTAAGATGGTTGGGCTTTTTATACAAAAAATCCTGAAGTAGTCCTGAAGAATGTTTGTATTGAAACAGATGAGAAATATTGGTTGAGGCCCACTGCTATTTTGTGTTTCACTGATATTAATGCAGAGACCATTAGGAGCAGCGCACTAGCTGAGCTGAATAAAGATAGCCAATTTCAAAGAAAATCATATTTTATATAATACAGGATCTTTTAGATCACATCAGGTTAACTCTTTTGGAAAGCAAATGTGTAAGCCATGCAGTTCACAAGACATGACATGGATCATCCACATTCCGCATGGCTTGTGAGGCCTCTGTTTGGCAGCAGAAGACCCTCAACACTGGTTCCCAAAAAAGAGATTCCTGCAGTCCAATATTGGGATTAGAAAATTGTAGTAAACTATGGTGAAAGCAATTTTGAAGACAGATGCCTTCTGTTTGTTTCCAGAAAAAAGAGTAAGGAAAATATAAGTTAAAAAGTCCTTTTCCAAGAAATCCTATTTGTTTTGCTTTGTGAGCATACCCTATAGAAGAAAATAGAATTCTGACTGTGAGGGGAAATCTGGACCTCCAGTGATTGTTATAGAAGAATAGGAAATGTTGACACCAAGGGTATGCTATTAAGTACTTAGCATAGGACTGCCTACTTCTTTGAGAGAAGGCTCTGTGGTAAATAGAAAATGCTGGTAAAATCTTTTCTTTTGATTTCATGAAACCTAGAGTTTTATTTGATGTTTGAGATCCACTGTGCTTTGAAATACAATCTTCTTAGCATCCCTGCCACAAGTTTTTATGAAAGGTGATTTAGCGTACTGTGATGGGCTAACATCCATTTCTTCTCTTTAAGGGAAACATTTTTTACTAAAAAAAATAAAAATGGTCAATACTCTTTAATAGGGAATTTTATTCATCATTGAGTGGAGGCTTTCTTAAAATGCTTTTATTCAAACACATCTTTTTTTAGAGAGAGAGAGAGAGAGAGAGAGAGAGAGAGAGAGAGAGAGAGAGATTTTTATATATTTTTTTTTAGTTTTTGGTGGATACATCTTTATTTGTACATGGTGCTGAGGATCGAACTCAGGGCCGTGCACATGCCAGGTGAGCACACTACTGCTTGAGACGTATCCCCAGCCCCCTCAAACACACCTTTTATTTAAAATATAGAAATGACTGGCTTTACAAAGCCAGTTATGTAAAAAAAATTCAGACACTTTAAAATAAACATATCACTCACATTATATTTTCTACAAAAATATTTTATTTACCATTAAATTTAGAAAAATATAAAAGAATCAAATTATTTCACATACATATAAAAGTTAACCTTAGATAAAACATATATAAATTTATACATAGTGTTCTATAGTGCACATACACATACATATTCTAAAATATATATTAGATTTAATCGACTTGGAGAAAAATTTCAGGAAGTATCTAGAATTGATATTGTTTAATAAACTTTCATGAATAAGTAATGACAAAATCGTGTCTAAACTTGTGAGAAATAGTTTCATATGTTATCTTTATCCCAAGAAAGTAAGTTTTCAGAGATTTATCAGAGGATACATAATCTGTCATTCCTCACTGTCTTATCATGCATTCACTACTTTTCTTATTTTTAGTGTGGATTCTCTAGTGCATTAAGAATTCTTTCTTCATTTGTATATTTAGTTTTCCACTTCTACCTATTTTGTTTTACTTTCATAATCACTCTTTGTATTCTGTCTTTCTGTATCTCAAAGAATAGATTTAAATGAGACAATATATTATTTTTTAATAAATGAATATATTTTAGTTGCTTAAAAAGTATTTGGGTTTTTTTTTTCATAATATGTTACAGTTATTCTTGAGTATTACAAACTCCACAATGGAATATATACAACATTTCAACATATATAAACATGCTTTTTTATTTTTGTATTTAAATATTTGATTTCCTCTGAATTTGCTCACAATCTTTTATGACATAATTTTTAGATTTTATTCTAATTTATTATAAAAGACAGTAGAATGCATTGTAATTCATATTACCCAAATAGAGTACAATTTTTCATATCTCTTGTACACAACAGAGTCACACCATTCATGTCTTCATACATGTACTTAGGATAATGACATCCATCTCATTCCATCACTTTCCTATCCCCATGCTCCCTTTCTTGCCCTTCCTCCACGCTGCCTTATCTATAGTTTTTTCTGTTCCTCCCATGCTTCTCCCTCCTTTCCATTACGTATCAGAAATTTTATGTCACAGAAAACATTCAGCATTTGCTTTCGGGGGATTGGATTACTTGACTTAGCATAATATTCTTCAGCTCCATCTATTTACTTGCATATGCCATGATTTCATTCTCTTAAATGATGAGCATTATCCCATTTTGTATAAAAAGAAAATTTTCTTCATGAATTCACATTCTGAAGGGCATCACAGCATACTAAAAGAATGCAGCTACAACAATGTTTATACTACCACAGTTTAAAAAATGATTTTAACTATCAGATTATAAATGCTTTTTCTAAAAATCTGATATAAAGGTATAAAAACTCTACATGGTTTCTATTTAACATTGTGGATGTTGAAGGTGTTGAATATTTTCTTATATATTTATCATCAGAAATACTATTATTACTACTAATAGAATGTTTCTAAAATGAAAATATTAAATGGAGAAGCCAATAAAGTAATAGCCTTGCCTCATAATGTATTTGGTGTAAGACTTTGTAAATATTATAGTATTTTTTAGGTATAAAACCTTAACTAGATTTCATTTGAATCTTAGCTTTTCACACTTAATAACTTTATAAACTATGATATATCACTTTACTCGGGGATTCTCAGTTTACTTATCTGTCAATCATTAATAATTGCTCTCAGATTTTTCTGGAAAATTTGAACATGCCCAACATTGTTTTCTTTTTCTTTTTTAAAAATATTTATTTATTTATTTATTTTTTAAAGAGAGAGAGAGAATTTTAATTTTAATTTTTTTTTTTTTTTTTTTAGTTTTTGGTGGACACAACATCTTTGTTTGTATGTGGTGCTGAGAATCAAACCCAGGCCACACACACTCCAGGCGAGTGCACTACCTCTGGAGCCACATCCCCAGCCCTGTTTTTTTTTACTTATATGTTATGAAAGAAATTTTTAGAGTTCTCTAAAGTAAAGTAGCCCTGAAAAAAAGCAAACGCTCTATACAATGTAGACATGCAGTGGTCATAACTTTTGAGATCAGAACTACATGAAGCTTGGTTTTGTATACTCCATCATTTCAAGTTTTGTAAACAAGGGATAAGACAATGTTTCTATACCATGAAGAAGACCTCATAGCAGGACAGGTACACACTGCAGTCACTTATCCCCATGAAGTCCCAATATCACATCCACTTATCACGTCCACCACATTTGCAAAAAACATCTCATTACATCAAAACTGGTATATGAGATGTAACCTCACTAAAAGTCTCACCAAGCACAAAAAAAAATTGGACACCATACAAGGGAGGGAGGAAGCCAGGACCAGATCAAACAGAAACTGCTTGCATTAAGACCTGTAGCCACCTTGGTGATGTAGCTGAACACAAAGAAAAATCAAAGCATGCGTATTGGGGTTTATAGATAAGTGTGCAAAAAGCTTATTTGTTCTAAGGCAAGGAAGCAATGTAAACCATTATTGTAACTATACACTTATAAATCACAATTTTAAACAAAAGGACAGAAAAACAGGCAGAAGTATCAAATTAAAGAATAGGATAGAGTTTTTAAGTCATAACAGAAGACTTGACAATCCTTACCAAAGGGGTGAAGATGTACAGAAATTTTCCTTTATGAAGGTTATTTGTGGAAGGAGTGAGTTTTTCGTTTCTGAAGAAAATTTTGGCAGAAAGTATAGAATAAGAGAAGGAATAGCAAAAGCACAAAGGTCACAGAAGGAAGCTAGAGTCTAGTAAGATGTTCAGTTAAAGGGTTGGGGATATAACTCAGTTGGTAGAGTGCTGTCCTCACATTCACAAGGCCCTGGGTTTAAGCCCCAGTACCCAAAAGAAGTTCAGTTACAAATGTTTATTGTGTTTATCATGATGTCATTTAGAACTATTATTAGTATTATTATTTAAATCAGGAATTGAACCCACAGGTGCTAAACTACTGAGCCAAACCCCAGCTCTTTCTTTCTTTTTTCTTTCTTTCTTTTTTTTTTTTTTTTTTGAGACTTAATCTTGCAGAATTTCTGAGACTGGCTTTGAGCTTGCAATTCTCATGCCTTAGTCTCTACAGCCAACCAAGATTACAGGCATTCACCACCATGCCCAGGTTGAAATTTTTTAAAGTTATTTTATTTTTATATGTCAGGACTTCATCTGACAATGATTGTATTTTCTTTTGCTAATGTTTTGAATAGAATCTGTACATTATACCACAAATAACCAAAAAACTCACTCTTTATGTAAATATGATATTGTCTTAGCGTGAGTGGAATGACTCTGCAGTTCTTTAAGTGACTCCCTAAGTATCATCAAGCATAATGTCAAATCTTTGATATTGTTCCATAAGAAATTTGGAAAAGAATGTGCCACATTAAATGTATATTCTAATAAAATTAAAGAGCCTTGAAAAATATGTCCCAGATACTTGTGCTTTAATCCATTATGAGTAATGTTTTAGACTGTATAGTTGAGAAAATAAATGTTGTTTAGAACCCCACATCTCAGTGATTTATTTAATCAATGTTTATTTCCCACTCTAAAAGGTCTAAAGTGAACAAAATCTAATGGTCAGGCAGGTATACTGTGTGACTTACATCTGAGATAGTTTTCAGAACTCTGGGGTTCCTGCATTTCATGGGTTTTAAGAATCATTTTTCCTCTACAATTTGTTAGTATCACAAGAGTACATGTTTCCATCAAAATTATCAACCTTAGTCTCCCAGACTTTAGAAATCTTCACTTTGTGATGGTGTGCTTTGGGAGAGGCATTAGCTTTCAGAATCAGTTTCAGCCTTCAGCACACTTGTTCGTGCTACTTGCCATCTTGAAGTATTTTTTCCAGGAAAAAGTATGCTTAGAGAGTTATTTTGTGTATGGAGACAAACTTGAATTTTTATTTAACTTACCTCTTGTCTGATTCATGTCTCTTAACCAGTGATGAATTTCTATTAATCATTTTACATGAATAATAAATGTAAAGGCATATTTAATAGAATAAAATTATAAGTAAAAAGACAATGAGCCATTTTGCCTTCATTAGGATTGCCAAATGAGAAAGAAATTTAATGTATTTTAAATATTTGTAATTTAAAATTATTGTACTTAAAATATTATAGCAATACCTTTAAAACTGTTTCTTTATCTTAAAATATATGATTGAAACTTTATAACTTAAAGATTATTTTTTTAAACCTGAACTCAATGAATCACATCTCACCAGGTGCAAAACTCAAAAATGAAGGCAGAGAACTTGTATATTAAGAACAAGATTATTTTTTTAAAAAAAATAGATGGCTATTTTAAAATCTGAAAGATAATGTTGAAAAGATCCTTCAGAATGAAAACAGAAGATTAGACAAGGAGATTAAATTTTCCTAACGTGATTCTAAAATGAGAGAAATGAGATATGGAAAAGGGGAGACAGAACATGAAAAAATAAAATTCCCTACTGCTGAGTGGGAATGTGAATCTTGAAAGAGTTTTAAGTCTTTCCACAAAGTAAAAAGTGATCATGAATAAAGGTGCCAAAACCACAGTTGTCCCTGTGTTACCACCAGTCTCTCTGTCTAAAGACACAGGAGAAGTTGTTTCACGTTTTTTCAGATAAGATTTAAAACTAAACATACAAGCCAGTCAACCTTTCTTTAAACTATGAGCTAAACATAAAGACCATGGTGTCAATACAGACTTTATATCCTGTGATATTACTGTGTCTGTGTTTTAAACAATTTCATCTGTTGCTTTATGAATTTTTAAAAATGACCGAATTCTGTAATGGAGTCCTTTGTAAATTACCTGATAAATGTTGAATAAGAAAAAGTTATCTACCATATCTAGGAAGGCATTAAAATTAATTAATCTATAGAACTAGAAGTAAAAGTGTCCCAGAAATGAATGTAAATTTGCTAGTTTACATTTAACTTCTGGATTCTTACCATGTATCCATTAAATTATAAGATTTGAAGAAAAATATTTTAAGACAGTTTGTACTAGTTATTTGTCTTGGCTAAGGGAAGTCAGACCTCTTAAGACCAACTCCATTCCTCTTTGATATACCCCTAAATGCTGTGTGGTCCTGCACTGGCTTTGGCCTTGTTTTTCAGTTCCTACTCTTCTGTAGCACTTTTTGTTCTGACATTATTTAAATAGTGCTCTCATTCTGGGTGGTTCTACACATTCTGTATTATCAGTAACAAGCACAGGGTAATCATTAATTATTGAAAAAATACGAAGGAAAATTACTTCTAAAAAATAGATAAAGAGAGCTAATTATTTTCTTTAACTTTTTTAAGACCTAAATATAATTACTCAAAAACTTGTTCTTCATTTTTTTTTTGATGTCACACTGGAAAGACATGAGAGAGACACATGGACAGACACAGGGGATGTATAAAATTTTCTGAGGTTAAACCTTATTGTGCACACCCATTTCTCATGTATTTGCTTAAAATTCTGACTTCTTTTCTCTAATATATAAAATCATTAAGATTTGGTAAATTAGAATGCTTATTAGTTTTGACTTTACATCAAAATTGATTGATATTTTCTTGCCACGCATTTATTTATTTCATGATCCTCAGATTTTTGAGGCTTACTTAATATTCTTATCATCTTTCTCTTATGCTTGCATTACTCAGAGACAGAATTGCTGTATTCTTTCATATGTATTTCTTAAGAGCAAAAACTTCAGAGTATTTGTTTGGGTATCAAAGGTATTTTAAATTAATCTCATGGTAAAACAACTCTAAATACTCCTTTCTATGTTTTACATTTTCAAATTGAGGTTTTTTTCAGAGCATATTTTACTGAATATTTGTGTTTCACAATAACAGACTCAGAAATTTCAGTCACTAAAAGCCATTTATTTACTGTTATACGTGCAATTTGGATTTTTAATTTTGTGCAGCTACAATCATATTTGATAATAATAGTTATGATGCTTTCATGAACAAAAGTATATTACAAAAATAGATATATTTCACTATACCTTAATAAAAATGGACATGTATATGTATCATTATTTAAATGTTTATTTTCACCTCTGGGTATATTTTACCAATATTATTATAAAATAAATCATATAGCATTTATTAATTTATGTTTATTTGGTTGTACCATATTTATTTATTATGTTATTGTTGTATACATATTACTGGTTAACACATTCTTTTTTTTAAAGAGAGAGAGAGAGGATTTTAATATTTATTTTTTAGTTTTCAGCAGACACACATCTTTGTTTGTATGCGGTGCTGAGGTTCGAACCTGGGCTGCATGCATGCCAGACAAGTGTGCTACTGCTTGAGCCACATCCCCATCCCCAGGTTAATACATTCGTAAAAAGAAAATGCTATTTGATAACCATAGTAATGGAATATTAAAGAGCTTATTAAACTACTCTTTTGATACATATTTTCTTTTATCTTTCTAAAACCTTCTAAAATGTGTAAATGTATAAATATACACATTAAGGAACAAGAGATCCTATGGCAATAAGTAATATATCAAAGAATCAAAACCTGATAAATTCAGTGCTAGAATTAACAGTTTTCCTGAATTGCAGGTCAACGATGTCTCTAATGCAGATAGTAAGCAAAACATTAAAATAACTAAATAACTGTAATTGAAATGATTCAGCAAACTATTTGGCATGACCATATATGGCCTCAATTTTAATCAAATATATATTAGATTTATTTATAATATTTAGGTTAATTTATTCCTTTATTTCCTCTATCTCTTCTTTGAGAAATGACCTCTAGTAAACAGCCTCATTTGGCCTCAGGATATGTGTACAGTAAGAAAAAAAAGTCTCAAGAGTTCTATTATATTCATAATATATTCACATATTCCCAAGGCCTTTCACATACTAGTCAGTCACACACAGCAAACAATTTGAAAGTTCATGAAGTTTTGCAATATAACATTGTTATCCTTCCAAGCCCTTTCTAAGAATTCTGTGTGATTTATTGAAAACATCAAGGAAAATGAATATGTCTTTTTAAACCCAGAACTTGAAATGACACTGGACTCAAGAGATCAAGTTTATGAAGACAGGAGTTATGTATTATGGCTTCTGTTTATCTGCAGAAGAGTTGTCAAGGTGAAAGGGGTTGTGTGAGAATGGCCTTAGGCCTGAACCTAAGCAACTCCTGTAATGCCAGATTCATGAGACCCCAATAGACCTCCAGGAGCTGAATCTGATGTAGTCAGACAAGAGTGTTTATTGTAAGCTCAAGCCTGGACTCACAACCATTTCAGATTTAGTGGTCCCAAAGAGTGAGTCTTGACCCTTAATTCATTGAGGATTAATAGATTTTGTGGGATATTGTATGCATCACAACATCACACAGCCAATCATTTCACATCACAGAAAAGTCAAACAACAACTCTTAACATTGATTAGCACATTCATTGGCAGAAACAAGTTGTGTAAGGGTGATTGGTTAGTTCAAGTTGTGGATACTTTTGAACCGATTGGTTTAGGCCATGAGAGGTTGCAAGAGTGTATATGATAAACTTGCCTAATCATGTTACCAATCAACAAAAGTACTGGGAAGGTCACCTGGTGTTTCAGGTATTTTCTGTGTCTCATGTTTTTTGTGGTAGCTAGGGGGTTGCTGTGGGTCCTAACCTAGTTTAACTGTGTCAGGATCACTTGGCATGGAAGATCTCTCCAGTTATTTACAGACAAACAACTCAGCAGGGTTAGTATATGCCTAGGAGCACTCTGAGTTTTTCCATGGACAAGGGTAACTCCTCCTTTTGGACAGGCTTTGCTCTGAAGTGGCTGGTTTCTCAAAAATGGAGTCACATCAGTTTCTCACTCCATTTAAAAAACTCCATTTTGAAACCTGAGGTCATTAATAGAGGTCACTTTTCACCAGGCACACCCACAGAGCCCTCTAATATGGCCTCAGACAAATTACTTGCCCTCACCCTGATAAGCTGAATAAAGCCTCTGGCAGGCTTTCCTCTCCTGATAAGAGTGAAAGGTGAGAATATCAGGATGGAGACCACCAGACCAGATATTTCTGACCTCAGGGTAAATGAGAATTCTGGTGGCACCTGGTAATTACAAGGTGTGGTAAAAAATAAAAAATAAAAACAAAATTTAGTATAAAAAATAGAGCTAAAAACAGGGATTTAGCCAGCCTAAACGAGTATGTACTCCAGCTGGAGAGCCTGATGAGGACCTACACTGACATCCCATCACTTGCCATCATTTTCCTATTCTCTGTGTGATCCTCACTGCTCTCAAACTCTACCACCTTGTCTGGACCTTTGTGTGAGCTGCAACTTCTCCCTGTGACCCTCTCCTCAACTGGTCGTCTATTCCCCACCAGAAAAAGCCTGTTTTGCTTTAGGACCTGATCACTGCTGTTGAGTGAGTGTGAATCTGCAGGACATAAAGCCTAAGGCTTGAGAGTTTTGAACTTAGCATTCAGAGGAAATGTCTGTCACTAGCCTGTCATGATTAAATCTGTTTTGCAATGTTCAGAATTAATCTAATATTGTTTTCTGGGAATTAATTAATCTAGAATTGCTTGGTGTTATTTGATTATCTCCACTGCAGGGCCGATCATTAAGGATTGTTGTTTTCTTCATTAGGAACCTATAGAGTAAAGTTGTATTAAGAATTTGAGTGAATAAAGAATTGAAAGGGGCAGAAATGCATGGACATTCTTTATTTCTCCCCTTGACTGCAATGCCACAAGTTTGCTCCCTGGCAAAATGTTGTTATTATTTTTAAAGTATTAAATTAAGGAATTCTTATCACTAAAGATTATTATTATCTTCAATTCTAAATGTTGACTTTACTTTTGGCATTATCTCTGTCCTTTGACTGTTATTGTTACGGCTATTTACTGGTAATGAGGCCTTGCTTTCCCAATGCTGAAGTATAACACCAGAGAAGGACATCAAGGCAAGTTTAGAGTGGAAAGTTGAAGCTTTATTAAAGGACAGCAGAAAAGACTTCTCCCTGGAGGAAGAGGGGGACCCAATGAAGTGGTACCCCCTTTCTCCACAGAAAAGTCCACTTCACCATGGCTGATTTGGGGACTGTCAGCCAAAGAGTCTCTGCAAAAGAGTTCAATGTAGATAAACTTTCTATTTTTGTGTTGCCCTGTTTACTTGGCCACTGGCCAAGGTGCTGGACACCCCCTTACTATTTTCACAAATATATCCAGTATAGTACTTGGAAGAAATTGCAAACAAGGCCTCTGGCCTTGAGCTGGGCTTCACAGAGATGTCTACATTTTTAAGATAAGTTACAAATTGGCTCCATGGTAACAGCTGGCAGAGGGAAGAAGAAAGGGAAGAAGAAGTTCTCCTCTTTTCAAGTGTTGTCATTGAAGTGTTAACTTGCCCAGAACAGTGTAAGAAAAAGCTGCTTTTGTGTGAACTTCTGCAGACTGTAAACTTCTGAGCCCCTCTACTTACATGCTGGGTATAAAACTCTGAAACTCCCTGAACTTGGAGAGATTGATTGATAACAGCAAAAGCTGTGCTTTCTGAACCTGGATGCAGCCAAATGAAACTGTTTCTTTCTATCTTCAGTGCCTTGCTTCATTTGTCCCTACAACAAACTGGGACACAGCACTGGAAGGACTACTGTCACATGTGATGAGTCAGGTTTTGCAAGAGAAAACACCAACTGGGCTGCTATCCCATACATCTTTCCCACTTAGAGTAGCAATCTGACACTGATTATCACCCCCAAACCTCTCCCCACAACAAGAGGCCTTTACATATAAGGGTCTGCTGACTGTCCCATGTCAGTCACATGTTATTTGGAAGCCAATGACAGATCCACATGGCTCCACCACAGATGTTTTATCAGACATCTGCACTCCACTGCTCCAAGGCCAGTTCCCAGGAGGCTCCAACTCAATGGCATCTCTGTTCTACACCATTTTCATGAATTCCAGTCAATAAAGAAACTATCTGGTTCAGTCATGATGAGCAACAGGAGATCGGATGGATCTCCAGTTCAGAAATTCCTGGTGATGAGAATTTCAAATATTTCACTGTATTGGTCTAGACATCATTCAAGGATGAAGTAGGTGGCACTGTGGGTCTCAATTCTTTCAGGAACCATTAGGTGTGAGAAAACTCCATTCAAAGAATAATATATATGAGAGAAAGAGAGAGAGAGAGAGAGAGAGAGAGAGAGAGAGAGAGAGAGAGAGAGAAATATATATTAAAGACATGTAAAAGGAGCAATAGATATGCAAATTCAAATTCTTAATGGAATATATATCATTCAAAGATCTCAAAATTATTTATTTGACTTTATATAGGGTTATGTATAAACTTGTTCAAATATGGAGCTCACCATTGGTTGAACTTTCAGTTCCCCTGGGGTTTGGTGGAAGTGATCTGTTCATGGAATTTGTATTTGCCAAAGACAGAATACTCACATGAATGTACCTGTGATAGCAGGAAGGGCAATCTATATGTATATAACAATACATGTTCTTACCCAACCTACAGAGAAAGGGAATCCATAAGTTATATATTTGTTAAATTTGACGATACATGGAGAAGCATTAGAATGAAAATGTGACTAGTGATATAACACATTCCCTTGATAAAGCAAAAGGAAAATCAAAATACACAATTCCTCCTATGAACTTTCTGCATTTCTCTATTTTAGGTTTGCTTTTATGCATATGTTAGGATTAGTACTCAGAGTCTAGTAGGGTATGGGTTAGGGTCAGAGATTCAATACTTCAAAGAGAAAATATTAAAATCAATCCAATGTGTATATGAACATGTGCTACACAAGATCACCTCCCACTGTCATCCAGAAAAATGCCTTGACATTACCATCACCCCAAGTTATACACAATTAGAGGGAGAAGAAGAAGAATATCTGTGAATACATACTGGAATGGAAAATGCTCAGCAGTTCACAACCTTGTAGGTGGCAGAGGAGATTACAGTGACTGAGCCTTTAATCTCTCCTACTCTTGGTTGTGCCCTTCCAAAACCTGATCTCAGGTAGTATTTTACTGAGTCTCTGGAAACAAAGAATTGAGAAACAGAATGCATTAGTGGAAAGCTTTCCAGCACTCATCCTGGTGAATATATAAATAGACTGCTGCTTGCTTTGCAGATGGGAAAGACCTACTATGTTCCTAAGTTCCTGTATTTTTCCTGAATTTTGGCCACTCTCCAGAATGGGCTTGTGGTTTTGTGTCCAAGATATGTACCAGCTCCAAGCTCTGTGAAATGGCCATTTCCTGGATTGTTGAAAGGAATTTCAAGCATCTTAGAAAACTCAGAAATCAGTGTGACCAGTAAGGGTCTCAGTGGAGAAACCCTGCTTGGCTAGATAGCAACTCAAGTAGCATCATCAGGAGCTGTCAGTGCCATAGTGTACATCTTGTGCAGAAGTCTGTCCCCCAGCTGTGTTCTTACCTATTGTTCAATTCCCCTGCAAGTAAGGAAGGTCTTTGCCTCAGGCCACACCTTTGTGAAGCCTCAAGAAAACAGTTTCAAAATGGAAATTAAGGGGCCTCACCTGTGGTTTTTTGGTAAAGTGCTTTGTGAAGGGATGTGTCTGAATCAACCTCTTGGCACTGGGTGAGGCTGTGGCTTAGATTCTCAGCACCCCGTGAAACTAAATAAAGATCCTATATGTTCATCCAAAACTAAAATTACAGAAAAGAACAGTAATTTTGGATTAAGTCTTTCACCTCTTTCTGGTAAGGCTCCTGACCTCCATTTAGTTTGAAAAGGGATTTATTCATCAAATGAGGTGTTCCAAGCCCTGAAGTAGCTAGCATATAAGTGGTTGTGTTTTCTGCCTTGGACTTTGAATAGCTGGGATAACAGGTATACACCATATCATTACACATAAAGAATCTACCCCCAGCAGTCAGTAGGCTTCTAATTTGAGAAGTAGGGCAGTATTAAACAAATTCTTCTACTTAATCTCATCTAAAATTAGTCAAGTTCCCAATGAAGCTACAGAAACAAAATTTCTATCAATATTCTCTATTGATAGAAATTTTTATTTGCCAAACTCAGTTGTAGTCATATCCTATGGAGTGATAGTCATATTCTATCACTAACTTTAGCATCCCAGATCTGGTCTCTTTATTTGTCAAAGCCAGCTCCCCAGTTCCTTCTCTGCCTCAAGGCGTCCCATTCCCATGGGTGAGCCCACTGCCCCTTATTTAAGGCAGTGTACTCTCACTTCAGTAACTCCTCATGCTCTGTCTAGTGAGTGTCTCCTTCAATTATCTGTTCACAAAAAGAACCTTGAACTACAAACCTTGTCATTGCATCCATCTTGCAAGAAAATCTTTCATGATTAGAAGTTGAAAACAACTAGAAATAGAAGAAAGAAAAACAGCTGGATGATATAGTGTATACCTGTGATCCCAGCTATTCAAAGTCCAAGTCAGAAAACACATAAGTTCTAAACCACCCTGAACCCCTTGACCAGATTCTGTCTCAACATTTTTAAAAGGGTCAGGATTTAATTCTGTTGCTGGGAGTATGCATGTCTAGTATATGTGAGACCATGAATGCAATTCTTGATACTGAAAAAAATGAAAAATGCAAACAACAACAAAATAAAGATCACACATGAGAAATTACCTTCTAATACAATAACTAATCAAAAAAACAAAATATTTTCTTCCCAAAATGGAAAGAAGACAATTTTACATGCTTTCACTTGTTCTTTTTAACATATTAGAAATCCTGGTCAGATCAATCTGAAAGAAGTACAGGCAGAGGGCATGCCAAATGGAAAGGTAGAAGTATAAAAACCTCTGTTTATCAGTGAGATAAAGTTATATCTGGAGAATCTCAAGATTCCAAGAAAATAATCACCACAATGAATAAATTCAGCAAAGGTGCCAATACAAAAACCCCACACACACAAACTGTGTTTCTATACACTAATAATAAATATTTATATATATGAAAAGAAAATCAAGAAAACAATTTCATCTGACAAGTAAAATAAAATGTAATACTACACCCAATGTATTACTACCCAATCAAGTAGATCAAACGTGAAGACTTTAAAACAAGCAATAAAACTTAGAATAACAACAAAAAGTGAAAGGTATCAAATGATCATGGGCAGGAACACTTAAACTTGTTAACATATCAACACTATCCAAAGAAATCTACAGTTTCTGTTCCATCCCTAAAAAAATTCCAAACTTCTTTTTTTCATGAATACCATTTTTATTTCATGTTTTTATTTACTCATATTCGTTTTACATGAGAGTAGAGAATATTTTGATTTATTCATAAAAACATGGAATGGATCTTATTCTAATTAAGATCCCAGTCTTGTTGTACGTGATGCAGAAATTATTCATTGCAAAAAATTTAAAATTCCATCCTAAAATGATAGGGAATGTGAAAACAACCAACTTCAGGAACATTTTGAACAAGAACAAAATTGGTGGTCTAACCTGTCATAATTTCAAGACTCCATGCTATAAATTTACCAGTCATACAAATACAAAATATAGAAATGTTGATTAATAAAACAGGGTAAGAAATTCAGAAATGAAATAAAATAAGTTCTCAAGTGATTTCTGTCAATAGCATTCCACGGAAATTTACAGTATTTTCCACAAATACTGTTGAGAAGACTGAAATGATAGCAACACATGAAACAAGGAAGTTGGGCCCTTATCTGACACCATGGACTTAAATTAACTCAACATAAATAGGGGACCTAAATGTAAGATCTGAAATATAAAACTCATAACACACAATAGAAAAAGCCCAGGACAAGGGATTTTGACAGAGACGTTTTGAAAAGCACATCAAAAGCACAGGCACCAAACGGAAGAAACAATCTGAACTACATCAACCCGAAAACTTTGATTCATCAATGGACACATTCATTAGTGAAAAGATGACTCACTAAATGCAAGAAAGCATTTGAAAATTATATTTGTGATTAGAATTTAAGATCTATGATATAAAGAGCCCTTATACCTCAATAAGAAGAAAACAGCAAATCAATATTCAAATGGGAAAAGGACTTGCACAGATATTTCTCCAAAGAAGATATGCAAATGGCTGAGAAGCACATCGGAAGATGTTCAATATCAATACTAAGTGGAGAAATCAAAATCAAAATCAAAATCAAAATAAGATCCAGCTTCAAACACAAGATGAAACAGAAAGAAACAGAAAACAGAAAAATCCCTGATCGGCTCCCATTCTCCAGTCCAGGAACAAAGAGGCACATCCACCCACCACCACAACTAAAACAGAAAACACCAGTGCTGCTGAGAATGTGATGGAGCCAGAACCCTAGTGGGTTAGAATGCAAAGTAGTGCAGGCTCTATGGGAAACTGATTGGTGGTTCCCCAAATTATCAAAAGGATCATTCAAATGACCATTCAATTCTACTTCTTTTGAAGAGATATTTATATGCTTGTAATTACTACAGGGTTATTTATTATACTCAAGGGTACATTGAGGAAGAATCTTTTTATTTTTAGCTGTGCATTATAGTTATACAAAAGCATGGAATATAGTTTGTTCCAATTCAGTCTCGAGAACTTGCCCTTTCCCTCCCTTCCTCCCTGACCCAGTTTCCTTTCTTCTTCTATACTGGTCTTCCATCCATGTATTTATAATTTTCTTAACTCGTGCTTTACAGATATACATAAAGATAAAACTCACTGTGGTCTCTTCATATATGTATATAGGATAGTATGGTCAATTTCATTCTACAATTTTGCCCTTTTCCTATCCCAAGGAAAAATTTGTTTTTTACATGTAGCACATGATGAAGTATTACTTGGTCTAAAAAACAAAGAAAATCCTGACCGATAGTAGAGTAGGGATGGACCTTGAGAATACATACTGTATGATCCTACTTATATGAAGTACAGTACACAGAATAATTAAAATAATACAGAAAGGAGAATGGTGACTTCTTGGAGCATGAGGGAAATTGATGATTACTGTCTAACAAATGAGCTTCAATTTTGCAAGATGAGAAAAGTTTTGTGGCTGCATGCTGGTTTCCAAAAATGGAAAAAATAAGTGTAATGAACACCACTGATGTGCTTTCCCAAATAGCTGACATGGCAAAACTTTGCTGTGAATATTTGAAAATGTATATAAAATTAAACTCATTCGGCTTATTTCCACACAAACAAAAACCAAGTAAATTTTCCACTAGTAGAAACTTATTAAAAGGAAGTTCTCTATGAGTAGAAATGTGAAAGGATCATTCAGGTTGAAAGGATGAATCACTCACTTGGTCATGCAAAGAAAAAAAGAATACAATGAGGGTAGCTCCACAGGAAAATTTAAAATAAGTATTATTGTACAATCAATTCTTAACTCCTCTCCTAATCTGACTGAGGTGCAGTGGTGTAATAATTATAGAGCTTGTGATGTTGCCAGAGATGCACACCATGAGGCCAGTCATGTGCACATATGGGCCTAGGACACCACCAAGCTGGGAGGGCCAGTGGAGACTTGGTCTTAGGGTCTCTGTCTTTGTCTTGGCAGAGGGAAAAATGCAAGGGAGGATGCAACATGTGGGCAAACAAACAACTCTCTCAACAATTGTCCTTGAATCTGTGAAACTCCTGGCAGTTTTCTTCCAGAGTCAGTCCCTTTGAATCACAATGGCCATACCTTACATCTTGGAGAAAAAGGTCCCCCCACCACTCCTGAGGGACCATCCCTGATCAGCTCCCATCCACCAGCCCAGGATCCAAGAGGCACATCCACTCACCACCACAAGTAATGTAGACAGATGTCAGATAAGAATGAGAATGCAGAAATCACTGTTGGAGCTCCAGATCAACAGGAACAAGCATTAGTGCTCTTGGGAAAGGCTTGCCATAACCAATGTGTTTCTGCCATCCCTTACGGCCACAGATGCACACATGCCACCCAGCCACAGAGACCTGTGAACACCTCTTGCTGAGGAACATACATGGAAAGATGCACACTCATTAAAACCCCTTCCACCACAGATATCATTAAAACACCTCACATTTAGAAACAGGTGCATGACCCACAACTCACTGCCATCCCAACAAAAACTCAGATGCATAAATCACCTTTATCCCTGCTTTCCCCAAATACACACACCACCACTTCCTTTCTAAAAAACTATACTCATACCCACAAATACACATGCCTGTTATCACCCAGGTACTGACGGACATGCAATTATAATGTATACTTTTCCAATGCAGGCTTATAAATTCCTATATACTCTACACTTCCTGAAGGCATGCACATGATATAACCAAACACTGAGTATTCATGCACCCAGAAATACAACATACAACCCCCCTACACACACACACACACACACACACACACACACACACACAATAAACCCTATTTGTTACCAGATGTCACATAAACAAAACCCTAAGTACTCTGGAAAATCTCACAGACTTGATCCTCTCATCAGAAATACAATATACATAAAAATCTCTTTGAACTTCCCCAAGATTGAGTGGAACCAGAAATACCCTGATTACAAAAATGTAACATTCTTAACCCTAAATGACACAGGTACAACCACCCACATACACACATAAACATGAGTCCATATTCCCAGAATCACTTGATACGCAAACACCAACTCTGAAAAACACATAAATTTTCCCAACCCTCTCCAAATGTACACAACAATGATGTCACCTACAATCTACTCATTGTCATTTCCCAAATACATACATAACACATGTGTGGCCTTAATACACATATTTTACCCTGCACTCTAATCTCACACCCTTCCCTAAATAAAAAATTAAATTAAATTAAAAAATCAATATTTTGTGAATATCAAAAAGTATTCACCAAAATACTCCATTCAAACACTCTTCTTAATAATTATTCACAAGTCCCACCATGACATAATAACCCATATACACTGTCAGTACCCAATCCTCCTAACTTGTATTCCCATATAAATATAACTTCTATATTATCTCAGTGGAAACACACACTACCCATCTACTGTTTGAGAATGAATACTCAGCCATCACACTTCCTAAATACATTCACAGTCCTAGATTATACAAGTCTGGGAACACACGTGTCCATCTGAATCTACAAATCCACAGTACTCCCAAAGACCCAAAGTACATGCAGTCAGTCTCTCACTATTAAAGGGCACAGAACTCACTATTAATGTACAAAACTGCTCATTCTTTCTGATATACTCAGTTAACAGCACACAACACTGTGGAGCTCTGAAAATCCTCAATAGCATAAACTTCCTATCTTCCAGCTGCCTGAGTGTAAACCCAGAGTTCCTCATGCCCAAATTAAAACAAATGCACAGCAAAACCCAAACAATTCCAATCAAAAACCTTACTTACAAACTCTCACACATATTCCAGTCGCCTCCATGAAACACTTAAAATAGACATGAAGTAGGACTGAAGAGGCTGGATACCACAGGAATTTTCAGAAAGCAGGTTTATTGGCTGTTGCCAACCAGTCCAGAGTGTGGCTCATGCCTGAAACATTCTAGGGACAGATAATTTCAAAATATTTTGAATTTATGTCCCATGGGGGAAAAGGGCTTGAAGATTCACTTGACAAGTGTTTTTCATTCCATTCTCTAGGCCAGACAGAGGTTTCACACGTATTTACCAAAAAAAAAAAAAAAAAAAATTGGCATTTACAAGAAATAGGAAGCTACCAACCACAGTAATCTTTGCATACTTGCTGCTGATCTGACAAGAGAAGAAGCTTAATTATGGCAAGGGTCTTTTGGTTGAGAGTATCTGGTGTGCTTCAGATACACATATCTTCAGACCACACATCAATCAGTATCACCCAAAAAGCAATCACACAAACACTCCCTAAGTAACTGAATGGAGCAAACAAATTACTTATTAACATGACAACAATTTGTATTCTCAAAAGAAAACATTTACAATCACCTCTATGTTGCAAACATGCACATACACAGAATGCCTCAGAATATGAAGTTCAACAACAAATCTCAGATGTACAGACACTGCTAACTCCTCCTACATACTCATAAAAGACACCCCTCCATTCCCAAAAAAAACATGATCATCTTAAAGCCCTAAACAAGAAAATACACAGCAGTCCACTTGTGACATTATCAACAGAATCTATAGACATCTATGTGCCACATATACATAATTCCAAACACCCCAACATACCCCATGATTCCATTCTCTCCAAATCTCTGAACACCAAAGATTATGTCCCTAAATTCTGACCTAGACATCATGAACATACACATACATTCTAAAATCTGAAAATGCACAGATCCAACACATAATAGTAAGACAACATCCTAACTCCTCTCAAATGCATTCACAATAGTCCACAATGCAAACAACACCTACAGATGCACCACTAAAACCCTAAACACATGTCCTGCCGGAAAGGTACTCAGCCAACAATGACCAAAGAAATCACTCAGAAAATATTTACACACGACAACCAAACAGTCCCACACAGGAGAATTTATGGTGTCTTGTTTCATATCCTTTCCATACCTATACACATGAAACACATAAAAGCACAAAGTCCTGGTGCTAGAGAAACAAGTTCTTGTGTTTTCTCTCTCTCTCTCTCTCTCTCTCTCTCTCTCTCTCTCTCTCTCTCTCTCTCTCTCGTCACACACACACACACACACACACACACACACACAAACAAACAAACACGCACACACATATACAGAACATTACATACATAATCTGAACACTGAAACACCCAGTTCAAGGATTTATCTTGTGGGCCCTGCACACAGAGGTAGAGGGGTGAAGATGCAGATTTCAGGCACATACCTTGCTGTTGAAAATGTAAGAAAATATAAAAGTGCAATGGAGAGAGCACATTCTCTCCTATAAAACTGAAAGGTACTTGCCAGCCACTCAATAACTCCTCAATATAGAGAAAACTCTTCAAATAATAAGAGAGTACTCTCAGATAATGCTTCTGAAGATGAAGGTACTCTGGGACATTTAAGGGGTTTCTAAAAGAGAGAATCACCCCAAATAGATTCTTTTGAGTATCTACCATCAGCCCAGATGGATGTCTTCTAGCTAGAGAGCAAGACCATTGTGCAATGTGTGTTCCAATGCCAGGGCTAGGCTTGTTCACCTGGGCTCCCCCCTAAGCCACATCAGCTCCAATTTCTGAATGGGGTCTGCAGTGTTCTCACACAAGAGACCTTTGGCATCATTACATGCCCAAATTCTAACCTGAAGATATTACTGGCATGTTTGTTGGTCAAAAAATTAGTGAGTAAATTGTCAGCTTTTCTGTGTTACCTTCAGACAGAAGAGGTGAATCTGGTTAGAGGAAGGTCTGGGGCCTCTTATATTTTGGACAGCAGCTCTCCTAATCACTTTCCAAACCAGTGATAATATACCTGAGATCACCACATTCAAAGGTGCAGAGATTTATTTTGGCTCATGGTTTCAGAGATTAGAGTCCATGGTCACTTGGCCCTCTTACCTCTGGACCTGTAGCAAAGCAGAACATCTGGCCAAGAGTGTATGGCATAGGAAAACTGACCACCTCATGGCTGCTGGGAGGCAGAGAGAGACAGAGACAGAAGTGCATTAGGGTCCCAGTACCCCATCAGTGGCACATCCTCAATGAGGTAATTTTTATCAAATGGGCCCCAGTTTCCACAAGCTTCCAACACCTCCCAATAATGACTTCAGCTTGGAACCATATATTTAAGAGTGAGCTTTTGAGAAACACCAAATGTTAATGCTAGAACATCTACCCCTTGTCCCCAAAAGCTCATGTCTGTCTCACAGCAATAAATAATTAGAAATAAATAAATAAACAAGCATTTGGACTCCAAGAGTCCACAAATATCAACAGTGCATTCTCAATAGTTTTTGCCCAAAGTCTCTTCTGAGACTCAAGGGAACACAGTGACGCTGAACCCTGAATTGAACGTTTTTTTTTTTCTGCCATTCTCTTCTTTCTAATTCATGAGTATAGCTTTCTTTTCTCCCCACACCCTCAACCCTATCTTAATGACTAACCATAGAGTCAGTTAAAAGCACGAAAGTCAGTTAAAAGGGCCCTTGCACTGGGCACCTTACTATGTCACAGGAAATGTCCAAATTAAAAGGTATTGGCAGAAGTGTACAGAAGACACTGACTAGGAGGGAAACCAGACACACACACACCTTCAGAATTGCAAGCATATAAAAAATCACATTATCTTAGATTCACAGGTCTGGGAGGTGTCACGGTCCACTGGACCCAGATATAACCCACAGAATCCCACCTTCTTTAAATAACAGTTTTTTAAGAGATAGAGAGAGAGAGAGAGAGAGAGAGAGAGAGAGAGAGAGAGAGAGAATTTTCTAATATTTATTTATTAGTGTTGGGCAGACAAAACATCTTTATTTTTATGTGGTGCTGAGGATCAAACCTAGCACTGCACACATGCCAGGCGAGTGCGCTACCACTTGAGCCACATCCCCAGCTCCTTAGTGACATCTATTTTTAGTTGTCTATCAATATTTATTGATTTATATATGGTTCTAAGAATTGACCCCTGTGCCTCACACATGCCAGGCAAGCTCTCTACCACTGAGCCATGACTCCAGACCCCTCTGAAGGACAGTCTGTCAACACTAGTAACCTGTGCTTGTGTCCACCTGCCCAAGACTGCGAGAACAATTCCACATTACACACTGTATACACTTTCACTCAGCAGTACTAAGCAAGATGAAACCAGGAGCTAGCCATTCATCTCTGAAATGCTGAATTGTTGCCAATGAAGCCTTTTCCTCTCCCACCTCTCTGCCTCTTCAGTTACTGACTTTCATGAGTGGAAGCAAAGCAGCAGAATCAAACCTTTTGTAGCTGCATTGGCTGCAATCCTCATTAATAATCAAAAAACGTTAACACATTTCAAAGATACATCTACGCAGGGGAAACACAACTAACCCCAAAGGGAAGAAGAGGACAGCAGTAAGGAGAAGACTGAAAAAGCACAGCAGGGCACACGTTAAGTCTAGTGCTCCATTAAATCTAGTGCTCCAGGTGTGAAACTAGGGCACCTGATGGTGTAATATGGGTGCCCTAGAGCTTGAGCATCCTTACCCCTCCAGCTTGGTCTGATGTGGGACCACTCCCTAGAGCTTCTGTGCTCACTGACTTTCACTTACCTGAGCAGGGGTTCATAGGCCTGCCACTGCTAACTTCCACCACAACACTGGCTCCACTCTCATTGTTTGATAAATCACTGTTTTTGGGGTTACTGGGTTGCACTCTGAATGTGATATGCACATCCTGTTCACCAGCGTTTCCTCTGAAGTATGAATGCAAACCTTCACAACCCCTCAACTCTTCACTCTGTAAGCCTGATAACCAGCATCATATGGACAATAACAAGGTCAGCTGAGAATAGGACAGTAGCCAGACCCACCTAGACCATGGCCTCTGTTAGCCCATATGATGTTAGTTACACAGCAAAATGAATCTGAACATAGGATTCTGAGGCTGCCTTTTGCACGCAGGGCACCCTGATAATCTTTCCACAAGTCATTGAGCCTGCTAAGGGTGGTGTCCTTCCCATTCCTGAGACGTCGAAAGGTGGCTTCTGTGTAATGGAACTAATCTCTTTACCAACCACACCATCTTTGGCCCCAACATTACAAAGTTTTCATTTCTGGAAAACCTGCAAGTATTTTAAATCTTTCTACCCTGGCTTTTGCTCCTGATCCCCATGGTATATCAGGCTGAAAGCAGAAAAATATACCCAGGCCATATCTCAAATGCTGTACTGCCTTTAATATTCCCTGCTGGATAAATTAGTCTGTGTTTTAGTTGCCTTTTACATCACTGTGACCAAAAAAATCTAACAACAACAATTAGAGCAGGACAAGTTTATGTAGCTCATAGTTTCAGGTCTCACTCCACTGACCACCAACTGCATAGCTCTGGGGCCATGTTGAGGCAGAACATAGTGGGGGAAGTGTAGGGAGTGGGAAAGCAGCTCAGCATATGGCAATGAAGAAGCAGAGAGAGAACTCTGCTCACCAGGGACAAACTATGAACCCTGGATCCGTTTCCTCCACTTGATCCTCCTCTTTGTCCTCAGCCTGGGCGGGCTTATCTATCTGCCTGTGGTTGACTGGGAAGGCGAGAACAGGCCCATGGTGTGGCTTAACCTTTGTATTAGACCGCCTTGGGCCAGCTTGGGTTGACTCTGTGCCTAAGGCTAATGAGCGGAGCTCAGAGTCAAGGCATCTTAATTCTTTTAAAAGTTGGATCTGTTCCCCTCTATGTTGGAGAGACTTGCGCAAGGGAGCCAGGTTAGGCAAGGTAAGTGGAGAAAAAATATCTGATGGGGCAGTTGGCGCCTGAAGGGCCAGAGCACAAAAGGCAGGAGGGATATAGGAGGGAGGTGGATGGGTAAGTCCTGTAGGCTGTGGCAGGGTCCTGAGGGTGGCGGGTCTTGTGAATGGTAGCGAGCTGCTTCCTTCTCCAAGGTAGCCTCTTCCCCAGGTGTCAATGTGTCTCTGGGATTTAAAACTGGATAAAGGCGGTTGGTAGCTGTTGGAGCCTTATTCATTAGGGTGGGATTTTGAGTGCATCCAGGAAGGTTCCCAGGGTCCTGGGGAAACTGAGAAGGATCTATGTCTATACTAACTGAAGGGCATGCCTAGGGGGGACGAGAGGGATGAGAGGTCTTTTGCATAGCCTCTTCCCCAATCCTGACAAGTTTTAAGGTACCATTGTCAAAGGGTGAATTTTTAAGAATTTCATTTTGTTCCAGTAAGAAAAGGTGGGAACAGGCACCTTTTCTTGGCCAAAGGATTCATAATAATCTTTTAAACAGTCTCCTACACTAAGCCATCTTTTACCATCAATGGTCCCTTCAAGGGGAAACCACGGACACAATTCTCCTATGTATGAAAAGAATAATTTTAAGTCCTTTTTCTTAACACGTGCCACTCGTGTCTTGAGGGCCTCCTTGAGGCCTGACAAAAACAAATCATGTGACGAAACTGCTTATCCCATGGTGGGTCATTCACTGTGCGTCGTCCCCACTCTCCTCCTGGATCTGTTTCTCCGTCGTGTCTTCCAAGGCGATCGCGATCTCCGCTTGGCCAAGTCTCCCCGGAGGACGGCGTTCCTTCTCAGTCAAAGGCTCGAGCCCCAATTTTTGGGCGCCAAATGTTCTGACCCGCAGGACACATCAACGTATGCGGTGAACCTAGGTGGGGAGGAATGAAGGGACAAGAGACATGAAGGATGACAGCAAGACAGGAGTTCTGATCAAGCTGCAAACTTTTATTTTTCACACAGGGGTATTTATATGCTGGGGATGGGGAAGCTCTCTAAACAGCAATTGCTGGATGTGGGTGGTAAAACTGCCAGCTGCAAGATTTCTGATGATCCTGATAACCACAGGATGTTCGAGGGAGATAGGTAGCTGCAGGATGTCTCCCAGGCAGGATGTCTCCCAGGAGGCTGATCTTGTAAATGTCATTCTATTCTTTGAAGGAGAATTACCTTCTAGCCCCTGACACCATACCTCCCACAAAAAAGAAAATGCATTAACAGAAAAGAGTTCACACTGATCCTTCCTGAATTCCCCACCCCACTCCACCCACAACATCCAAAAATGGCCTTAATAGTCATTGCAGCCACGTTGATGCAGCACCTCCTATGTGCTAGGGACTGCTCTGCATAAATAAACCCCAGGAGACACACCAGTGTCTCCATTTAAGAAAGAAACTGAGGCAAAGAGAGATTTATTAACTTACCAATGATCACACAGCTCAAAAGAGGTCCATAGGGGTTTTAAACCCGGGCCATTTGGTTTTACTCCAGACCCCTCAGACCAAAGATGCAGTAAGTGGGAGGAGAACATCAGACATATGATCCACCTATGGCAGGAGGAGACTTGGGTGAGTGGAGCCTTCTGTTACACAGACAGTGTCCCCTCTCGGGGGATGCCTCACCTGGTCCTGAGAGGCCCACTCAGCCTGGGGGAGAAGAGAGCCCCCTGCAAGCCTTTTGGTTTAAGAGAATGTTCACTTACCTGAGCTGCAATGTCTCCACTGCTCTGAGGAGTTGGGGCCACGTCCTGTCAGAGATCCTTAAAGGTGACCTCATTTTAAGGAAACAAGCCTGTGGCCAATTGTCCGAGATTGACTAAGTCAGGGGCCAGCACAGGCAGCCAGCAGAGGGGACACCATTGAAGAGATGAGCCGGAGCAGGGTCCAGGGGCCTGGAGCACGGCCTGGGCATGGCCCAGTGGCTCCCAGCTGACATCCTCCCTGTCCGGGAGATCCTGGAAACTGCCTTCATGGTGATTTTCAGGTGCATGCATGGGAGGCCCTACTTGCTCCAGCTTCAGGGTAGGACAGGGAAGATTTCAGGCCTCATCAGATTATGGGCATGAGCAGGATGGTGGCCAGCAGGGGAAGACATCAAGGGCCTCCATCTCACAGCAGTTTATGCATTGTTTGTTGAGCCACTACCATGCATCATATGGATGTAGCTGGAAAGTGGATTTTTAGCATGTGTAAAGGACCTGAGGCAGCAGTGGGCTTGGTACATTTGAGGCTGTGTGGGGAGTTGAGGATGGCCTGAGCCAGGATGTGCCTGGGGATAGCTGAACGAGATGAGGCAGTTTGGGAACTGATTGACTTCTTTCCCTTGTGCTCCACCTGTCGAACAAGCAAGGCACAGAGATGAAGATCTTTCACATGACAGATGAAGAGTCTGAAGGTCAGAGTGGTAAAGGCATTTTCAGGTCCCGAAGGTTACACATGGTGGAGTTGAAATTCTCACCCAGATCTGCCTCTAGAGCAGTTTATGTGTCCCTTCTAGCATGACTTTCTGACAAGTCCAGATGCACCCAAACTCAACCTCCTGTATCTGGTTTGAAGAGTCTCAGGTACATGAGTCATATAAGGCCTTGATAAGTCCTTCTGCAAAGGAAGTTTCTAATATTTCTTTAACCCAGCACTTGCAACGTTCATTTGAACATAAGATCCTTATAAATGTGACTAGAATGAAGACATTTCAGAAGTGACCTTGGGATACACTGGTCTTGGTAACCCACAGAAATCTCAAGTGGTCTTCCTGATCTTGGGGAAGAGAATTCTGGGTATATTTTGGAGACTCAATAAGATGGTGAAGGGATGGAGAGAGATTCAAAGGACTAATGGGGGTATTTCAGAGCGGGAAGGGATCCCTAGAAAGACCCTAAGTGGGACTCTCGAGAGATTTCCTCCCTCGCTTCAGAGAACAGTACCAGGGCCCGTGAGGGTAGGATAGGAGTTGGAGACTGTACCTGAGGTGGGCCATCTTGGTCGGGAGTGAGCTCCCCACCACCAGCAGTGTGCAATTAGAAACTGTTGCATTACACTGCTGAAGGTCACTTCCTCTAGGATTCTGGGCTTCGGGGTAAAGAAAGCCACCCCACCTGGGCCATGCTCAGTCCCCCCTTCTCTCCAGAGTGGGCACAAACAAGCCAGACATGGCACATTCATGACATTAGGAAAATCCTTATAAATAAAATAGTTACTATGAAAGCTGATGAGCTCTCCACAGTCCATCTCCTCTCAACAGGAATAATGCCAAGCCCGTGACTCCAGTGTCACCTCCCGCCATCGACTAGAGGAAACCCTCATTTTAAGAAGTATAACAAGAAAAGTGAGTGACAGTCTATTGACATTTTAAAAAGTGTGTGAGCAGTGGGGGCATGACTGGCTGGAGAGACGCAGAGACAGGAGGAGAGAGGAGCCACACCAGTCCCTTCCATCTCCGCTCAACCTGGAGGGCTCAGGCACCTCTGTCGCCCAAGGGCTGAAGCTCGGTGTTTTCTTCACCAAGAAAGAGGTCGAGGTGGGAAAGGGTGGGTGCGGGCCAGGGCCATGAGCCTGCTGTGCCCCAACTCCTAGGTCAGGGTCCCCCCTGGAGGGGCTCTGGTGGCTCTGGGTGACTGTCCTGGAAGGGCAGGCAGGGAATCTGGCCAATGAAGACCAGGAATCAGGTCCCCTCAGCTTTCCAGCCAGGCTGCGGCTCAGGGACACACACGGACCTGCCTTGTGCCGGCACCACTGCCACCTGCCCCCACCGACACCTGCACCTCTGGAGTGAGCGCAGCCCGGGGTGGGTTGCAGAGGCATGGGACGGATGTCCACGGAGACCATTCTAGGGAGGACATGGGGCCACCTCTACGCCCTTTCCAAGGTGAGGGGCGAAGGTGATGGGCCTGGGGACTCGCTGGGCACCGACAGGGACAATGCCCTGGGGATTCGTGGGCTCCAGGACTAAAGCCAGCCTCGGGCCTACACCGTGTCGGCCTGTCACACAGCGCTCCTAGTGCAGCACGCATACACACATGCATGCGTGTGGGCCAGCGCACGCTCACTAGCGTGGATGTCACACCCCTGCACCAGCATCACTGCCCGAGCAGAAGGGACTGGCAGGGTCGGTCCACCTGCACATGCGCAGACCATGCGCACCCACCCCATGATGTATGCACCGACCCCCCACGCCCCTTCTGTCTTACTCATGAGCCCACTTACGTGCACACAGGGGGACAGACCCTCTTTCTGCCCTGCGTCCCACACTCCCAGCAGGTGCCCGTCCAGCACAGGCCAAACACACGGGGCATAGCCCACCCAGGCACGGTGGCCTCCCTACCTCCCAGCACCCAACCTTGTGGTGCCCCACTCCCTGATCAGTGTTTGAACAGCTTTCCTGTGTCTCCTGAGTGCTGGGGGAGCAGGCCACGGATGGTCTCGAGGGAGAATGTCACCCTCTCCAGCCCCTCCTGCCCCCAGCCCGCCTTTGTCCACCAGGACAGCGCTCGGGGGGACCCTGCTGTGCTGCCCTCTTAGTTGGCTTCCCCGCCAGGGCCCTGGGCAATGAATGAGCCTCGGGCATCCCTCCTGACCCCATTGTCCTTGCCCACACCTTATCAGTGGGCACAGGTAGAGAGGACAGGGGCTGCAACTCGGGGAGGCCTGTTCTAGAAGAATCCACCCATCCCTCCCCTTCCTCTCCACCCGCCCAGCCCCTCACATCCGCTGGTGGCCCCACCTCTCAGTCATTGTCCAGGCTGTTCCCCGCCCCCAACTCGCCCCTTAGCAAGGACCCCTAACCTCCCTCTCCAGGAAGCCCTCTGGGTTCCCTTCCCTCTTGGCCTCGAGGCGCCTGCACCTCACCCCTCCCACACCAAGATGTCCATTTCTTGCTCCCTGTACATGACCATGGGATGGGGAAGCGTGGAGTTGTGGGGAAGGTGGACAGCTGGGTTTTCATCATCCTGGCACCCCCAGAAGTGGGGGGGGGAGCCCTGGCCAAGGGCAAGACCTCTGCAGTAGGAGGGTGGACGGGAGGGAGAGACCCAGGGAGTGCGGTGCCTCTATTCTCGGGCCTCCAGGAGTGAATCAGGTCCCTGGCCTTTATTCAAGAGTAAAGGATGCCACCACACACATGAGGAAGTTAGTAAATTCCCTCCCCTCCTCTCCCCACCCAGAAGGCTGCCAACTTCTAGATGGTAATGGTGTGTGGGATAGTGAAATCAGCATATCCATCAACACACTCCCTGCTCATCATGTACAGGGAAGGGCCAGTGGCTCCAGTTCCACATCATCATCCTCTGGAGGCTCCCTGGGCACCGGCTCCCAAATACCCAGAGGGAGGGACATCCCCCTAGTCCCCTCCTAGCCGCCACCCGGCAGCCCCCAGGAGCTCTGAGGGACCATCATGAAGGGGACTCCTTACTACACAGACTGCCTTTGATTTGGGGGACAGTGAGTGGGACCTGTTGGTTGAACTTGGTGTGACAATGGTGGGCATCCTGGGTCCACCCTCATAGCCGGAGGCCTGCTTAGGAGCCTCCCCAGTGTTCCTCCCACTTGTCAAGTGAGCATGTCCAGACATGGGGAAGTAGGATGTGCTCCTAAAAGCATGTCTGAGGAGGTGAGGCTAAATTGCAGGGCCCTCTGCTCATAGGAAGGGACAGACAGCACATGGCTTAAGAACTGGGGATTAGACTCAGGGGCACTCAATCATTGAGCCACATTCCTAGCTCTTCTTATATTTTATTTAGAGATAGGGTCTGGCTAAGTTGCTTAGCATCTTGCTAAGTTGCTGAGGCTGGCTTTGAACTTGCAATCGTGCTGCCTTAGCCTCCAAAGCTGCTGGGATTATAGGCCTGAAGGACATAGCCTTTTTGTTGGGAAAACCTGGGTTCTATTCCCTGCCCTGCAACTTGCTACCTTGGAGATCCTGGACATGTGGCTTGGCTCTTCTAAGTCTCAGTCTACCTATATGCAAAATGGGGGTGATATCTGTAGCCCCTCTTTCAAGACTCTGTAAAGATTCACATGGATTTTATGTGGTGACTATATCCCACATAGCAAGCACTGGACTAATGCAGGCCTTTTCATAAAAGTATTTCTGATTCAAAAAAACACATTCCTGGTAATCCCAGTGAATCAGGAGGCTGAGGTAGGAGGATCAAAAGATTCTGGTGAGCTTGGGCAACTTAGTGAGATCCTCAAAATAAAAAATAAAAATAAAAAAGTAAAAAGGGCCAGGGTTATAAGGCTCAGTGATAAAGACACCTGTGGGTTTGATCCCCAATTCCACAAAATAAAAAAAAATGATTTCATGAAATGCCAGGCATATTGTAGAGATGCAGTAAATATTCTTTAGATTGATGCTTGGCTTTCAGCAAGAGTCAAGTTGCAGCTGCCTTTAGTCTGAGTATTTTGTAGGTGCTCCATGGTAGACTAAGGTTTACCTTGTTTCCTGGGCCCTGGCAGCCTGGACACCCTTTGCCTCTTCACTGGAGGGCCAACAGGGGTTTTTGAAATGACCCTGTGGATGGGGTAAAGGGAGCAGGTTCTGTCCAGGGTGAGGTCCCTGGGAAGCTTTTAGCACGGGTGTGTTAATGCAGGCTGGGAGGTCAGGAGCCCCGTGTCAGCCAATGAGACCTGAAAGCTTAGTCCCAGCCTGGAAGAAGGTTAAGGGCAATGTGCCAACATGAGGCTGACCTGAGCTTAGTTCAGATGTTGCCATTTACTGGCTGCGTGGCTACAGGCTTCTCTCTGGTCTGTGAAATCAGGCTCATGTTGTCTTCTGTGCTCATCAACCAGGTTGGGGTTGAGGATGCAATGATATAGAAAGAATGCATAGATACAATGGAGTGTGGGACACAAGTGTCCTGGGAAATTAAATGAGAACTTTGAACATCTTTTACAGAAGTCAGCAGAGTGAAGAGGAAACCTTGAACAGGGGATCAATTCTTGGTTCTGTAACTTTGGGGCTGTGTGACCTTAGGTAAGTTACAGAACATCTCTGAATCTGGTTCCTCATGTGAATGCGTACTCTATTATCATGAAGGCATAATACTCTTTCCCATGATATTGCCCACCTGGCACTCGCTGTGCTCCAGGAGAAAACATCTCTGGCCAGAGCCTGCCACCACAGAACATGGTCTGTCCTTCTCTGACCCCAATCCACAATGCCACTTGAAGCAGATGGAATGAGAGGGGCAAGCTAGGGAAGAGCTGTGGAAGCTTGGTTGGATGCCAGGGAGCAGTGACAGTAAAGTGAGGTCCTGCCTGCCCTCCTGGTGGTCGTGCTCCGGCAGAGGGGTGCATGTTGGAACATACGCTACAAAGAGCAAACAGGCACGGGAGGGGATAGGTGTGGCAGGAGGCTGTTCTGGTTTGGATGTGAGGGGTCCCCAAAAAACTTAGCTGTGAGACAATGCAAGAGGGTTCGAAGGACAAGTGATGGGGTTGTAAGAGTCTTAACCCCTCAGTGAATTAATCCCCTGATAGTGATTGACTGAGTGGTGACTGAAGTGGTGGGGTGTGGCTGGAGAGGAGGGTCATGGGCCAATTATTTGGGATATATATTTGTATTTGGCAAGTGGAGCCTCCCTCTGCTTCCTGATCATCATGTGAGCCCCTTTCCTCTACCACACTCTTCCGCCATGAGGTTCAGCTCACCTCAAACGTTTAGGAATGGAGCCTGCTGTCTGTGCATTGAGACCTCTAAAACCCTGAGCCCCCAAGGCAACTTTTCCCTCTCTACAATTGTTCTGGTTGGGTCCTTCCATAGTGCAGCAGAAAAGCTGACTAAAACAGAGACTATTTTCAATCAGGTGGCAAGGAAATCTTCCCATTTGGTGGCACAGGATACAGAGGAACAGACTGACCCAAGGTCAGCCAGCAAGGTTCTGAAATATTCCAGAGGTCTGGCCCTCCTCTCTGCACCACGCTGTGTCCAGGGTCCACTCACACTTTCTGCATGGCCTTGTCCTACTCGTGCCCACACCTCTGCAGGGACAGCCCAGCTGGCTAGCCCTTTCTTCTCTCAGGCAGCCGAAGCTGCTGGGAGGATCTGAACTCCAGCCAGCCACGGCGCTCTCGGGTCCATCCCTGCCCAGTCGTGGGGAGAAGGCTCAGGACCCTCTCCTCAGGGGGGGCATGTTGGGGGCCAGGAACTTACAAAGGCAAATAATGTCTGGGTAAACATTGGCTGCTGATAGCTCCAGCTGTGGGGGCCAATGATGTCCCCTTGGTCCAGATGTTGGCCTCACCCACCTCCCTCCTGTGGCAGTACATTTGAGGAGAACATTGTAGGCCAGCGGAGAGCAACACAGAACGCGGGGTGGGGAGGGGGCTGGCAGGGCCACCCAGCACAATCCATGCACAGCTAGCCAGCCTAGTCCTCCGCCTCCAGGGTTGTCCGGACAGCAGGGGTCACTCCTGGGCTGAGAGTGTACCAGGGAAGATGGGGCCACAGCCTCCCCTGTCCAATGTCCCAGATTTCCTGGCTGGGAATGAAAACTGAATCCAGAGGTGGAACCAATGCCAGGACCCTATGCTCTCCCAGGATAGAGTGAGCTCCTTGTCCCTGGAGGTATGTCAGCAGTGTCTGCACCTTCAGAGCTGGAGAGAAGCAGGCTACTCAGGGCATTGGAGAGGGTTGGGACAAGAGCCTTCTCTTGGATTCTTGCCAATTGCCCCACCCCTGATCCTGAAGCCCACAGGGTGCCCAGTCCACCCTCCCCTCCAGCACCAGGAGAGTCTAGAACTTGCTTCTTCAAATCTCCCTTCCCTGAGTGGGTCAATGTCTTGATGGGACCCTCCCCTGCCCCAGGTGCACACCGACACTTCTCCTAATGCATCCTGGCTGGCCCACTGGGAGCCACAGACGACATGTCACATGAGGGGACATAAGGGGGCTCTCACATTTCCCACGCCTGGGCTCCTGGGCCCCCAGCATTCATGATGGCTGATTTCAACATGAAAGGGCCCCTTGAGAAGGAGAGTCCCCCTCCCTTTCCCCCTCGCCTCTGCTAAGCCCCACTCTGCAGCTAAACACTGTCTGAGCCTCCCTCCCTCTGGAGCACCCTCTCACTCACCTGCCAAGCCTTCCCCAGACTGCTGCAACCTCACCTCGCAGCCTCTGCCAGCCAGGATGAGAATCCCAAGGTGGGGTGGGGGGATCAGGGCTCCATACTGCAGAGGCGAAAGGGGGGTCAGTCTGTCCTAAAGGTATAAGCCATTTGGCCAACCATAGGCCAGAATGACTGAATAAATCTTCGTGGGTGCTTTAATGCTCTGAGGACAGGAGGTCTCCCAATCTCAAATCCAAAGACAGCCAGAGCAGTGAAATTTACTATGAGGCCTTCCAGGCATCTGCCCTAAATTTTGGAAGTGGCATTTTTTTAAACCTTTTATTTTGACCTAATTTTAGATTTACAGAAAAGTTGCCAAAAATAGAACAGATAGCTTCAGTACACCCCTCACCTAGCCTTCTCTAATATTCACATCTTACATAACCCTAGTAAATGATCAAGCCTGAGAACTTATCCTTAGTTCAGTACAATCACCTGAACTTCACATCTTATTGGATGCTGGGTACAGTGGTGCATGTCTGTAATCCCAGCAGCTCAGAAGGCTGAGACAGGAGGATAGGGAATTCGAGGCCTGCCTCAGCAAATTAACAAGGCCCTAAGCAATTTAATGAGACCCAGTCTCAAAATTTAAAAAAAAATGAAAATAAAAAAGGGCTGGGGATGTAGCTCAATGGTAAAGCAGTCCTGAGTTAGATCCCCAGTACCTAAAACAAAACAAAACAGCTCTTATTTGAATTTTCCATTTTTCTACTAAGATCTTTTCCTGCTTCCATCACCCCATTCTGGACACCACACTGCATTTAGTTGTTATTTTTCTTTTGTGTCCCTGATCAATTGGTTGCCACAGTCCGGCTGCAGCAAAATAACCAGGGGTGACGAACAACTTGTGTAGATTGATACAGCAGGAGTCGGAGCCATTTATTGTAGGAAAGGAGGGGTATATATACATTCCACACAGCTTATCTTAATTAACATAAACTAGATACAGCAGTCAACGAATCACAGTTAATGGCTTGCTGGCACCACCTCACAAACCACTCCCTCTGGCAAAATGCCAGGCGCCATCCTGACTTGTTTACAGACCTTAACATTGGTGACATTCCCTCAGTCTATACTCATCTTTCATGATCTTGACAGCACTGAGGAACAAGTGTTTTGTAGAACTGTGGGTTACCTTGTGTTTTCTCAAGATCAGAGGAAGGCTCTGCAGTTTTGGATATACCACAGAAATGGTGCTGGCTCCTTCTCAGCTCACCATATCAAGAGGCTCATGTCTCCAACATGTTTGATTACTGGTGGTGATGACCTTGATCACTTAGTTAAGTTGATGTCTAAAGGGTCTATCCACTATAAAGTTACTATATTTTTCTTTTGAATTAATACATATCTTGGGGAAAATACTTTGATATATATGTGCAACTATTCATAACTTTGTATTTAATTTACACATATATCTTTTTTAATTTCTTTGTTTAGTTGTAGATAATTGTTATATCTTTATTTATTTTATGTGGTGCTGAGGATTGCACACAGTGCCTTACACATGCAAGGAAAGTGCTTATCACTGAGTCACCACTCCAGTCTGACACAAGTATATCTTTATCATACAATATAGTAACTTGACACATATATTGATAATAATGGTGTAATTATTATTTTGCCTCTTAAAATACTTATCATTTCTCATTTTGTTTATCACATTTACTTTCTTCTAGTAATTTTGAATCATATCATATATTGTTGTATATATAGAATAGAACACAAGAACTAGTTAGTCCTACCAGTGTTTGTGCCCATTTCAAAATTTGCCTACAACTAAAGATTCCAAATGTTCGGCACGTTTTTTAAATATTCATAAAATGTCAAATTATTTAAACATACTGAAAATGATGCCTGTAATCCCAGAAGCTTGGGAGGCTGAGGCAGGAGGATCATAATTCAAATCCAGCCTCAGCCACTCAGAAATGTCCTAAGAAAATTAGGAAGATTCTGTCTCAATATAAAAAAGATAAAAGGGCTAGGGATGTGGCTCAGTGATGAAGTGCCCCTGGGTTTCATTACAGGTGCAAAGAAAATAAATAAATAGAATAAATAAAATAAGTAAACTGCTTATCCACAGAAAACCATGGAAGAATCAAAACACTCTTTTAAACAAAAACGTAGACATCAAAGTGTATATCATGAGAGACTGGGATTTTGCCTCAGAGGTAGAGTGAGCAACTAGCACATGTGAGGCACTGGGTTAAAACCTCAGTGTCACATATAAATTAAATAAAGATATTGTGTCCACCTACATCTAGAAAATAAACATTTAGAAAATAAATACTTTTAAAAGTGTATATCATGATTTTTTTCAGTTAAAATATTTCATTAGTGATTAAATTAATACTTTGATCAAAATCAAAATGCATATGGTCAATGCAGTTGAAAATTGTACTAGGTTTTTTTTTTCATTAGTGAATATGACTGTCATGGTGAGGGTGTTGAATCCTGCAGAAGAGGAACAGTTACTGGTTTGGTTTGGTCTCAAATAAATTATGCGATGATCCCCTGGTTTATGTTGTAGCTAGTGGATCCATGGTTACTTTGAAGAATCCTGTGGTGAATAGATGCCTTGGAGGACCTAAAATTCTCTGTGGAGATTGAATTTAGGTTACAATATTACAAGCTTAGTGAGTTTAAACTGAATTTATTTTCTCCCAATAATCTGAGGCAACAACTCAGTTGTGACAACCTCCATAGAAGATGTAGGCAGGCCTACCTAATATCAATTTATTGGTATTTTTTTCCTCACTCAGCATAGCTCCATCAGTTGACTTGTAGGTATGATGTGAAAAGCAGCATGAAGAAAAGTAAAACCTTCTGCATAGATTAAAAGAAAAAAAAAGGGACTCATGGACAAGCTGAATCCTGCTTAAAATAGTATGAAGGAACTGTCATTCGTAGAAAATGGCAGGATACAGAAAGTTCTTTTCATTATCTCCACCCTAATAAATGCTTAAAAAAGAGAAAAGATCACCCTGTAATTTCTAATGGAAGAAAATCCTTCTCTGGTACAAAGACTAAGTGAGTAAATATCCAAATATCGAAGATGTGGTGATGGAAATGCAAACATACTGACATTCATTAGAGGTCAGGAGAGTCACATTACAAGGATTTTTTTTTGATCCTTCAAAAAAAGACAAATGCTATGTACTGATGTTTATGTGTGCTCTTTCTCGTCCAGCAAGGGGTTTCACGGAAAATTGTAGAAGAGACTGTGTCTGTGAAGTCACTAATCAAGACCTCTGGACATCAAGCAGGAAACAGGTCCCATTTTATTGTGAAGTTACCATGTATATATACTCAGGCAGTAGCTTAGCAGATTACAGGCAGCCACCAATGCAATTTCTGCAATGACCAATCAAGGAGTGAGCAATGGAGCAAGAGCAGGGAATTCAACACATAGCCTCATGCCCAGGGCAGTGCCTAAGGGGTAAGTATTTTGCTCTTCACACAACCTAGCATGGGGTAGTGTGTTGCCACTCAGGCTCTCTTAATGTATGCCATGAAGGCAGTATTCCATGAACTTGACTCTAAGACATCATTGTGGCCTCGCCTCTCTAAGGTTTTTTGAGGTTCAAGGTTGTGCCATACTTCTGATCTCTTTCAGATGAGATCAATGTGGTCAGGTGATGCAGGGGTGCATCCACCTCATTACAGGAGTTTTGCTACCTTTACATGGGGACACAGCACCACGTCTGCTTATAAATAATTGATTCTTGAAGTCTCCTTGGACTTGCATTCTTTAACAGAGATCATTAAGTTATCACTTTCTGGCAGTAAAATCTCATCTATCAGCAATAAGATAAATATGGTGTACTAAAGATTAAACACTTTCATTCAAAATTAAATTTAATCAAACAATGTTAAAGATAGCATTTTGTAATTATTAGTTTTATTAGATGTATTATTTGGTAATTTATGGTATATATTCCCCCCTTGTGACAGAACAGCTAGTTCAATGACCTTTTGGGCATTCTTTGCCTCAAGAGAATCCAAGTTGGGTGCAGCTCTGACTAGAGAGCATGTCAGCAGGAGGAAATCTCCTGTCTGTTCTTGAAGTCTGTGAAGGGTCTTTGCCACAGCTTCAGTTAGAATTTTATGTTATAATCGAGCAAAAAAGTGCTCACATTCTGTACTCTTCCCAAGTAGGTTGTTCTTTACTTCCTCAAAAAATATTTCTGAAAATATTCTTTTAAAAAACTGTTTATCATTGAGGGGTTTATTGGCAGAAGCCATATGGAGATGTGATAATTTTTAAAAATTCAATGTCTTTTTTAGAGAAAAATCCCCACATAAATGTAGAGGGCTTTATGTTATTGTTATTGTTGTTGTTGGTGGTGGTTTGTGTCTTATTTCAGCAGCATCCCCAGCTTATAACTAAGTGGGCTTGAGTCATGTTCTACTAGGACCTTTTATGAAAACACCCCAATGTCCTAGATGTTGGATTCTGCTGGAGCAGTGGTTTTCTAAGTGTGGTACCAATGCCAGCAGCTTCATACTCATAGGATGGCTATGAGTTCCCATGCACAAGAATTATTTGGAGTGGCGCGGGTAGTGGTTTCCTGATTGGCTAGTTTCCTCATTAGCCTAGAAGGTAAGAGGGATTTCGACAAAGGACAAAATAAGAGTCACTGGCCTTTACCAGAATGGGAGGGGGCCTTCCAGGGAGGTGCTTGAAATCCTGTGATTGGAAGAGGCCAGGTAAAACCTGGCGGATGCTCTAAAACAGAATTCATTAATGTAGCACCTGATAGCTGTATCCACACCACTCTATTTTATTTATTTATTCTTTTTTAACAAAAAATTTATATTGGAACACAGTTAGCAAGGTATTTGTTGAAAGGTACTAGATTTGAACTCTCAATAGGTCATATTATCCATAATATTTGCTCCTGGTGATTTATAGAACATCATCATTCAATAACTTTCGCGATTATGGAAATGTTCCATGTCTATCCTGCCTAATTCAGTAGCTTCAAGCACATGATATTTTGGCATATAGATCCTGTGACAAAAAAGCTGAGTTTGTCAATTTGATGGATTACATGGACAATGGCCACAAGATTGGGGAGCACCATTCTAGGACACCAAGGCAGAAAATGGAAGCATTTCCTCTAAAAACTGGAAAAAGACAGGGATGCCCATTTCCACCACTTCTATTTAACATAATTCTTGAAACACTGGCCAGACCAATTAGACAAATAAAATTAATTAAAGGCATATGGATAAGTAAGGAAGAACTCAAATTAGCACTATTTGCTGACAATTAATTAAAGGCATATGGATAAGTAAGGAAGAACTCAAATTAGCACTATTTGCTGACCAAAACAACAATAACCCAATCAATATATGAGCCAAATAACTGAACAAACAATTCTCAAAAGATGATATGCAATCAATTGACACACATATAAAAAATTGCTCAACATGTCTAGCAATTTGATAAATGCAAATCAAAACTACTCTGATTTCATCTTACTCCAGTCATTTAAGAAAAAAAAACAACAATAATTGTTGATGAGGGTGTGGTAAAAGGCACACTCATACAATGCTGGTGGGACTTCAAATTGGTGCAGCCAATCTGGAAAGCAGTATGGAGATTCCTTGAAAAAACTGGAATGGAACCATTTGATAGAGCAATCCCACTCCTTGTTCTTACACAAAAGACTTAAAAACAGCATACTACAGGGACACTGTCACATCAATACTTATAGCAGCACATTTCACAATAGCTAAACTGTGTAGCCATAATAGATGCCCTTCAGTAGATAAATGGAAAAAGATGTAGTATATGTACACAATGGAATATTACTCGCCATTAAAGGGAAAAAAAATTATGGCTTTTGCAGAAAAAAATTGATGGAGCTGAAGAATATAATGCTAAGTAAAATTTACAAATCACCCTAAAACAAACACCAAATGATTTCTCAGTAAGGATGCTAATTCATAGCATTATGTGTTAGGGAACAGAATGGAAAGATTACATTAACTTCAGATAAGGAAAAGGATAAAAGGGGAGAGAAGGGAAGGAAGGGGGCATGGAGGTAAAAAGGACAGTGGAATGTAATTGTTATCAATACCCTAAGTACATGTATGAAGCCACACAAGATATAAATCTACTATGTGTAGAACCAGAGATATGAAAAATTGTGTTCAATACATGTAATAAATGAAGGAAGTTGAGTTGATATTCTACTTTTGCTAAAATTTAGAAGATGCAGAACATGAAGTGGATAATGATAGGTGCTGAGTCCATGTTGACTGGGTGACAGATGAGGTAATGGGTTTGTTTTGCTTTAGAGTTCAGCTTATTGCAATAAGAATGTATGCATGCTGAGAGGCTGGCACAGTATCATTCTGAGAATATGTGTTTTGCTAGTTTGGAAAAAAGGGGAAAAAGAGGTTATATAGAGCATAAGGCAAGCATAAATACATGTAACATGAATTGTAATGCATTATGTTATCATATTTAAAAAATAATTTAAGAAATGAATACATAAAAAAATAATAACATAAATATTAGGTCATTAAGTGGTGTCATAAATTAAGCAATCCCCAACATCTTATTCATACATAAAGGTATACTGAAAAATTTAATAATTCATTTTAAAAGAAAATTAAAACACTACCTTCAAAGATAATAACATTTGACAGAAGTAGATTTTGGTGGTTGACCTTTTGTTTTGCATTGATTATATGACTGACTTTGAACATTCAAGTGTTGTATAGTGATAGCACTGAGCCTTTACAGGTACTTTCTGTTTGTTAAGAAGTTATTGATAGTGAGTGGGGGATAGGTAGAAACTATGGTGTTTGCAGTGGACTGGCCTTGATGGATGGCACCCCTACTATCTCAGGGCAGACTGTAATTAAAGAATGATGGAAGATTCATAAAGGGAGGTGTGATTAGTGTAGGAAAATGCACTGGCATTTATACCATAGAAGGTGTAGTATTGGTTTGCAGGTGGAGTCAAGAGAGAGCCAGTTAACTAAGGGCAATATGGAAAAGTACAGGTACCGAGGCTAGCAATTTTTAGGTGGCTTGGTCTTCTACAGAAAAACCTCCCCTCCACACAGGAACATAGGCCAATTCCCTTTGCCTAGTTCCCTACACAGAGGTCTGGTTTGTTTCCTGCTCTGAGAAACCTAACACATATACTTGCCTTGTGCTATATATAGCCTCTTTTTTTTCCATTTCTGCAAACTAGCAAAGCACATATTCTCAGAGTGATACTAAGCCAGTCTCTCAGCACCCACATATACTTATTTCAATAAGTTGAACTCTATAGCAAACTCTACCCATTACCTCATCTGCCACCTAGTCAACATGGACCCAAGCACCTCTCATTATCCCCTTTATTTTCTGCATCTTCTAAATTATAACAAAGTGGGAAATCAACTCAACTTCACAATGGCAAACAGAAATTTGATGGTTCTCCTATAGCACATCCCTGAAAACACAGGGTGTAGAGACTCTTTTCATTCTTCCTCCTGTCAAATCCAAAGAGCATTATATTATCTCTATTCCCTCATCCCCTCCAAATAAAACCAAGGCCTACAAATCTCAAGACATAGAGGACGCTAAATAGGCTTTCTGTCAAAAATAATAAGGAAATGAATAAATTAGAAAAACCACTATGACATGCTACCAGTTTACTGCTCACCACAACTGCTTTCAAGAGAAAACATTCTAAGGTTTTGAAGTAATGGTGAAGATGGTGTTTGTAGCTCTGCAGAGAGCAAAGGTCCATAACTGAGAAGCTCAGTGTGGCCATTGGTTTCTCATAAACACAAGGTTTGGAGTGTCCAATTTATTTTAACAGAGTTTTTGTCTTTTATTTTTTTTTTTAGTTAAATCTAATGTGGATTGCTTTGCAATGTAAGAAAATGTTAAAGGGTAACTCTTACATTTGTAATGAGTAGTTGTCAACGAAGTGAAAGTTTGCTTTAATAGTTAAAATGTTCTAATAGCTTCATTTAGGTACACTTAGAATTATGCACACACATTTATCCTACGTATGAGTATGTTTTGATATAAGTATACCCTATGGATCAATTTCCACATTCTCGGGAATATTTCTTCTTCTGCTGTTTTTGTACCTTAAACTCATATCATCAAGAATTTAAATAAATCAAACTACTCAATACCGTTTTTGGTGTCTAACTTATTTCATTTAGTGTAATTATTTTGATACTTACCCATGTTCTGAGTGTTTCATTAGTGTCATTAAGTCCTCACTTGTTAGAATTCAATATTTTTTATCCAAATGCTTCAAATGAGAATATTCAAAGAGATTTATATATAATAACTTTATTTTAAGAGTCAGAGAGACAGAAATATCTTGTGGATGGCATTGTAATTTTCAAAAATTTATAATTTTCCGATAGTTTTTATACATGGTGTGAAGGTAATTTCATAAAATAATTTAATGCACCTGTGTTTTGACTGTGACCACGTCACATAGGTCTGTTGTAGAATTTTCCACATGCAGCATCATGTCACCTCTCATACCTCTCATAATAATTCAAATTTCTGAGAATTTTTTATTTTTAGATTTGCAATGCTTATCTTTTAGAACAAGGTTTATCATTTAACTTTCATTAGCATTTGGATCATTTACAATTGATGTCTGCTCTGTAATTTACAAGTTGCTATGCATGAAATAATGATCTAATATTTCAGTTATAAAATTACTGTGAAATATTTCAGTCTTAATTTATGTATTCATTTAAATTTTAAAGTATATGTTCAGATGTTTTACTTGAAATGCTCCAAGATGTAATTCATGAGCTCTTTACCCTGGCCTAATATCTATGTTTATATCTAACCCTTGTTTGATGTTGTAAATCTTGACATGCTCTCCTGATAATGTTCTAGGTCTATATTGAAAATTATGTCTGGGTGCAGTGACCATCACCCAGTGCCTTAATTAATTCTTCTGTGAAAAATTGGGAAATCCACCTGAAATTGCCAATTCAGTTATTTTTTTTTCATTTAAAGGCTTTTCTGAAAAACAACAACAAGAACAACACAAAAACTAACTAACAAACAAACAAACAAAAAACTCTTGCAACCATAGTTGCTCATACTTAATATGTTAAAATGTGAATGAAATAATGTATTTTAACTTGGTAAATGTATTAAAATTTTAAAACAATAAAATTAATTATTATTATTCAACTATCAATAAAATTAATCACTATGCTCTAATAATAATATTAGAGCATATCAAATCAAAATTCCTAATAAAATTTAATAATAATAATTAATTTTATGGATTTGTTTAAAATGTGACTATTAGTTTTGAATGCTCAGTCACCTACAGTGAAACAATTATAATTTCCACAGTAAAAATTCACAAGTCACAGATATCTGAATGGTGATATCATTGTACGGTTTTGAAATGGGGATTGCCATGATATATTTATCATTCTTTGTGACATAATCGCTGTCTCATGTCATTACATGATTAAAAGTCTAACAAAAAGAGATTTAAAAAAGTGGAGACATGTCCAGATTATTGGTTAGAAATGAAAAAGCTTGGTACCTAAAATAAATGAATAAATAAATTGTCTTCAGTGAATCATTGAAATGTCTGAATTTCATGACAGTTCTTATCCTTCTGTTCAGAGAGTAGTAACCCTAATTTTTTAACAGATAAATCTTGTTCCTTACAGGACCAAATACAGCTCACCCATGACATACGATTATAAAGTGTTTCTTCCATTCAATTTGTCACTAAAATGTTATAATTTATGAAGTGGCAAAAAGAGGTATATAATATCAAGACATATATGTGTGTATATCTATGAGGCTTGCATGGAGGATATCCCTGTTAGTTTTAAATTTTTTTTGCAGTTTTTTTTTATCTAGGAAAAGTTTAGTTAAGAAGCATTCAAGTGATAGCACAAGCAGCTCAATAGAAAGTGTCTAGTCTGCTGAGAAGTCTTGATCTAGTTTTGAGAGACATTTGCAAGTTTCATAACTTTAATATAAAACCTGTTTTTAGATATGTGGTTGCTTGTGTGTGGCATCTGAAAATGGAATGTATGTATTAACTAAATGATTTTTAAAAATATAAATATATTTTGTTGTTTTCATTTGCATGATAGTTAGTTTACCATTTGGAGAATTTATGGATTGAACACTTTACCACCGGGTCACATCCCCGAAATTTTATTTATTTATTTATTTTAATTTTCAGAAAGGGTTATCACAAAGTTGCGTGGGGTTTTGCTATGTTTCTAAGCCTGTTTTTTTTTTTTTTTTAATTCTCCTCTTCCCTTTGCCTTGCAAGCCGGTGGTATGACAGGCATGCTCCTGGGATTTTAGCAATTTTGGGGGGGGGGGTCATAGAGATTAAACTCAGAGTCACATTCTGAGCACTATTTTGTATTCCATTTATGACAGTTTCAATGAGTTGCACAGTGTCTTGCCATTGCTGATGCTTGCTTTGAACTTGTGATCCTCCTGTTTTAGCTCCAAAGCCACTGAGATTTCAGTCATGCACCACCATGACTACCCAGTTTACCAATTTTTTAAAACAAATACTACCTTAAAATGTTTTCCAATGTAGAATTTATTATTTATATATTAATCTTGGCACAACCACCAAAAATTCATGACTCTTAAGAATAGTATATAATTACATAGTAAAAAGTTATTTTTTAAGCTAACAAAAAGTATATACACTGATTGAAATATATCCTCTACTTTTGTAAGACAAAGAATCATAATTTTGACAGAACTCTCGAATTTTTTTTGTGCTGGTCTAAGTGTAAACCAAAACTCTCCTGAGAAGTCAGTGTTATTAAATATTCGTTAATAAATAATAGTCTCGTTTTCTTTTGATTTGTGTCATGGTGTTTTTTTATAGAGAATTTTATTTATTTATATGTAGTGCAAAAAATCAAACCCATTTCCTCACATATGCTACGTGAGTGATATTCCTCTAAGCCACAACCCCAGCCCCTTCATGGAACTGTTTATAAAAAACGTAAAGTTAAAATATTATTGTCTGAGTAAAGATCAGTCAGTAATTTTTAACATTTATTATTTAGTTGTAGGTGGACAAAATACATTTATGTATTTATTTATTTATTTATTTATTTATTTTTGTATGGAGCTGAACATTAAACTGCATTCCTCATACATGCTAGGTGAGTGCTCTTTCTCTGAGCCAAAACCCCAACTCCAAATATAGTTAAAGTAACCTTTAGCCCTCTGATTTCTGGTATAAAGAATATAAGAAATGGCAAAATCTAAATTTTGTCATTCTATAGTCAAGAAATGAGGGACTCAGAGAAATAACTGTATTATTTTGAGTTGCATATCACATTAGTGGAAGATTAAGTTCAAATACAAATAAATAATAGGACCAAAAATAAAACAGAATTCTTTCCATATATTAATTATGTTCTCTTCCATATGATTCTAGCTTGAAGATGTGACTTTAATCAGCATCTTACCCTTTTTGTACATCTGAAAAAAGTACTATCTAGTCACTATGAACACAAATAATCTTTTACATTAGGATTCAATGAAAAATTATGTTTTATAAGCACTTTTACAGAGGAGTATTCACCACCCTTCTTTGATTCATTCTCATGCTTTATAGGTATTACTGTCAAAGGTTTCCTTACCATGAGTTTGTTTAGATACTTGTGAGGCATCAATTTCATGGGTGTCTCTTACCCCTATAAAATTATGTGCCAGATTTAGCTGGAAAGTTCTCAAAAATCAATTTCTCAAAGTAAAAATGTATTTTTATTCTATTGTTTCTCTCATTATTTTTTTCTTATCTTTCTTGGAATATGCTTACTTTTCTCCATAAGATAGTGCTGGTGCTACCTTAATTCACAATTTATTATTTATCCAAAGATAAATGTTAGTATGTTTTAACTTTTTTTATAGAGTTTTTTTCTTCACATTTTATACCATTTATAGATATCTGTTGAACACTTTTCAAGTTCTTCATGAGCATGAACACCAAGGAGTCAAAATGAGAAACTGTGTATTAAGGACTATCTAATTAAAGATCTTGGATCTGCCAACAATGGTGTCAAAATGTGAAAAGGAGAATATCTAAAACTGCTGAGTCCAGCAATGAACAGCATGAGAGGATAGCAGGCATGTGATGTCAAAGAAAAAAGCAGGTAAGAATCTTGTGAAACTAACAAGGTAGGAGAGGCAGAAGGGTCATAATTTGAAACTCAGCCTCAGCGAAAGGGAGGCACTAAGCAACTCACTGAAAGCCTATATCTAAATAAAATGCAAATGAAGGCGGCAATGTTGCTCAGGAGTTCAGTGCCCTTGAGTTCAATACCATATAATAATAATAATAATAACAACAACAACAATAATATAATATTCAAAATAAACTAATCTCCAGTAATGGCCATTAATGTGTCAGTGGTGTCAAATTCTTGATCTTTGATAGACAAATAAAATTTCATGCATGCTTTGGTAAATCTGAGATATAACAGTCATACAAAAATTATATCAGTTCTTGTAATGTATAGTATGTGTATAAAAATGCCTCATTAAAAGACAGGCATACACTCTAAGAAATGCACTCAAAATGACTTTTCCATTGTTGCAAATATCATACTGTATACTGACATTTAGATTGTATACTACTACAATCTTAGGCTATATATTGTAGCTGTTGTTGTATATAAATTCCATCACTGACTAAAAGATCACTATGCAACACATTATTGTATGTTATAAACTTAGAGAGATCAGTGTACCAAAAAGAGAATTTTAAATTTTTTTAGTTGTTAGTGGACACAATATCATTTATTATTATTATTATTTTATTTTAATGTGGTGCTGAGGATCAAACCCAATGCCTCTCATGTACTAGGTGAGCACCCTACTATTGAGCCATAATCCTATCCCTAAAACAGAATCTTTAAAAAAAATCTTTACAATTAGACAATGAAAAATGAAAGTTTCCACTGCTGAAGAGTACAAAATTGCCATCCTTTCTAAATAAAGTTTTATATCTATGGGGTATCTGTGTCAAACACACACACACACACACACACACACACACACACAACACACACAAAGTGATTTTAATCTTGCTTAGTGCAACATAATAAGTCTTTCAAAGATAGTCAATATGTAATTATAAAACATTCAATAGTTACTATAAGAAAAAGTAAGTTTTATTGTGAATGTGTTGGTATTGCTCATAGTATCAACTGCTTAAGAAGTTATGACAAAACCAATCCCCCAAAAACAAATGCTGAATGTTTTCTTTAATACAAAGAGACTGATTCATAGTGGTGTAGGGAGGGACATGAGAGGGATAGACAAACTTTAGATAGGGTAGCAGGGTAGGGGAGAAGAGAGGTGGCAGAGGGTTTGCAATTATGGTGGAATCTGATGAAAACCATTCTCTAAAGTACATTTATGAAGACACAAATTGATGTGAATATATTTGTATACAGCAAGAGACATAAAGCATGTGCCCTACATGTGTAATAAAAATTATAATGCATTCCACTGCCTCATATAAATAATAACAACAATAATAATAATAAAAGAAATTTCACAGAAATGATTAACAACTTATTGAGACTCTGTCTCATATAATATTAAGACTAGAGTCTAGTTTTGAATGGAAAGGCACCCTTGATTTCAGTCATAAGAAGCACACAGCAATGGGAAACTTATTTCTTTTCAAAGTTGCACAAAACAAAATGTTAAACAAATTAATAAATTGGGCATTAAAATAATCAATAAATGAAGTTATACCATTAAATGGCACAAAGTAACAGGTAAGATAAATTGCCTGATGCATGAATAAATACATTCAGGAAGAAAAAGACAAGGACATCATGAGAAGAACAGTCAAATAACTTGAATATTCTCTTTATACAGGTGATATCTAAGGGTTCAGTACTCATAAAAAATAAAATATAACCAAATACATAAAATTAAACAGTATTCATGAAGATGTGGAGTGAAAAGTTCTCATGAACTACAGATTAATTATAAGTGGCTATCTTTTTGTAAAAAAAATGTGTGCCTATTGAAGGACATGACACTTCCCCACCGGTAACATTAACTTATAAATATGACTGCTCTTAAAAACCATAATAATATATAAAAGAAGAGCTGCATGGTCCATAGAGTTGAAATCTGTAAGGTGAAAGAAAATATAATGTGCACATAAGAAATGTAAAAATAATAAAGTGTGAGTAAAGTGGCTTCTACTGTCAAGACACATTTTTTGCCACACTACATTCAGCCTAACAAACAGTAAAAAACACCACATCAGTATTATATAAAGGTAACTTTTTGATACTACTTCACACATTGCACATACATTTTAAAGGGAAATATATAGAATTTACTGGTAAATAAAACTTGAATTAGGACATTAAAAAAACCAATTACACACATGTGTTTAGATACTATACATCACTACAAAGAAAACAATTTTCCTTGAATGAAATCTGTAACATTTTCATCAATATTTTAGCATGTAGGACTGGGGTTATGGTAGAGTGCTTACCTAGCACATATGAGGCACTGGGTTCAATCATCAGCATCACCTAAAAGTAAATAGATAAAATAAAGTTATTATGATTACAACTAAGAAAAAAAAAACATTAACAAAGAAATTTCAGCATGCTTCTCTATTAAAAGAAAGAGACTGAAAAAAAAATTACATGGAATGAAAAGTATTTATGAAATACCTCCAAAACCTATGCTTCAGAGAATCAAATGAACTATTAGTATCATTAAGAGAAACTGATGTATATAATGAATGTATAATACAATACTGAAATCCAAGGAGTCATAGTATGAACCAAACACAAAGATGAATCCATATGCATGTAATTTCTTCTATTTTTAAGATAAATAAAATGGTCTATGCCTATCCGTATGAAAAATAAGGCTAGAAGTAAATGGATAATACAATACAATCTAAAGTTAGATGGGTCACATTTTCCTGAGCGTTTGTTTGCAGAATATGTAAGGTACTGGGTTCAAAATCATCACAAAGAGCAGATATTAAGGAGAGATCAAGTTAGAAGTTGTTTTAGTTGCCTTTTTCAACAATGTGACTAACAAATTGACCAGAGAAATTGTAGAGGAATAAAAGTTTATTTACAGGCTTAGGGTTTCAAAAGTCTTAGCATATAGAATACTGCTCCATTTCTCAGGGCTCAAGGTGAGGCAGAACATTATGGCTAAAGGGTGTGGTAGAGGGAATCAACTGACATAGTGATAACAGTAAAGAGACAGATTCATTTTGGGGAGAATATACAAATTTAGATTCCAAAGCTCTATCCCCAATTCTCACTTTTTTCAGCCACACACTATCAATTCAGTTACCACATAGTTAATTCATTCAGGGATTAATTCACTGAGGACTTTAAAGCTATGACCCAATCATTTCTCCTCCAAACCTTCCTGCATTGTTTCACATATGAGCTTTTGGGGAACACGTCACAGCTGGACTATAACAGAAATATAGCAAAATAGAAGGCTTTTAACCCACCCTTTCTTTACTAATATATTAATACACATTTACTCATGTTATGTGTGTTACTTTGACAAAGTCATAAATGAATTGTGAGATTTACATACATTGGACAAGTGAAAGAATATCTACAATCAAATGAGTAGAAAAAGCTAGGGTACACATGGGCATTTGAGTTGTTTACTGAAGTGCCACATATTTGAGAAATATTCCTACAAGTTTGAAGGCACCTTAAATAAGGGGAGATTGAGATAATATATAAACTGACTTTAAAATTTTCTGTAATTTTTATCTTAACTTATCCACTGGTTAAAGAAGAAGTGAAATGTAAATGTGAAAATTACAAAGTGGTTTTCTTCTATGACCAAGTAAGTCTTTTGATTTGTTTCACAACCTGAAGTCAAGGCAGAAAAATTACATCTCAAAGGTGTCAGTTTGTCCCAAAAAGAGATTTACCAGTGGTTTTACTAACTTCTCTTGTTGGAAGAATTACTTCACTCTTGAATCAATAAAGGGTACAAAAGGGGAAAATTAATCAATCTCCTGATAGACTCAGTAAGATTTGAGCACTTTCTGAGACCTGACCTACCCTTGTTTACACCAGTAATAATTCCAGGCCTACCAGTAGGTTTTCAGAATAAGTTTCTCCATGCACTGAATGTCTAACATTAGCAACTTCTGTTCAAGGGAGAATATCTTAAACTTTCAATTGCTAAAAGCAATAGAGACGAGCATGGGCAAATCTTGATGTATTTCAAGCCCTTGGATTTGCATTGTTTGTAACACTTCCAAAGACAAAAATTTTCAGCAGTAGTGTTAACAAAGTTTACAAATCGCAGATCCTTGTTTCATTTCATCACAGAAAATATTTACAGGACACTCTTCCTCTGGCTACTTGAAATCCTGGAATATAACACACTTGCATCAGTAATTTAAAGTATCAATAAAATAAAAAGTATCCTGCACTTTGTGCAGTGTTGTCAGAATGCCTATGCTTAAAATCTCAAAGACTGAGGATAGAGTTCTGGTTTAGTTGTAGAGTGCTTGCACAGCACATCAGCGGCACTATATTTAAGAATCAGTACCACATAAAAATGAATAAATAAAATAAAAGTAATTTGTCTATCTATGACTAAGAAAACATAAATAAAATATTAAGAACTAAAATATAAAAATCTGAAAGATAATAGGTACTCCAGAGCATGCAAGCATCATATAAAAAGACTCAGTTGAAAAAAATATTGGTGAGAATATCAATTGAATAAAGCTATTTTTGAAAATGGTATTAAGGTTCTTCAGAAAGTTAAAATAAAAAAAGGCCACTATATGTTATTCTGGGTATGAATCTAAAAAAATACTGGAGTTATTACATCATAGAACCACTGCATGTCTATTTTCATTATAGTATTATTTACAGAACCTGGTAAAAAAAATGAAGTACTTTTTTTAGATAAATGTTAGGTTGGTAATGGTGCCACATGCCTGTATTTTTAGTAGCTTGGGAGGGTGAGGCAGGAAGATTATGAACTTAGAGCGAGTCTTAGTAACTTCTCCAAGAGACACTAAAAAAATCAGTGAGACCTTGTCTCTAAATAAAATATAAATATAGGGCTGGCGATGTAGCTCAGTGGTAGGATAGCTCTGGATTCAACACACAATACCATAATCAAACAAACAAAGAAAGAAAGAAATGAATAGGACCAACATACTGACCCCATTTTTTATTTTCTATGAAGCAATTTACTTGCATCCTTTCTGGCTTAGCTGGAAAGGATATGTCACATTCCTTAACAAACTGTTATCTGCAAGAGAAATGCAGTTTCAAAATAATGTTTATAAAAGCAACCTATGTTACTCTAAACAGGAGAATTTTTTGACTGTGCTAAAGACCAGATTCTGAAAAACAGAGAAACAAGGGTAATTCTTAATAACCAAAAAATCTGCAACAATTTTGCTTATGAGTTAATTTAGAAATGGTGAGCATGAATCTAATTAACCTAAAGTTGTCAGGGCAGTGAATACTTGAGAGTTTTATGTTATTCTAACTATCAGTACAAAATCAAGAACTGTACCTGGGAAGGACCCTTTGGAATCTCTGTTTAGATCTCGAAGAAAACTGGAATGCAAGAGAGCCTGCAAGAGAGACATGTTCTCTTTTCAGACAGAAAATTCTCTCTCTTCAGAGTGTCATCTTTTTCCTCTTTCACTTCACTTCTAATAAACTAATTGGTTGCTACTCTGATCGATAAGTTTGAGAACTTTATGTCTTCATTGGAAAAAAAACTGCATTTTAAGGGGCATGGTCTTCACAGTACCTCAGTTTCCCAGAGGGTCCCAGCCCTGTATAACTAAAAGATCATTGACATCTGAACAGCTCTCAGAGACTTCCTTAAGTGCCTTAACTTCATACTTTATACTGCTCTCTGGAAGAAAAAAAAAGAACGATATTCACTAGAAACTTCAACAGACTTTAGATATGATATCTCTTCACAATTTTATCAGGCAGTTATGAAACCCCCATTTAACACAACATGGGAGGTTAGAATGAGGATGCATCACACAGGAACGTAATAAAAGAAAAATTTTAAATCAGACATTTTGATAAGGTGAATGTGCCTGGGAAGACAGAGGGAGGAGACAGACATTGTTTTTATTTTTTAAATTTTCAAGTTACTTGTCTTCTTTTCTTTCATGTAAAATGTTCACAAAGAGAAAGCAAAATCTTTAAACTGCAATGAAGTTCTATTCAAAAAAATTAAAAATACTGCATTCATTTGGAATGTGGAATAGAAAAAATAAAATAGTTGACAATGCAGAGAGGGAATGCTGGCATTAAATATGTGAACAGAACCGAGTGCAGTGGTGCACACTGAAATCAATCCCAGTATTTTGTCAGGCTGAAGCAGGAGGATCATGAGTTCAATTCCAGCTTCAGTGAACATCAGGTGCTAAGAAACTTAGTGAGACTCTTTCTTTAAATAAAATATAAAATAGGGATGGGGATTTGGCTCAGGGTTCAAATGTGCCGATAAGTTATACAATGACTTAATATCCAGTGATACATAACTATTCCAATACTATAGACTGGGTGCCAAGATTCAATCACAAGGTTCACAGAAGTCATATGAAGTCATATGATGACTTATAGATAGTGTTTGTGGTGAAGTGTTCCTGAACCCACTGACACAGTCACACTGCGGGATGCTGGGGCAGAGCAGAACCATATGGAATCTGGAACCATAAGGAATGTTAAGTGCTTTGTTTATGATACTCATGATATAAATAAAAGGGTATACATCAATCAATAATAAAAGTATGTGTTACTTGAGATTGCAGGAAAACTCCCAGAATGAGACTAAGGGTACAATTAAGACATGCCCTGAGATGTGTTTCAATATCTCTGAGGACACAAAATAGTTTTATTTCTCAAGAAGTTTATGGGGAAAAGATTTCAAATCAAGTTTCCTGAGAAAAAATTAACAATTTACTCTAAGCCCCCAATCCTAAAGTCACACTTTTGTGACATATATTCCTCCAACTAACATACTCTCTTACTTTACTCAGGAATTCATGATGAAAATAGGAAACAAGGGCTGGAGATGTGGTTCAAGTGGTAGAGCGCTCACCTGGCATGCGTGTGGCCTGGGTTCGATTCACAGCACCACATACAAATAAAGATGTTGTGTCCACTGAAAACTAAAAAATAAATTAAAAAAAAGAAACTAGGAAAAAATAGTTAATAAAAATGACAAATGGTTTGAGGTGCAGAGCCTGCCTTTTAATTAAAGATCACAAAGACATGAGGATTGGTATACTTTGAACAATGATCAAAGAAACTCTTTTAAGAAAGTGGTTAAATAGGTCATATGAACAAAGGAAATTAGTTGGAAATTAAAAACAAAATAATGTAAAATTAATATAGATATATTTTTGAGACACTTCAGAGTAGTAGGCTTCTAAAAAATAGGCTTTCACTGTTTTAGTGTTATTTATGGGAACTTTAGGAGTAAGAAAGCTTACAAATAATTATAAGTATATTTTCAATTTAAAGGTCAATGGAATAATTATAGGTATGATTTAAAGTTAAAAGATAATAATAGGTCAAGAGACAGGTAGTCAAGTTTTGTATTCGAGCCCCTAGAGACTGAGGTGAAAATGTAAAAGACTAATCATGATTGGCAAAGTTACACGAAAAATTCTATATAATGTGCTTAATATCTTTGATAATTAACATATGTTTGACAAGATTGTAACTCTTGAAAGTTATGTAAACCAAAGAAGTTTTGATGCTATCCATTAACTACCAAAAGGAAAAAAAAACTTGTAAAACAAACAAACAAAAAAATAATAAAGGCCCTCTAGGGGCAGCAGATCCTTCTGAAGGCTGCTCATAACTTGAAACCATCATCCTGTCTCCTTTTCTTTCATGGACGCTACTTATCCTTCAGCACCAGACACCACTTGTCCCTCAGGATCCCTTGATCCGTACTGGGGCTTGACCTTGGCAATAGTGATTTACTTTTTTTTTCATTTAAATCTAAAGTTGACTCTGTTGATGGGATGTATTAAGTTATGAAAATTATATATATATATATATATATATATATATATATATATATATATATATATATATATATACAGAGAGACATAAATGCCTGTGATTTGTGCTAATATTCTCATAGTACCCCATACCAAAAGAAAAAAAAAGACAAAATCCTATGATTAGTCTCCAATCATAATTATTATTTAGTTACTTATACTCTAGGGTCTGGGATACTGACAGATCTAGAGACCTGGCCCACTCCACATCTTTCTCTTTATTAATGTTAATACTAGAAACTTTAGCATTTTACTGTGTCTCCTAATTTATAAAGGAGTGGGGATATTACTGCCTCAGGGAATTAATAATGAGTTGAAATCTCAAGCTGTTTTCTCATAAGACCAGAGAACATGAATATTAAAGAAAATTTAAAGTAATTGTAATATTTCTTTTTTATAAAAATATACACATATGTATTCATGAATTGATTTATCCTTATATACATGACAAATGCACTTCTCTCAGTGCTGGATCCATGTATTTGGAGGAAACTCTGCCATGAAATAATATGGTCCTGAGCACTTAGTGCAATTCACAGCAAATTAAAAAAATAAAGCCATCACAGGAGAATATGAGACCCTGTCCCAACACTCTATCTCTGTGTCTACCCATCCATGAATGCATTCATCTGTTGTCATGGGGCTCTGTAGTGAGTACCTCTTGATCTGATCCCTATTGTTTTTTTTTTTCCTACTGGGAATTGAACTCAGGGGCACATGACCTCTGAGCCACATCCCCAGGCCTATTTGTATTATATTTAGAGACAGTGTCTCACTGAGTTTCTTAATGTTTTATTATTGCTTAGGCTGGCTTTGAATTCACAATCCTCCTTCCTCAGCCTGTCAAGCTGCTGGGATTACAGTCATGCACCACAGCACATAGTTGATCCCCAGTCCTTTATCAACAAAAAAAGCAACCAAGAACCAGTCTTTGTGACTTTGTTTCTGGTCTGAATGCAATTTACTGTCACTCAAACAGTAAACCTACTAGCCTCAGTTTGGAGGAAGTGCCTGAAGCCCTTTCTAATCTCTCTCTTAGGTGAGAACAGTCCAATCAACACAGAGCCAGTGATGATGGGTGGGCTTTCACATTCTCCTGTCCTTGTGTTTCTGGAGCCTGACATTCTTTTAATCCATTTCTATGTTTTCTGTTGTAGATCTGGAGCTCCAGGCTTCTGTGCTACACAGGAGCTGAAAAAACTACAGCAGGGACACTAAGCATACTGAAAGACAGAAAATGGCAAGTGTTTGTTCTTATTTTGAGACTGGGTAGGGAGGCTGTTTGAAGCCACTGAGACTGGCAATGTCAGGAACTGAAATTTGTGGCCAGGAACTCATCATAATTGTTTTCAGTGTCTGGTGGTGTTAGACCAGGACACAAGAAAAGACCACTTACGGCTGCCTCTCCCACCCAAAACTGCAGGAACAAGACAGACCCGAAGCTTTCCTGCATCCCAGAATTATAGCCCAGAAAGTTACAAAAAGGGAGGTTACAGATAACAAAACTCTGAGGAGCATAACACTAATGGTAGTTTACATTATTGCTGACCCCAACATCAGAATTTAGGAAGGTCATTAGAGCCTCAGAGGAGGTCGTAATCTGGCCAGGGAAGGCCAGGATTTGTGAGGCATCAATAAAGTTTCAGAGAGGGCTGCAATCTGGTCAGAGAGCCAGGCATGGGTGAGTTCAAGGCACAGGCAGGCATTCCAAGCAGGTTCAGAATTTGCAGTAACTTATTGTAAAGCTGAAATTATCTTTTCATGGCTTTGTGGCGAGATGGCTCCCAATTTTAAGAAAAAATCAGGTTGGGTCTATCACTCCCCCCCCCCTTTTCATGTATTTCTTCTAATATTTGATAAGGTAGGGAAAGAGCACTGAGAGAATTTTAATTCCTTAGGTAACAGTCTCCAACATTTTTTGAACTCACCCAAAACTGGTCTCCCTGATTTGATCTGACTTAATTAATTACTTATATTGACAGTCTATTTATTTTTGGCTCCATTGTTGTAAGAAAGGGGCATCACTTGTCTTGGCTTCTTCTGAGCTGAGAGGGGGTGATGTGAGGAGACACGCCATGAGGGACATGAGTTTCCTTTTAGAAGTCAGTTCGGTTTGAAGTCTGGTTGGGGAAGAACAGGTTGTAAAGTCATCTGGGGATGGGTGCTTCGATGAGAGAAAAAAAGACCATGAGTACTGAATAAATGTTGCAGCAACTGGCGCATGTCACTGTACAGAAATTCCCTCACAAGGCTTCAACATTTTAAAACTTAATCTTAAACATCCAACAAATAAATCTTAACACCCTTATATTAAGAGTACTGGGCTTTAATGTGTATAACTTTACAACTATTTATCTTTTTTATTAAATGGGATCTGTATTATCCTATCTGTCTTTTAGGTGATGGCTTATTATCTTAAATTAATCCATGTTGTGTTCTTAATGCAAAATTTCTGTAAAATAATAACAGGGAATCTTTAGATCACTTAAAAGGAAATTACAAAATAAAATTAACTAGAGTGAAAATATTTAGTTCATTTAATAGCTACCCTGAATTTTGGCTGAGGAATACATTATATCCCCTGTTTGAGATCCTAGTAGTCTTGACAGATAAAAAAAAACTTTTGAACATAACTTTAAAGGAACTAAAATCTGGTGTACTGCTTTTGTAGTCATTCTCACATATAGTAAGATGGAACACAGAACCTTAACTCAGGTAAGGCCCGGCTCTTTATAAATCGTAAGTGTTCCAGTTCTAAAGCTGATATTTGCTTTTTAAATATCACTTTACAAAGTTTACATAAATTCTTTGAGGTCACATGAACATTAGCTAACACCATATGATATCACATTTAAAACATGAATTAAAGAAAGGCTTAAAGAAAGGTTAAAAAAGTTTTTAACCTTTACATAGTTTAGGCTCTCATTAACTTAAAAATACATGTAAATTGTTCCCCAATGTAAAAAGTAACATAAAACTTTACATATCTTGTTGATAACAAGTAAATAAATCCCCAATATATTTTTTTACCATACAACTTCAGAACACTAGCTTGATATATGCTCTTTTAAAGTTTCTCCCTTACAGACTTGTATACCTGGAAGATATGAGCACATTAATAGCATCACAATTACTTTGATGTTTTTATATTAACCAAGTTTAGCTTTTAAAAAATGACAGTACGATGCTCTAAAATAACAGTTTTTATTTAACCAGTTGTTTAATTTTTATGGTTGCTTTCTTTAGAAAATAAAAAAATCTTAATAAACACAATGTAATGGGTAAACTTGTGTTTTAAGAAATTTTTGTCTCTTTCACACATGACTGATTGTAAAAACAAACTCATACAGACTACAGTAAATTAATCAGATATGTAAAAAAAGTACTTTTGAATGAGTAAACCCATATGAAATTTACTTTACTTATTTTACCAAAATATTAGACAAGTGAGTTGAACAGTGCTAGCCATTTTTTGTTGTTGTTGTTGAAGGAAAAATCCTAGAACCAAGGCATATTAGACATTTTATAGACATTAATATTTTATGAGTTTTTTGAACACCTAGAAAAACATGTAAGCTTAAATTTAAAGACATTTATTTTATCTGTTTATTCAATTTAAATTGAACCATTTAAATCACATGATTTAAATCTTTGGATCCACTTTTTAAACTTTGTTTTTATGAGCGCTTCTTATATATGTTAATTTGTATATCATATATATGATATACAGACATATGTATATATATAGACATACAACACTTAACACAAGTGTGCACACATAACAATAGTAAAGGCCTTGTAGCTTTTCACAGGTGAAATCTCCATTGCAACATTTCAAAAACTCCAAGGTTGGTCAAAGATAGAACTGATCAGAAAAACATTAACCTATGTCTGTAGGATCAAAATCATGAGCTCAAAAAAATACAGAATCTAAGAAGAAAAAAAAAAGAATCCTAGAAAATATGACTGGCCACTATTTAGTAAATACCATACAATTTACCTTTTTTGTTAAGGCCTCAGATCAGTCTCATACTGAGCTTGCAGGCTTCTTTCATTTGCATTTCAACATAAGTCCTGGCTGAGGTCTGGAAAGAAAAACTGCTATTCCGAGGAGACACCTCAGGCCTAAGGCATTTTAACCATAAGTCATAATTTTCAGGTTCGGATGTTGAAAATAATGATACAAGTTTAAGATACAATTCACAAAATTTTATATCTTTACATCTCGTTTTGTCAACAGATTCCATACTATGATTTACTATCCTTTTCCAAATTAATGCACTGGTACACAGTGACATTTTCCCAGGCTATTCAATTCAAAATTGGTGAAAAAAACTGAATGATTGGAAGTAACTTGCCAACTTGGAAGTAGAGTTAGTTTTCCATTCTAAGTATTTAAGTTCTCTGGCATAAATTATCTGAAATCATAAACTAAACAATTACCTAATCCCAACTTTTAACTTCAAGATTGTGCAATGCTTCAAAAACCCATTCAGATACCAGACTGTTACAATTAAACATCATCTTTTAGACACACATTCAGCAAAGATCATTCCCAAGAAACAATTTATGATATCAATACACTATTGCACATGTCTTAAAGGGCCAGAAACAAAGACACAGGTCAGACAGACAGAAAGGAGCTCCAGACTGTGGCTGACAAACAGAAACCTTTAAAACAGAGCAGATAAGAAAAAAATCTCCTTCACCAGTGGCACTATAGATGCCCCCACAAGGGGACCAGATGTTTTCACAGAGGAGCAACCAGAAATGTAAAATCAAGGGTCTCCATGGCGACTTTACTGCATTTAGTGTCCCCTTTTTCTTTTTTATTTTTTTTAAGAAGACAGAGGTGGCATAATCCTTACAGTGCAACAAAAAAAGGAGGGAATTCCCCAAAGAAACAGGGCTTCAGCAGCTGCTGGGAGTCCCTCAGTCCCTCCTTTTACTTACAGGATTAGATCCTCTGGTTCCACTCCACCCCAGGCATGCTCCATCTCCTAACACTTCAGTAGTCAGCTCTGAAAAATTTCCAGGGGGGTGTGGTATCAACATTTGTAACTGAAAGTTTGGTTCCTGAACTTGAAACCAATTAATGGCAATTTAAAAATGAGAACAGGGTTTTGAGAAAAAGAAAAAGGGAGGTTTATTGCTTTTCTAACAAAGAAGAAACACAGGGACTCTGCCCAAAGGTTGTGACTCTCTTGATTTGGAGGGACAAGGGGTTTTAAAGGAGGTTCACTTGTTAACCTAGGAGATACTCAGTTCTTAGATCCCCAGCAGGCATTGCCCTCTGCAGTGGGTGTGCTCCAGCAGCCAGCTAGGGGTTCTCTCATCCTGCTTAACAAAGGGGGATAAAGTTCATCACAGTTCCTTAAAACACAGTCCAAAGGGGTTTCAGACTTACTTGCTTTATTACCCATTTTCACATCCAATATCCTTAAGTTTTTACGACAGAAATCACACAACAAAAGGCACAAAAACAAACAAACAAAAAACATATAGAACACAGAACAAAACACAAGAAAACAGAAACCCGGTGCCAAAACAGAAAAACAGAGGAGCAATGCATCGTCTTGCTAAAGCTCCAGGGCAGGAGCACGTGCATGCCCGTCGGCACCTCTCTATCCTTCCAGAGGAATTCCCTACAGAACAGAACAGAGGACAGAACAATTTCTCATTACTGTCCTGAAGAGGAGTATATGTGAGCCTTTTCAGGCCACCTCTCGGTCTTCAGAAGAGATCTCCCTTAACTGGATAATAGATGTTATAATGGCACCATTTACCTATGGAGGCCTCCTCCACCAGGTGCTTGCTAATATTTTTAGTGCGGCAGTTCACTGCAGTGCTCCAGAGACTGAGGCTCACTCCAAGGCCTTGGAACATCTCAAGGTGCGCACCACCTAGAGTGGCTCTCCAGCCCAGAGCCCTGGAGCAAATGCTGGCTTCAGAATTTCCAGCAGTCTGGTCTTGTGATCTGGTCTGGCAGGGTCATTTCGCTGGGGCCTCCAAAATGTTAGTCCAGGACACAAGAAAAGACTACTGACTCCAATTAAAATCAATTTAAAGCAAGCTTATTATTTTGACTGGCTTGGCTGCCTCTCCCTCCCAAAACCATGGGAACAAGACAGAAACCCCAGCTTTTCTGCAGCCCAGCTTTATAGGCCAGAAAGTTACACAAAGGGGGGTTACAGATAACAGAACTCTGACAAGGATCACACTAATGGTAGTTTACATTTATTGCTGGACACAACATAAGAATTTATTAGGACCATTTGAGCCTCTGAGAGGGTCATTGTCTGGCCAGGGAAGGCCAATATTTATGAGGTGTCATTAAAGTTTTAGAGAGGGCTGCTCTCTTGTCTGAGAGCCAGGCATGGGTGGGCTGAAGGCACGGGCAGGCATTCCAAGCAGATTCAGAATTTGCAGTAATTTATAGAAAAGCCTAAATTATCTTTTCATGGATTTGTGGCAAGATGGCTCCCAATTTTAAGAAAAGATCAGGTTGGGTCTATCATTACATCCCTATTTTTTAAATAATACAGGATATCACTGAGTCACTTAAGCTATTGCCAAGTTTCTGAGGCTGGTCTTGCATTTAAGTTCCTCCTGTTTCATCCTCCCGAGCTACTGAGAGTACATATATTCACAATAATACCCTGCTTCAAAAAAATTATTATTAGTGGATTATATGGCATTTTTATTTTGAGCTCTTAAGAACCCTGGTAGGACCTGGGAATGTGGCTCAAGCTGTAGTGTGCTTGCCTGGCATGCGTGTGGTGCTGGGTTTGATCTCCAGCACCAAATACAAACAAAGATGTTGTGTCTTCTGAAAACTAAAATGAATTAATAAATATTAAAATTCTCTCTCTCTCTCTCTCTCTCTCTGTCTTTAAAAAAAAAGAACCATGTTAGTTTTTTCAAAACTATCTTTATTAACTTTATATTTTAACCAAAATTTTTATCTATACATACACACATATACTCTGGAGTCCCTACTGTCTTTCAGATATTTGTTTGGTTTGGTGTGCTTTGGTGCTCGTGCGGTGCTTTCCACTGAGTTATGTCCCCAGTCCTTCTTTTTCTTTTTGAGACAGGTGATATATCACTAATATCTCACTAAGTTGCTTATAGCCTTTCTATGTTGTTAAGGCTGTCTTTCAAATCACAATCCTCCTGACTCGCCTGTCTAGCCTCCAGCGTATTTGCCACCACACCTAGCTCCTTCAGATTATTACAATAACCTTTTCAACAACACTGCCCAGGCTACAGAAAATCTCTTTGACTGATGCATTTTATCCCTGTGGAAAGTTTATATGAAGTAGCCAATTTAGAACTATTATGTAAAGATTTATTGGAATAAACAGGAATCATTTTTTTTTAACCTCCTTTCTGAACTACTATTTGGTATCATATTCCATAAAAGCGCTGGGAAAAGAATGTAAATTCATTTGTTTGAAATCTACAGAGATTTACATAAGCTCAGTCACCTTTTGTTCTGGAGATTGGTACTTCAGGACATAGTAACATAAATAAAATATGTTAAAGTTGAGACATTCAGTACACACATCCACACACACACACATCCAAACACACACAAAAAAACTTTCTAGGAGCAATTGTTAGTTCTGGCATTATTACTAGTGTATCAGGGACATAGTAACATAAACAAAATATGTTAAATTTGAAACATTCAATACACACATACACACACCCACCAAAAAAACCCAAAAACTTTTTCTAGAAGGAATGGGTCGTTCTAGCCTCATTACTAGTGTATCAGGGTTGGGGCAGGATTCAGGAAGTGCTAAAATCTCACTTCCTGAAAGTGGGATTCTTCCTTACTTCACATACAATTAAAGCTAGAGTGAACTTCATCTGTCAGCAACAGTAATTGGGAAAATATGCTGGCAGATGTTGTTTTGAGATAAATTGACAGCTTTGATATTTGGGTATTTTTGTGTCTTGGTCACAGCTGAAGAAACACTTGTGAAGGCATTTATGGCTCCTAGATATCACCATTTTTTGTATCATTTCTTTCATATTTCCTTCTTTCTTTTTCTTTTCTTTTTTTTTGGTAGGGGGTTGCTAGAGATTAAACCCAGGGCCTTGTGCATTCAAGGCAAGCCCTTTGAAAACTGAGCTACATCCTCAGCCCCTCTCTCACATTTCTGTTCACTAGAGCTGATGATGGTATTTGGGGATTTTGTCCCAAATGTGGTACATTTCTTAAGACTGGACTAATATCTAGTGTATCTAAATCTCTCTACTCACTCATGATTTTGCCAAAGAGACACTCACAGTAGTTTTTTCCTTAAATGTATCTATAGATGGAGGGAGAGTGTCTCATTTAATATTCTGCTTTATTTTCAACATCATTCCCTCTTAATATTTGCTTTTTAGAGTGTTGCTAAGATTGGAACTGACTATCTTGCACATTCTGCACACACACTCTAACAGTGAACTTTGCCACTATGTCCCATTTCTAACTTTAGGTTGGATAGATTCATTCATTAATGTTTAATGTTAGTTTTCATATGGTTAGTTTTACATACACCTTTCTATTGCTCTTAACAATACTATTGATCTACATATGGTTTCAGATTTGATTAATATTATGATTTATTGGTCTGTATTATTGCAATATAGTTTCATAATATACATTAAGAATGTCTCAGTACAATAACTATATTATTTGGTTTTTTAAAAAGGTTTTGGGGTATTTTACATATTTATTTTTTTTTCTACGATAAATTTATTTTTTTTTTGGTCCCTTCTTTTCTTTAATTTGGTACTTGGAATTAAACTCAGGGGAATTTTTCCACATCCCCAAGCCTATTTTGTATGACATTTAGAGACGGTGTCTCACTGAGTTGCTTAGGGCCTCACTTTTGCTGATGCTGGCTTTGAGCTCACAATACACCTGTCTTAGCCTACCAAGGTACTGGGATTACAACTGTGCACCAACAGGTCCAGCTGTCTTCTTGTATTTAGAGAAAAACATGCTAAAATTTTGATAGTAAAATATTATATATTAAATTGAGTTAAAATAGTTGTCTTTGTAATGATTAGTTTTATTTATGCACATGCTATTTTATGGGCTTTTGTAAATTTTTATTTCGTTTGTGATAAGTTCCACGTATTTTCCTTGAAATCCATTATACACGTGATGTATTTAACAGATGTAACTTCAATATAATACTTATGTGGTATTTTGTACTCTAATTAAACCAAAAATGTTTCTGGGCTCCAGAAACCATTTTTTCTCAAACTGTATTATTTTTTTTTTATTTTTCTGAATCACCTCCTCTTTTCTCCTAGGCCCCAGATTTCCACTGCATTAACAAGTAGAGGTCTAGTCTTATGCTATCACATACTTGTACACTGTAATGGTACACACATACTATAATTTCCACAGGTATAAGCAGCTTGGTGAGGAGTATTTCATGTATGTGTGTGTGTGTGTGTGTGTGTGTGTGTGTGTGTGTGTGTATATTTCATGATGAAATAACAGCAATTTTTACTCCATCTTTAGTTCATGAGAATTTGTTTTGTGTCCTCATCAATACTTTGTATTCTTTTTGTTGTTGTTGTTTCTTAGTGTAAATTTAAATTAGGGGCACACAGAGACTGAGTCACACATAGTTGCTTGGGGCCTTGCTAAGTTTCTGAGGCTGGCCTTAAACTCAGGATTATTTTGCCTTAGCCTCACAATCCAATGGGATTAGAGGTATGTGCCATGAGACCTGGTTCTATTTTACTATTATATTGAAATATATATTACTTCTGAAAATAATATATTCTTGATATTAAGAAAGCATAGAATACCATTTTCCCCACAAATAAACCCCCCCTTTTTTGGAAAAAATGTCAATTTTTTTTTGGAAAAGATGTCAGTAGTGCCAAATGTATAATTTATTAATGTCTAAATGGCAAGTCCATTATTATTAATATTTTTATTATTATTCTATGTATTAGTTACAAAACTTTATCTCTTCATATTATTATAAGTTATATACTCTTTTCTATAACTTTATAGCATACATCAGTATGTATCAAAATGACCTTTCGGGGGGGGGGGGTTGGGAGGTGAGGGGAGGGATCATAGGGTTAGAAATGATGGTGAAATATGATGTATTTTGTTATATAAAGTACATGTACAAGGAAGTGAATTCATGTAAATATATTTTGTATAAAACCAGAGAAATAAAAAAATTTGCTCTATATGTGTAATAAAAAGTGTAATGCATTCTGTTGTCATATATAATTTTAAAAGTATTTAAAATTTAAAGATAAATGATGGCATATGTTCTACCTGAAAATAAATACTACTCCTTTTAAACATTGAACTAAAGGGTCTGTTGGTCAGTTGTAAACTTTAGAAAGTACAAAATGTATCCTGAACATTTGGTAATACATAAACCTAGATTTAGCTATTTATAGTGTTTTCAGCAAAATTTAAAAAAAATACTGTAGAGTTCATTTTTTGCAATGTATACTCATAATTATATGAGATGCATATTGTACATATACATATATACTACCATTGTATATAATTAATAAATGATTACTACATCTCAAATTAACTACATTTATTTCAAATTAATTTGTCTTTTGAAAGCACCAATATATGACACTCTTTGATATATACACTTGGTGTGTCTTCAAATTTGTCACTTTTATGTATTATGTTCTTTTCTTTATTCTACTTTTTATAAAATTTCTTTTTCCAATTATTCAGATTAATGAATTTTAAATCAGTTTAACAGTGAAGTCTGTAGATTTTCATTTTTAACCTAAGACATAATACATCCCAAATAATAGGCTTATTGCTATGTAAATGACTTGAAAAACTTGCATATATAACACTCTGGCCTGACCTTACTCTGGACTATTGATATCTGGGTGGAGGGGATCTGAAAGTGATCCATGGAAAATCAGAACAGGGATGGGACAGGATGTGAAATTGGTGGATATTTAGTATATAGTAGGGAGTATTCATAAAAAGTATTGGTGGAACAGGTACGGGTAGAGAAAAAAAGTGCTCTGAAGGAAAGAGGGAAAGAATGACCAGCTCAAGAGTTCAGATTCAAAAAGTCTAATGGTGGATCAATGGTAGTTTGAGGGTAAAGGGTAGTTTCTTTGGAGGCAGAAATAAGGTAGAAATAAAAGAAGAAGGTAACTCTGGCACGAACCCCAAGAGAAAGAGTCAAATGAACACTACCCTCTATATTCACTATATATATATATATATATATATATATATCAAACTTCTATAACATTAGATTAAAGTCAGCCAGCCTCAGCAACTTAGTGAGGCTCTAAGAAAAACAGCAAAACCCTTTTTCTTTATAGAATAATTTATTAAAGGCTGAGAGTGTTTCTCTGTGAAAAAGCATATCTGATTTCAATTTGTCATATGAGAGAGAGAGAGAGAGAGAGAGAGAGAGAGAGAGAGAGATCTTGCAAAAATTAAAAAAAAAACGTAATCAGTGACACTCTTAGTGTCAAGGATGTAAATAATTTAAAAGTAATAAAGAGCTAGTTGGAAATCTCACCTAGGTTATTAACTACTGCTTAGGAAGTTAGTCTACTCTCCAAAATATAAAAGTGAGAGAGGAATTCTTTATTAAACTGTATATAAGAAAATAGAGGACTTTTTACACAGTTCTTAGTTGACAAAGAGAGGACTTTTTACACAGTTCTTAGTTGACAAAGACTGCGTCAATTTTAGTGGGTGATTAGGGTTCTGCCAAGATGATAAATCCTTGAGTTATTTGGAATAATGTGATTTTATCCACTCTTCATAAATGAAGATTGACGTGTAATATAAATCAGGCTTGGCAAAGAAAAAACATTTCAATGAAAATTAAATGTATGAATAAAAACATAAAACAATATTTAACAAAACTTCAACATTCAGAATATTTATGCAATTATGTAATCACGAGTAATGTAAAAACAATGACAACTAAAGAATAAGTGAATTAATAAAAAAACAAATAAATAATGTAATGAATGAATTAATCACATGTAATGTGATTGAAATTGTCAAAGTCAGCTTGTAGCCATGAAAAAAGTGTACAGGTACATAGAAATGGTGTTTTACTACTTACTGAGACATACCTTATGAACTATAAATTCCACTCCTAGGTGGGAAGAGTTGAACAAAGAACCATTCACCTGGCTCTCTCACTTGGGAACTGTGCAAAAAATTACCTTTTTCTTTCTCTCAAATTTTATTGCTGCTTCCAAGAACACTACCCTCTATATTCACACTGTCATTGTAGACTTGGAACCTGTGAACCCCTCTACTGTTCAAGATTTTCTTCTTTTTTTTCATTGCTCTTTTTCTCCCTACCCAATATCATCCACCAATACTTATTTTGTATTGCAAAATCTAAATACTCACGAATCACCAGTCTTATATCTTACTATATTCATTTCCTACCTTGTGCATGACCACTTTGAGATCCCCTCCATCAAAACATCAATAGTCCAAAGTGATCAGAATGGGGGTAAAATTTGAAGAATATTAAAGGTCAGTTATACAACAAGAAAGCTATAAAAAGTGGGCTTCATTTAAAGGTGAAAATAAAAAGAAAATCTTTAGACTTCACTAGTTAAAATAAAGGATCAAAAATTTATGAGTCTCAATAATTTGAATTATACTTGTGAGTCACTTTTTTGGAGGAAGGAATATAAGCACATTGCTAATGAGTTTAAAGCTCAAACTGTGTTTTTATTAGACAAAGAATAGAAAGATTTAAGAAATATTAAAATGATTGTGATATAATTTTCATAAAAAGATATACATATTTATTCAAAAATTGCTTTAACCTTATAAACAGTTATAACTGTCAATACATTTCTCTCTAGACTAGGTCCTATTATTGGAAGAAATTTTTGCCTTAAAATAACCCCATACAGAGGCATTTAATGCAATTAACTGGCCTCTAATAATAATAATAATAATAATAATAATAATAATAATAATAATAACAAGAAGAAGAAGAAGAAGAAGAAGAAGAAGAAGAAGAAGAAGAAGAAGAAGAAGAAGAAGAAGAAGAAGAAGAATTGAGTTGGGGAGGATTTCAGGGTTGTGAAGCATACCTGTAATATAAGTTAATTGAAAAAAAATCACAGGAGAATTTTAAAAACTGTCTGAAGACATACATGTACATATTATTTCTAAAATGTGTTTATGAGTTATGTAGTGAGGGTGGACAAGTCCAATACACAGTCTTTTTATTTTCTTGAATATTTTTTGTTGTAGATGGACACAGTACCATTAGTAGTTTGTTGGCTTTTTAAAAATATTTTTAGTTTTGGGCGGACACAACATTTTTGTTTGTATGTGGTGCTGAGGATCCAACCTGGGCTGCCCACATGCCAGGCGAGTGCACTACCGCTTGAGCCACATCCCCTCTAGGTTGGCTTTTTAATGCGGTGCTGGGTGTTCAACCCAGTACCTCACACATGCTAGGGAAGTTCTCTACCACTGATCCATAACCCTAGTTTCCAAAGTCTTTTACTCAATTTTTTTTTGGGGGGGAGAGTATGCGTGTAGTACAAGGGATTGAATCCATGGCCTTATATCAGCAAAACAAGCACTCTACTGACTAAGCTATATTCTCAGCCCTGATCTGTAGTTGGTTAACAATGACAATGGAGCAGCCTGTCATTCAGACTTTGATTTTGTGCCCACTTGGCTCAGGTTGGAGGCAGTGCCTGAAGCCTTGACCAATCAGTCTCTTAGGTGAGTGCTGGGAGCCATCAGCCAAGTAGGTATGACAAATTCCTTGCCAGCTTACTCCCATGCTGTCTAGTGGAAGGACTTCTGAAAGGTGACCTTGCTCAAGGACCAGGGCAGGATCCGTGTTTAGGGTGTTCCCCCTTTAGAATAGGGCGGTTTAGCATAATAGAAGATTAGGGTGTTCCCCCTTTAGAATAGGGCAGTTTAGCATAATAGGAGATTAGGGTGTTCCCCCTTTAGAATAGGGCGTATCCTGGTGCTGAGTTCCTCTTGAGTGCTTAGGGTCAGACAGTATATTTTGGGAGACAGAAGCCCATGCGGAGTGGATTTGGGGAGAGAACGTGGATTCCCCCAGAGCGTGTTTGTAGACGGCCGGTGTGAGTTCGGGAATAAAGAATTGCTGTTTGAATCTACAAGCTGTGTGGAGACTCGTGATTTGTGCCCAGCCAGAGACTGCGGCAGGTGAGAACTGTCCAATCCTCACGCAGCCGGTGATGAGCGGAAGGGCTTCCACAATCTTCTGTTCCCTTGGTGTCTGGAGCTCACCAATTTTTTAATCTTTTTGTAGGCTTCTTCTGTCCTGGATCTGGAGCCCAGGTGTCTGTTCTATGCAGAATCTGAAAACAAACCACAGGGAGAACGATGAGGACCCTGAAAGCCAGGAAATGATAAGTGTGCCTTGCTACCTTGAGACTGGCTAGGAAGGTGGCTTAAAGCTGACAGGAGTGGCAATGGTGGAAACTGGGAGTTGTGGCTAGTGACTCCTCATAGTCCTCTCCAGAGTCTTGTGACCACAGGGTCACTCTGCGGAAGCTTAGCCTTCACCTCCCTCTGACAAGTCTAGTGAGACTTAGATTGGCAGTTGAAAACCTTGGCATTTTGTTCCATCATTGTATGGTGTTTTCAGCTACTTTCTGAAGCCCTATGTGAGCATCCATGTGCCATGAGTCCAGCATGTCCCAGATTGTGTGGAGAAGACTGGAATAATTATCAGGAGAGAACCCCAAATCCATTTGTTGTACTCCTGAATGAGAGAGGCTGCTGATTTAGGGCTTGTTACTCACGAGGGTTTGTTTGTTTATTTATTTAATTTATTTTTGTGTGTGTAAGTGAGTGTGTTTTTTTTTTTTTGTCTGTGTGTGTGTGTGTTTATTTCTTTTTGGTACCAGAAATTCAACCCGGAGGCATTCATCCACTGATTCCCATCCCCACCCATTTTTTATATTTTTATTTAGAGACAGGGTCCCTTTGAGTTTCTTAGGGTCTCATTAATTTGATGATGCTGGCTTTTAACTCATTCTCTTCATGAGCCCTGAGATTTTTAAATGTAGTGGAAGCAGTATCTCAAATCCAGAACAAATTTCTGAAATGCACAACTTCAGCTGAGCTCTCCATAGGACTCAGAATAAACCCCTAGTTTTCTAGCTCTCTGTTCACATATCCAAATCTAGGATTCTCTGTTCACAGTGAATAAGTATAAAATAGAATAGATATTATAATGACCATGTAATCAGGATAATGGGCCTCACTCAACAACACCTGGAGTCTAACTGGACGATATATTAATTGGCACCATCAAGGCCTATTTCAAATGTAAAAGACCTTGAAACCCACTTGTGGGAACACCTTCAACAAATTCCTTTTTGAAGAAAAAAGGATGGGTCACTGAAAGGATGAAAGTGAAACCATATGGTAGTCAGGATGCCTTTTCCAAAGCCTATTCTAAATGCATTTTGCTCCATGTTCTGCCCAAAACCATCAGGAAACTTCTAAGTTGGCACACTAAAATGAGTTTTTTTTTCTGGTATCATTCCTCATACCAAATGATGGGAGTTCTATTTCTTCTTCCTTAAACAGATGATTGTCTTCAAAATTTATGAGACAAGGACACAGATGCAATCAGCATACTGAGAAACTTTGGTTCATCTCAAAACTCCATTTTCAGCATTATTAATCATTATTTTCTCAAGTGTTATTTCAGATGTATGCATGGTTTATAATGTTTTTCTTCAAGAACTGGAGGGAATTTTTTAAAAGATTTTAATTTATTATTCTGAGATTTTCACATGAGAAGAAAGCAAAATAAAATTAGATGATATTGAAAAGAATGAATATCTCCTAAGTAAGGTTTATGTGTTCCAAATAAAGATTTTTTAAATCTGTAATGGGTCTTCAATTGAGGGTTTATTTATTTATTTGTTAACTTGATAAGACTGTGGATTTGAATAACCAATTACTTTACCAAAGCAATCTTCAAAGAATCCATATTTGTGTCCACTTTTAGTATTGTTAAGAGCAACAGAAAGGACTACCTAAATTCAACCATGGGAAAAATAACATTGGACATGAAGGCATAAAACTGATCAATCTAAAGTTAAAATTTTGGACTGGTGGTACAATTCAATGGTAAAGCATGTGTGCATAGTGTGCACTGTACTGGGTTACAACCTTAGCAACACACACAAAAAATGCAGATGTTAAGGGGGGAAATGATATTAAAAATAAAGCAAAATGTTAAAATTATGTATCATTCTTCTACCTATATACACACTTAATAAAAAGCTACTCATGTTATAAGTTTCTCTTTTTAAAGTCACAAATCAGTAGACGGATTAAGATACATTGGACAATCTAGAAAATATCTACCTTCAGTCAGCAGAAAATGCTGGAGTACACTGAGCGTTAGCTCTGTCTTGAGCAAAGTACCTCATTTGGCACCAAATCCCTAATAGCCAGAATTACCCTCAATAAAGAGGGGCTGCACATACCAGTGACCCTGAGTACTCCTCTCTAGGTTACCCTACCATAATGCCTTTGATCAGACAAATACAGACCTCTGTCATGCCAAAAGGAACTCCTCACACTACTGCTGTGATTGTCCCTCCAGGACCAGAGGCTGCGTTGATCTACACACCCTACAAATACCTTACACATTGGCATCAGCCACTTCAGTCCTTGAGTACCCTTTGAACCCAATGGTGTATGAGGTGCAGTGTCTACTAAAGTTTGAAGGCACAATATGTGTATCCATCCTTTCCAAAGAATTGTGACTGAAGGTGGAGCTGACACTGTCAACTAACCTATGAACTTCTATCTCTGAACTCTTTGCCCAAAAATGACCTGACCAGCCTGCCTGATGATCACTTAAGTGATCATTGCCTTTGCTTTCCTGTGCTCAGTGCAGCAAGATGAGGGACTTGTTTGTTCATTTGTCTTACCATCTAGACAAACAAAATAAAAGAAAACATTGTCTTCCAGCTCAGCTTTTTGTCCACCAACTCCACCCCTGTGTAGATGAAAGTGGTTCTAGAACCTGTACTGAATAATAGTAAGGTATTAGGGACCAAATAATTCAAAGCACTGATGATCTTTCAATGTCTACCCCAAGAGACTGGTAAGAAGGCCTCCATGGGAGACATATGGCCCTTGACTACACAGTGACAGAGGGAATAACAGTGAAAGATTTCTAGGAAACTTTTCTTCTCATAGCAAAGGCACATTCTCTCTGAATTAACTGTGTGCTGACGCAACATTCATGAACTGGGTCAGGCAAGTCATTGGTGAAGTGATTTGAAAAGTATTCAAATTTCATGTACTGTTCAGTCACTATAGTGCCCTCCAAGGGCAGAAGGTGCATTTTTAAAAATACATTTCCTCTCATATCTGAAGTATACGGAGATTATGCCATGAGAGAAAAACTTAAGATGTTTTTAAAATAATGCAAAGAACAAAAGTCCAAAAAATGATTTTTTAAAATTTCAGAGTTATTTAAGAGCTAAAATTTAAGAGTCATTGGGATAGAAGAAGGAATAGAGGACCAAATCACAAGAATATACCATCTATTCAATGAAATAACACCAGAAATCTTTCCAAACACGAGGAATAAATTGGAAATCCAAATTCAAGAAGCCTACAGGATGCCAAATCTACAAAATCACAACAGATCCATATACAGGCACAGTATAATGAAAATCCCAACATACAGAATAAGGAGAGAATTTTAAAAGCCACGAGAAAAAGGAATAAGATTACATATAGGGGAAAACCAATTGGGATATTTGCAGATTTTTTAACCCAGACCCTGAAAGCTAGAATATCCTGGAATAACATATATCAAGCTCTGTAAGATAATTGGTGCCAATCAAGAATCTTGTATCCAGCAAAATTAAGCTTTAGATTTGAAAATGAAATAGAAACCTTCCATGATAAACAAAAGTTGAAAGTATTTATAACTAGACAACTGGTGCTACAAAACATCCTTGGCAAAATATTTCATGAACAGGAAAAGAAAAACAGCAATGAAAATCAACAGAGGGAGCTATGCAGTAAAGGAAAAAACTAATCAAAAAGGAAAATCAAGTCAAGTTAAATAACAAAAATAAGCAAATATGGCTGGAAATACAAACCATGTCTCAATAGTAACCCTAAATGTTAATGGCTCATACTCAACAACAACAACAACAACAACAACAAAGTTATGGGTTGAAGATTTGATAAAATAAAAGACCCAACAATATGCTGCCTAAAGGTAACTCATCTGATATGAAAAGACATATACAAACTGAAAGTAATAGGTTTGGAGAAACCATACCACTCACATGGACTGTGTAAGGAAGCAGGGGTTTCAATACTCATATCAAATAAAGTAGACTTCAAGTCAAAGTTAATCAAAATGGATAAAGATTGACATTACATACTGCTCAAAAAATCCTACACCAATATTCCATAGCAATCATAAATATATATGCCCCAAAACTTGGTGCAGCTATAATCATCGAACAAACTCTTTTCAAGTTCAAGAGTCAAATTGACCACAACACAATAATCTTGGTTGACTTTTACAGACCTCTCTCATCACTGGATAGATCTTCCAAACATAAGTTGAATAAAGAAACTATAGAACTCAATCACACAATCAATAACTTAGACTTATCTGACATATACAGAATATTTCAACCTGCCCCAAGTGCATACACTTTCCTCTAGCAGCACATGGATCCTTCTCTAAAATAGACCATACAATGTGCCACAAAGCAACTCTTAGCAAATACAAAATGTTAGAGATACTAGCATGCATTTTATTGGATCATAAAGGTGTGAAATTGGAAATCAACAGCAAAATAAAAAACAAAATTTTCTCCATCACTTGGAGCCTAAACAATATGCTACTTCCAGAAGAAATCAAGGAGGAGATTAAAAAATTCTTAGAAGTAAATGAGAACATAGACACAACATATCAAAATCTCTGGGACACTATGAAAGCAATACTAAAAGGAAAGTTTATTGCATGGACTTTATTTCTTAAAAAAAAAAGTCAAAATATATATGACCTCACCCTACATCTCAAAGCCCTAGGAAAAGAAGAACAAATCAGTAGCAAAAGCAAAAGAAGACAAGAAATAATTAAAATTAGAGCTGGAATCAATGAAATCAAAATTAAAGGAACAATTGAAAAATTGACAAAACAAAAAGTTGGTTCTTTGAAAAAATAAATAAAATTGATAGACCCTTAGCCACGCTAATGAAGAGAAGAGAGAGCTCAAATTACCAGCATAAGTGATGAAAAAGGTAATATCACAACTGACACTACAGTAATACAGAGGAATATTAGAAATTATTTTGAAATCTTAAACTGCAATAAAATCGAAGACATTGAAGGCATTAACAGATTTCTTAAGTCATATGATCTGCCCAGATTGAGTCAGGAAGATATAAACAATTTAAGCAGACCAATATCAAGTGAGAAAATAAAAGACGCCATCAGAGGCTTACCAACCACGAAAAGCCCAGGACCGGATGTTTACACAGGTGAGTTCTACAAGTCCTTTAAAGAAGAACTAATTCCAACACTCTTCAATGTATTTCAGGATATAGTAAAATAGGCAGTCATTCCAAACTCATTTTATGACGCCAATATCACCCTGATCCCCAAACCAGGCAAAGACACTTCAAAAAAGAAAACTTTAGACCAATATGTGTAATGAACATAGATGCAGATTTCTCAATAAAATTCTGCCAAATCTAATGCAAAAACATATCAAAAAATTTGTGCACCATGATCATGTGGGATTCATCCCAGGGATGCACGTTTGGTTCAACATACAGAAATCAAAAAAATATAACTCACCACATCAATAGACATAAAGGTAAAAATCATATGGTCACTGCAATAGACACAGAAAAAGCATTTGACAAAATGCAACATCCAGTTAAGTTCAAAACACTAGAAAAACTAGGGATAACAGGAACATATCTCAACGTTTTAAAGGCTATCTATGCTAAACTTCAGGTCAACATCATTCTAAACAGACAAAAATTGAATGCATTCCCTCTAAAATCTGGAACAAGACAGGAATGCCCTCTCTCACCATTTCTATTCAACATAGTTCTTGAAACATTGGCCAGAGCAATTAGACAGATGAAAGAAATTAAAGGAATACACATAGAAAAAGAAGAACTTAAATTAGCACTATTTGCTGACAATATGATTCTATAACTAGAAGACCCCCAAACCTCCACCAGAAAATTTCTAGAACTAGTAATTGAATTCCTCAAATAGCAGTATATAAAATCAAAACCCATAAATCAAAGGCATTTCTGTATATCAGTGACAAATCCTCTGAGAAAGAAATGAGGAAAACTACCCCATTCACAATAACTTAAAAAATAAGATAATTGGGAATCAACTTAACAAAAGAGGTGGAAGATCTGTATAATAAAAACTACAGAAGCCTAAAGAGAGAAATCAAAGTAGACCTTAGAAGATGGAAAGATCTACCTTGTTCTTGGTTAGGCAGAATTAATATTATCAAAATGACTATACTACCCAAAGCACTATACATGTTTAATGAATTTTCATCAAAATTCCAATGGCATTCCTCATAGAAATAGAAAAAGCAATCATGAAATTCATATGGAAAAATAAGAGACTCAGAATAGCTAAAGTAATCCTTAGCAGGATAAGTGAAGCAGGTGTCATCACTATACCAGACCTTAAACTATACTACAGAGCAATAGTATCAAAAACAGCATGCTATTCACACCAAATCAGACTTGTAGACCAATGATAGAGAATAGAGGACACAGAGAGTAACCCCCCAAATTACAATTATCTTATATTAAAAAAGGTTCAAATAACATGGACTGGAGAAAAGAGAGCATCTTCAAAAATGGTACTAGGAAAACTGGAAACCCATATGCAAAAATATGAAATTAAACCCTTATCTTTTACCTGCACAAGACTAAACTCAAAATGGATCAAGAACCTAGGAATCAAACCTGTAACTCTGTGCCTAATAGAATAAAAAGGTAGGCCCTAACCTTCATCATGTGGGATTAGGCCCAATTTCCTTAACAAGACTCCTGTAGCACAAAAATTAAAAGCAAGAATCAATATATAGGATAGAATCAAACCAAAAAGTTTTTTGAAGCAAAAGAAACAATCTGTGAGGTGAACAGAGAGCTTACATCCTGGGACCAAATTATTACCCCTCACACATCAGATGGAGCACTAATCTCTAGGATATATAAAGAACTCAAAAACCTAAGTACAAAAAACAAAACAACAACAACAAAAAAAACCTCAAAAAACTCAATCCACACATGGGCCAAGGAATTGAAAAAACACTTCTCAGAAGAGGATATACAATCAATTAACAAATATGTTTAAAAATGCTCATCATCTATAGCAATTAGAGAAATGCAAATCAAAACTACTTTAAGTTTGGGCTGGGGATGTGGCTCAAGCGGTAGCACGCTCGCCTGGCATGCGTGCTGCCTGGATTCGATCCTCAGCACCACAAACAAAAAAAGATGTTGTGTCCACTGAAAACTAATATATATATATATATATATATATATATATATATATATATATATATATATATATATATACTCATTCTCTCTCTCTCTCTCTCTCTCTCTCTCTCTCTCTCTCTCTCTTTCTCCCTCTCTCTAAAAAAAACAAATCTAAGTTATCATCTCACTCCAGTCAGAATGACAGCTATTATGAAGATAAACAACAAAAATGTTGGCGAGGATGTGGAGAAAAATCTACACTCGTACATACCTGGTTGGACTGCAAATTGGTGCAGCCAATATGGAAAGCAGTATGGAGATTATTTGGAAATCTGGGAATGGAACCACCATTTGACTCAGGTATCCTTTCTCCTTGGACTATACCCAAAGGAATTAAAAACAGCATACAACAGGGACACAGCCACATCAATGTTTATAGCAACACAATTCACAATAGCTAAACAGTGGAGCCAACCTAGATGCCCTTCAGTGGATGAAAGGATTTAAAAATGTGGCACATATACACAATAGAATTTTATGCACAATAAGAGAGAATAAAATCATGGCATTTGCAGGTAAATGAATGGCGTTGGAGAAGATAATGCTAAGTGAAATTAGCCAATCCACACACACACAAAAAAATGCCAAATGTTTTATCTGATACAAGGAGGCTGACTCATAGTGGGGTAGGGAGGGGGAGCATGGGATGATTAGATGAATTCTACATAGGAAAGAGGAGTGGGAGGTAAAGGGAGGGACAGGGGATTAGAAGCGATGGTGGAATGTGATGGACATCATTATTCAAAGTACATGTATGAAGACTTGAATTGGGGGTCAACATACTTTATATGCAACCTGAGATATGAAAAAAATGTGGTATATATGTGGGATAAGAATTGTAATGCAAAAAAACCCCAGAAAGTATTTGTGTTAAGGCATGAATTAGTGTGAACATACTTAATATACAAAGGTATGAAAAATTGTGCTCTATATGTGTAATAAGAATTGGAATACATTCCACTGTTGTATACGTAAATATATAAAATCAATAAAAATTCATATGCCATTCAGTCACTACAGAGCCCTTCCAGGGGCAGAAGTTGCAATTTTTTAAAAAATTTCCTCTCATATACGAAGTATTAGAAGATTGTGCCATGAGAGAGAAACTTAAAAAGTTTTAAAAGTAATGCAAACACAATGCTGCAACACTATTTTTTAAAAGATGGATACTTGATTTTAAATTATTGAACCTGTATTTTATACCTCCTTATTAAAATTTGAGAAGAAGATACAATCATTGAAGAAGATACAATACATTACTAGGCAAACTGTTGAAGTACTGATTTAAATCTCCCTTAATATAAAATTATCATGAAGGATGTAAAAACCCATAATTTCCTCTTTGTTGTATTCATGTAATGAAATTGTAGATAGAAGTGTATTGCATTAAAAAATGAACAGAAACTAGACACTTTTACTATACAAGACTGCTGATGAAGAAATGTGTGTGTGTGTGTGTGTGTGTGTGTGTGTGTGTGTGTGTGTGTGTGAAGAAGATATCACGGGGACAAATGAGTTGTGGCTTTGAATTAAATGATGTGTGCCACATGACCTCAATGAAAATTTGACAAATTTGATATTCTAAAAAAATTGATAACTGTTCTAATATCTGAGTAGTAAGTTTTTAAAAAGTTTTTAACAACATGAAATCATGGACTAATTTTGGTTGTTACAGTCATCATTGTCAACCCAAAAAATTCAGAGGTAAAAATTATGTGTGATCAAAACATCAGTTGACAGACAAACTTAGAGCTTTATTCTATTCAGAGAAGGCAGATGCATTGGAAATCTTTATTTTTTTAATTCTGGAGATAATTGTATACCTATCAAAGTTTTTAAAAATATGTTTTTTTAATTTCCATTCTGGACAACAGTGGTCAGCAGAATCATCGGTTGTCACCTTCATTTTGACCTCTCCATCACCTTGTCTCACTTGAACCGTTTTAATTTTATGCTCTGCAGAAGTCAATTTTTTGTATTCAGCTAGTTCTCCTTTAATGTGCCACTGCTCTGTCTTTGTGTTACACATTCTTTTGTTTTGATTTATTTAGAATACATGCTGTGCCATTATGATTTTAACTTTGTTGTGTTGGTTGAATAACTTGTAATACTTAAATACTTGAGGTCACAGTGAAAAACCATACCAGTATTTCTTTCAGCTCCATTTCAAATATATTTATTTGATACCAGTATTTCTTTCAGCTCCATTTCAAATATAATTAACCTAAATATTTTGGATGTTTATCAAAGGTCTTTCATGAGGAAAGTAAATTTATGAAATAATAGATGTGTAACATATATGAGTAATGTTGGCTTAGATCAAATTTTGAAAACTTAGTTGGCAAAATATCGGATCACCTGAAAAGAAGCATGAATTTTGAAATCTGAATGCCTTGGTTCTCAGTATTATCATTCTTTTATATATATATATATATATATATATATATATATATATATATATATATATATATATATATATATTAATTATCAATAGACCTTTATTTATTTATATGAGGTGCTGAGAATCAAACCCAGTGCCTCACATATGCGAGGCGAGTGCTCTACCATTGAGTTACAACCCAACACCATCATTCTTTTTTAAAAAAAATACTTTTAATTGTAAATGAACTCAATGCCTTTATATACTTGTTTTATTGTGTGTGGTGCTTAGAATCAAACCCAGGGCCTCACATGTGTGAGGTAAGTACTCTACTACTTAGCCACATCCCCAGTCCCTGTATTATCATTCTTTATTGAATTTATTTCTTATTAAAGTATATAGATTTTAAGACATTTTTTACAGTATTATGTAACTTTTAGCATGGTTAGATTAGAGTGATGCTCATATGTTACCATAGAGCAGACAATTATATTTTGTCTAGACTTTATTATATCAGTAGTTTTCATGCACTATATATATACAGCAAGCAACCTATTTCCAATGAGAAACATGTCAGTTAATGTATTTAAAGCCATTGTTACAAGTTTGTAATGTATGTTTTCCAATTTGTTTTATATGTATGTGATACATTACAAAAAATATTGTTCTTAATTGAAAAAAGGATATAAAATGTAAAACCACAATTTTTCATAAATGAATATTGCCAATTGTTTCCCATCCCTTTCTTATGTTGGGTGTTTTGACTTGAGATTCAGTTAGCTAATTAATGGATAAATTAATTAAACACTTATGAAATTTAGTTGGGATTTAATTTAGCTTGTAATTTAATTATTTGATTCTTTATTGCATCCATTCACCCACATCAATAATTTTGTGAATGTTATAATACCAATCTAAAAAAACAACCAAAAAAGCAAACTGAGGAGTATGGGAGGAGAGGAGTAATGGTGATAGAAGTTACCAGGTAAAATCTTTGTAATTCATCAAGATCTGCCTCAGGAACATATTCCTCTTTTAGTGTGTGTGTTGTTAAAATTTGTTTTAACTAGTTAAACATGACAGTACAATGATATTGACATATCATATTTTTGAATAAGATGGGGTATAATTTCTCATCTTTCTGAGTGTACAGGTTGCAGAATCACATTGGTCATACAGTCATGAATATGCATACAGCTATACTAATGTCTGTTTTATTCAGCTGACCTTCCTTTCCCTCCTTACCTTCCCTTCCCCTCCCATCAGTTCTCTCTTCCCAATCTAATGTGACACACTTCTTTTTTTTCCCTCACATCATCATACATGTATTCTGTATAACGATGAGGGTCTCCTTCCATCTTCCGTGCAATTCCACTTCTCCCTCACTTTCCCACCCACCTCTCTTCCCAAGTGTGTTTTATTATACATAATGAATTTTAAAAGCAACTGTTACCATTAAATATAATTTAATAGAAAAATTTGACATGAAATACTAATATTAAAATTATTAAACAAAGAACATATAAGTCTGAAAATTCCATATAATATAGACAGTTATGTCATTGGAAATGAAAAACAAGCTCCTGCTCCGAGTCTTACAGGTTAATTTCAGCTGCTCTGCACTGCAGGTATCATCTCTCCTGTGTTCCAGGGCCAAAGTCTCTGCTCTCCCTGGTGTCTTATGGGGTCTATAAAACAGAACAAGATAAAAAAAATCACTTGGGATGAGTTGCTGGCCACAGAGAGTGGCCAGGACCACAATTGTCCTCAGGAAATGCAAGATGTACTTGGACCCTGATCTCTCCTGGGGTCAGGGCAGGGAGCACTGAGACTGGTATGCTGACTTAAGCTGAGGGTGTTGTCTGTGGGAAGAGTATCTATGAATGTCCTCAGAAGGAAATTCTCATGGATATTCACCTTCAGATCCTTCTGACGCTGCTTTCCTAGAGAGTGAACATGAGGCAATGGGAAGAGTTCTCTAAGACATCTGGGTGTAAAGGCTTAGTAGCATACATCTGGAATCCTGAAGAGCAGCATCTGTGATGACACAGGGTGGAGCAAGGTCCCTGGCTCCTCCAGCCCTACCCTCTGTAATGCCATTCCTCAGAGAGCTTCCTGCACTGATTTTTACCAAATTGTACCTTCTCTTGCATGGCCATGGTCCCATGCAACTATAGAATCTTCAGTGCTCTAATTGATTCTGATGGATTGCAAAAAAGTGCAACAAAGAATCTTGAGAAAGCAAAGGAGAATATGTGGACTGATATGACGTCTGCTCTCCTTCCCATTCTTTCCAGACTCACATTTCCTCTTCCTAAACTGCTTTATCGCCTTTGCTGCATTAAGCCCATATATTGAATCAGGAGAGGGCCCCTGGAAACAATTCATGTTAAGGGACCTACATTCCAATTGCATAATCTTGACCTAGGAAAGGAAGGATACATTCATGCATGCCCAGAGCCAGCAAAGTCAGAACCCAGCTATTCAGTGGTCAGTAAACCAGAACCAGATTGTTTGTGTCTCATGTATCAGGCAACAACTCAGTGTTTCTGATGCTCCCTACAACTCAAACTCAGTATATGGGTATGCAGTATTACTCAGCATGATTCAGTGGTGTTGCTTGTGGTAAAAAAAAGCAGATAAAGACTAAGAATGTTAGTGCAGAGAGATTTAACAAACATTGAAGGTCCAAGGACCTCAAAGATCTGAATGAGGAAAGCACCTTTAGAAAAGTCATAAAATGTGGGAAAGATGAAACATGGAAAATCTACAGAGTTTTTACATAAGAAAGAATAATTAAGAGAAACCAATAGAAAATCAATTACTTGCAGATTTCTTGTCCTTTTGTCCTCCTCCTCATACTCTGAATCGCTTTCTATGTTTTCTTTGTGGACTATTGCCGTGATGGTCATGATGTGGCCTTAAAAAAAGGAAAGGCAGAGTTAAATTCAAGGTGAGAACTTAAGTTGCTCCTGCTCCTGGTGTTCTAGAATTCACAGTCAAAGCTCTCCATTCTTCCTCTTGTCTGCATTCCTGTCTCCTGGTCTCCATCACCTCACCTCTGCAATGAGAAATAGATCTAGCATCCCAAGAGCTCTTTTCCACCAGTTCACATTCTGCCATTGTACTTGGTAGGGATTCTGTGTCATCCTGTTCTTCCAAGAGACAGCCACAGTCTTCCTGATTTTCTGGACTTAGGCCTCTTAAATACAAGCAAATTCAGATTTTCCCTAGTCCAAGTGCTTGGGAATTAGACAAAGACTGGAGGTTAGAAACATGTTCACGGAGGAACTTCTCCCCACTCTTTTACAGGAGAACACAGTGGCCTGTCCAGGGTGCACAAAAACAATTTTCTTTAAGTTGCCCCCATTTGGGAGTTCATTTTCGACCAGAAATAGACAAAACACAGAAGAGAAAGAGCTGCTCTAAAAAGATAACATTCAGAGGGGAATTGTGACTTCTTACTCACTACTTATCACTAGTGAGAGCTTCAATTACAGGTTTGCAAAGTGCTCTAAGAAAGTATGTCCCACTAGATTCTTTCCCTTGTGGGTCAAATCTAAAGTGCAGATCTTATTTCTTTCATGCACAATGCCAAAAAAATAATCAATAAAGAAAGCCAGGCTACTTGATGTTTATTAGAGGCAAATTTAGGACAGAATGGGACTTAACATGGAAGATTGTGTTTACCTTTAAAAGCAAAAGTTGTCTTCTTATGAACAGGATGTCAGAAGGTCTACTAACCCTACTTTTTATGAAAATAATACATATTTCTGTTTTCTCAATTTTATTCCCATTCCTTATTTCCCACGTGAGTAGGTGAACACAAATCTTACCATGAAACCTTTCCCATTTTGTCATACCCCAAGTGCTGTTCCTACCTGCAGGCTCTCCCTCGTCACAGCTTGAATCATAATCTTTGCTCCATGTCCAACCTTTAGAGACACAGACATCATCAACTGAGTTACTTAAGATTGACTCATTCTTTCTTCTACACAACTAAGCTTATGATGGTTGCTAGGGTTGGATATTTTTATCCCACACTGGATTGTGTGATTGAGGCTTGGTGCTCAGTATGGCCACATTGAGATTTGTGAAATCTGTGTGAGGAAGGGTCTGCTTGGAGGTGGTGAGGACATTTGACGGTATGAGAGTCAGAAGTAAGAATACAGATTTCTCAAATCCTTGTTAGATCCTGTTATATAAGAAGAGCAAATGAATCAACTGATCCCTGCTGGCTTCGTGTCTTGCCATGTGATGTCTCTCTACTGCACCTGCATCCCTGCAGACACCACCAATCACGCTATGCAGCTAAGAGGGTATTCACTAAAGAAAAGTGTTTGCTAGTGCCATGCTCTTGTACCTGCAGAACTGTAAGCTAAACACACCGACCTGTATAATTTATTCAGTTTCTAGGTTTCGTTATTGGAAAGAAAAATATAGTGATACTAATATTAATAGTCAGGATCATCTACATCTCTGTTCTGGGTTCTCAGACCCTCTCTGGGTTCTGTGGGTTCAGAGGCCTCAAACAGGATGCTGCAAACAATTGCAAACATTCTAATGAGAGTGGAGCTGTAAGGAGTCAAATTTTAACTACTTTCTTCCATCGGGACATTATCCCTTTCTCGTTTAAAAAGACCAAGCTGACATGCAAACTGTGATGCCAACAGTTTCAGGAATATAAACTCAGAGAACATACACTGTGCCATCATCAGAGCAGCGGTCCAGAAGAGAATGGGAATGTCCTCTGCTTTATTCACATGGGTCTACTGGCCACTTTGAAAGTTTCGTATAAAAATTAAAATTAAATTAAAAATACTGTTATTTTGGATGGCCAAGACCAGGAGTTCAAAGATGAAGCAGACAAGAATTTCCTTCCCCCGGGTTTCCGTGGACAGCAGTTTGCTAGCATGTTCTCACTCCTCATACACCTCATTTATAAGTAGACTGTGGAGTCAGTTTGCTAGAATGTTATCACTCCTCATACTCCTCATTTATAAGTAGACTGTGGAGTCAGTTTTCTAGCATGTTCTCACTACTCATACTCCTCATTTATAAGTAGACTGCAGTGTCATGCAAAAGTGAAAAGTGCCAGGAACTATCTGAGGGCCTGAGGAATCGACATAAACAAAGTCAACATTAAGTTCCAGATGGCTCCCCTCAAATTCAAGCACATCCCAACTAGAGCTCATAAGAAATGTGTGTGAAAAGCTTGGACACAATGCTATCTTAACTTCCCTACTGATTCTGGCTGGTCCTGGTGAGATCTCTGGTGGATACCTGGTTCATTGTAGAGCCCCACATGCTGAACAAGTGGGATCTTAGCACAGAGTTGCATTTATCAAATGATGTCGTGGACTAAGATTAAGACACTCTGCACAGGGAGAAGTTCTAGGATGAGAAGGAATGATGACCACAGTGGTTCTACCCTCACAGTGACCAGTCAGTGTCAGTATCCATGTATGTATGAATAGAAGGACATAGACAGTACTTGAGACTGACAGTATGAAGATGTTTCATATATACTGTCATTGTGATATTCTGCAGGCCACACATGGGGCAGCACAGACCCAAACAAGGGATCAGACACCACTGCTGTGCTGAGCTGGACCTTCAATAGAGCCCACCTTTTGCTCTGTAACTAGATGAGCTACAATTGTGCTGATCAGGCCCCATGAAAACCCATCCAGTTAAAACATGTTTCTACAAAGTAGTGTCTACAAAAAGACCCAATAAGGTATTTTTCAGTGTCAGTTGGCACATGCAAAGTAAGCCCTTCCTTAGCTAAAGTAATCTCTGGTCTTTGAATCTCCTCTGTCTCAGATGTCCACCATAAGTAAGCATAGTGCATTGGTGGACCTGAGAGTCACTGTTAAGGATTTGCCCTGTCCAGGAACTTGTGCCTAGAATGGGGATTGGAAGATGAATTCTGACACCAAGCACAAAAAAAGTATATGAACTTGAAAATTTTTTATGAGTGAAGTGTTCTGAACAATTACATGCACTGATTAAATCTAGGACCTACTGACACGTGAGGTTTGCTATTAAATGAAGTTGCTACTTTTGCAGTGACAGAAATGAAGTGGAGCTTTTTCTTTATAGAGTGTCGTGAAAATTTTCTGGGTTTTGATGGGATATGTTTTGCATGTTAATTGAGCTATTGGTGTGAAATGAACTGCACACATGGAAAGTTTACAGTTTGATCTATTTACACATATACAAAATTATGATCTAATGGAGATGGCTTTTTTTGTTTAAACATGTGGACATTGGCATCTTGGCATGTATATATCTAAAGAAACAGACAAATATGCAAAAACGAACAAAAAGTCACACTCAGAATCATGTTGCAAGAATGCACACAGAGATACATGTAGAAAACTCTCATTGACCTAACCACGTTGCTCAACTCACACAGGTGCTTCAAGGAAATATGCAGAATGGCCATAGATTTATTTTAATCAATTTAGACCACAAGGGGCTGGGGATGTGGCTCAAGCGGTAGCGCGCTCGCCTGGCATGCGTGCAGCCCGGGTTCGATCCTCAGCACCACATATAAAAAAAAGATGTTGTGTCCGCCAAAAACTAAAAAATAAATATTAAAAATTCTGTCTGTCTGTCTCTCTCTCTCTCTCTCTCACCTCTCTCTTTAAAAAAAAAAATAATTAGACCACAAACCCCTCACTTCTCATTCTCAAGGAGGTAGTGGAATCACTGAGTCTCTGCACTCAAAAGGAACGAAGACTCTCTGACCCTTGGCGTCATCTACATTTTGCAACAGGAAGAGAGTGAGGCCAGGATACATACCAATTATGGATCCTCTTGAATCCTCCTGTGAATACAGAAAAGGAGTCACTATGAAGATCAAGCCATGCTCTGACCTGTGTGCACAAGTCTTTTGTTTACTTGGTGACATTCGAATATCCAATGATAATGTGGGCAAATCAAGGGAACAGATAGCAAATGTACTCTCACCAAATGACACAAGCTTTTCTAGGGGATTTGTGTCACAGGTCTATATTAGGTGATAATTAAGGAATTCGATGGCCAGGAGGGAAAACCATAGCCAGGCACAAAGCTTGTTATCATACAGTGTGTAGTTTATACTGTTTCTTGTTAATGTTGCTTTCAGTGAGGTCTCATTTGGCAACGGACACCCCCAATGAGAATCTGCACAGTCAGGAAATTGTGTATGTCATCTCTTGTAATATCATATTACAAGAGAAAGAGAAACTAAAGAGCAACACTAGATTTCAGAGGAAGATGAGCAACCTTACCATGGCTTTTGATGGGGTCTCTCGACTCATGCTTTCTCCAGGAATAAACTCCACCATGTCACCTGGGTGAACTAGGAGGATGCAGAATAATGATTAGTATACTGATTTAAGGCTTATGAATAGTTCAGGGCATTTCTTGATATGGACATCAGTGAAAATATACAGCAAAGATAAGAACAAGAATGAGAGATGCCTGCAAATAGAGTGTATCACACCCAGTGTACCGTATCACTGCACAGATGAATATAGGGTTAGAACGACAAAAAGCTATCTTGTTAGAAATTTCTAGCAAAATTGGGGTGCACCGAAACTTAGGGGAAGGATTCTATCATCGAGGACCGGTTACTGAGTCTCAAACGTGAGCCAACAGTGCGACCAGAGATCCAGGCTGACTGATCCGCCGCCCGCCCTGCGGCCTGCCCCGCGGCTACAGACAGTGGGGTGCTGCCGAGAAGCGACCAGCAAGGAGAGAGAAACGGCGCTACGGATTCTGTGGAGTCCTCCCGGCTGTGCCCTCACTGAGCTCTGGGCTGAGTTTGGGGTTTGAGATTGGGGAAGGAAGCAGTCCAGTTCTATCACCAACAATGGAAAATCCACCAAGGAAGCCAGCGGACACCATCTTGATCAGCTGACTTCACCATCGCCAGGTTCCGACAGATTGCAACAATAAAACAGCATGAACAACCAGACTACATATAACTTATCAAATGCAAATAGATGAATTCTACGAACAGGTCTATATTCCACCTAAGCCCTTAACTACCCCCAAGTACTCCTGTCTATTCTCTTGGTAATATCCGCGTGCATTTGCGTAACACCCCAAAGTAGCTAACATATACTAACCTCCATACAAGCAAATCACCCGACCTTAACATAAAATTCTAAGTCCAAACCTCAGTTCTCTATACGCCATCAAAATCTGAAGGATTTAATAAAACAAATGAATTTACCTTAAATCACAATTAAATCCAACATCTCTAAACATCATCTCCTAACACAAAGGAGAGATAGTGGAACTATAAAAACCAAAACAAATTTAAAGGAGAAAACAGAAACACAGCAGTCAAAGAGAGTTGGAAAGTAACATGAGCACCATGAAAAAACAAGGGAAAAAAAAGAGTACAAACAATGCAGGACAACTTAAATACAATAGAGAAGCTAGAGGCACCAGAAAATTGGATGGAGAAGGAAGTCAAGGCATACCTAATTAAGATGGAATGGAATCTCAGAGAAGAGTTTATACAGCAAGATCAAACAATGAACGTATATTTTGAAAATGAATTAAATAAGCAAATTCAAATGTCAAAGAACGAGCTCTATCACGAAATAGAGATTTCAAAAAAAAAAAAACAGTAATCCTAGAAATGCAGGAAACGATAAAGCAAATTAAAAATTCAAACGAGAATATTACAAATAGACTAGATCAAGCAGAGGCCTGAACATCAGATAATGAAGACAAAGTTTATCAACTTGAAAAGAATATAGTCAACACAGAAATGATGCTTAAAAGACATGAGCAATCTATCCAAGAGAAATGGGATGTCATAAAAAAACCAAACGTGAGAGTCATTGGGATAGAAGAAGGCATAGAGGTTCAAACCAAAGGAATGAACAATCTATTGAATGAAATAATCCTAGAAAATTAACCAGATGTGAACGATGAAATGGATTGCCAAATCCGGGAAGCCTACAGGACCCCAAACCTTCAAAACCATAATAGACCAACTCCAAGACACATAATTATGAAGATATTCAACATACAGAAGAAGGAGAGAATATTAAAAGCTACGAGAGAAAGGAGGCATATTACATTCAGGGGTAAACAAATTAGGTTAACGGCTGATATTTCATCACAGACGTCGAAAGCGAGAAGATCCTGGAGCAACGCATTTCAACTGCTAAAAAATAATGGATTCCAACCAAGAATACTGTATCCAGCAAAATTTAGCTTCAGATTTGACAATGAAACTAAAATATTTCATGATAAAAAAAAAAAAAACATAAAAGAGTTCACAGCCATAAAACCAGTACAGCATGGCATCCTTAGCAAAACACTAAAAGAAGAGGAATTGAAAAACAGCACCCCAAACTAACAGTGGGAGGTAACTCAGTAAAGGGAAGGGAAAAAATAAACAAAAAGGAAAAACTAGCCATATTAAAATAAATAAATAAACAAGCATGAGGTTAGTACTAAGCATATGTCAATAGTAACCTTAAACGTTAATGGCTTAAATTCCCCAATTAAGAGACATAGGCTAATAACCTGGATGAAAAAAAACAAATCCAAAAATACGCTGCCTTCAGGAGACTCATCTGATAGGAAAAGACATACACAGACTGAAGGTGAAAGGTTGGGAAAAATCATACCACTCACATGGTGCCCCGAAGCAAGAAGGAGTGGCCATAGTCAAATCGAATAAAATCAAATTCAAACCTATGTTAATCAAAAAGGGTAAAGAAGGAAACTACATACTATTAAAAGGAACCACCCACATACAACCTAACAATTATCAATATGTATGCATCAAACAATGGTGCTGTATCATTCATAAATCAAACTCTCCTCAAGTTCAATAGTCAAATAGACCACAACAGAATAATTACGGGTGACTTAAACACAAGGCTCTCTCCATTGGACAGATCCTCCAGACAAAAGCTGAATAGAAACTATAGAACTCAATAACCCAATCAATAACATAGACTTAACCAACATATATAGAATATATCAACCATCATCAAGTGGTTACACGTTCTTCTCAGCAGCACAAGAATCCTTCTCAAAGATAGACCATATATTATGCCATAGGACAACATTTAGAAAATATAAAGGTGCGGAGATAATACCATGCATCTTATCTGATTACAGTGGAATGAAACTGGATATCAATGATAAAAGAAGGAAGGAAAAACCATACATCTCATGGAAAATGAACAATAGGTTACTGAATGATAAATGGGTTACAAAAGACATAAAGGAGGAAATCAAAAAATTCTTGGAGATGAATGGAAATACAGACACAACATATTGAAATCTATGGGACACAATGAAAGCAGTTTTAAGAGGGAAATTCATTTCCTGGAGGTCATTTCTCAAAAAATGAAAAAACTAACAAATAAATGAGCTCAAACTTCATCTCAAAGCCCTAGAAAAGGAAGAGCAAAACAACAGCAAATATAGTAGAAGGCAAGAAATAATTAAAATTGGAGCGGAAGTCAACCAAATTGAAACAAACAAAAAAAAAAAACCATTAAAAATTGATAAAACAAAAAGTTGGTTCTTTAAAAAAATAAATATGATTGACAGACCCTTAGCCATTCTAATGAAGAGAAGAAGAGAAAGAGCTCAAATTACTAACATACGAGATGAAAAAGGCAATGTCACAACAGACACGAAGAAAATACAGAAGATAATTAGAAATTATTTTGAAACCCTATATTCCAATAAAATAGAAGATAGCGAAGTTACTGATAAATTTCAAAAGTTTATGATTTGCCCAGATTGAGTCAGGAAGATACACACAATATAAATAGACTAATAACAAAGGAGGAAATTGAAGAAGCCTTCACAAGACTACCAACCAAGAAAAGCCCTGGATCAGATGGATATACAGCAGAGGTTTACAAAACCTTCAAAAAAAAAATACCAATACTTTTCAAGTTATTTCAAGAAATAGAAAAAGAAGGAGCTCTTCCAAATTCATTTTATGAGGCCAACATCACCCTGATCCCAAAACCAGACAAAGACACATCAAAGAAAGAAATCTACAGATCAATATCTCTAATGAACTTACATGCAAAAATCCTCAATAAATTTCTGGCGAATCAAATACAAAAGCATATCAAAAAAATTGTGCACCATAATCAAGTAGAATTGATCCCCGGGATGCAAAGCTGGTTCAATATATAGAAATCAATAAATGTTATTCACCACATCAATAGATTTAACCATTAGAACCACATGATCATATCTATAGATGCAGAAAAAGCATTCAACAAAGTTCAGCATCCCTTTATGTTCAAAACACTAGAAAAACTAGGGATAACAGGAAGTTACATCAACATTGTAAAAGCTGTATATGCTAAGCCTCAGGCTAGCATCATTCTGAATGGAGGAAAACTGAAGGCATTCCCTCTAAAATTTGGAACATGACAGGGATGCCCTCTTTCAACACTTCTATTCAATTTAGTCCTAGATATACTAACCAGACAAATTAGACAGACAAAAGAAATTAACGGCACAAAAATAGAAAGAGAAGAACTTAAATTATCACCATATGCGGATGAAATGATAACATATCTAACAGACCAAAAAGGTTGTACAAAGAAACGACTAGAGCTAATAAGTGAATTGAGCAAAATGGCAGAATATAAAATCAACACGCATTAATAAAAGGCATTCCTTTATATCAGTGACAAATCTTCTGAAATGGAAATGAGGACAACCACCCCATTCACAATTTTTTCAAAAAATAAAATAAAATACTTGAGAATCAACGTAACAAAAGAGGTGAAAGATTTATACGATGAAAACTACAGAACCCTAAAGAGAGAAATAGAAGAAGACCTTAGAAGGTGGAAAAATATACCCTGTTCATGGAAAGGAAGAACTAACATCATCAAAATGGCGATATTACCCAAAAGTTCTCTATAGGTTTAAAACAATGCCAATCAAACTCCCAATGGCATTTCTTGTAGAAACAGATAAAGTAATCATGAAATTCATATGGAAAAACAAAAGACCCAGAATAGCAAAAGCAATTCTAAGCAGGAAGTGCGAATCAGGAGGTATAGTGATACAAGATTCCAAAGTGTACCACAGAGCAATAGTAACAAAAACAGCATGGTACTGGTTTCAAATCGGGCGGGTGGACCAATAGCCAGATTACAGGACACAGAGACAATTCCACAAAATTATAACTATCTTATATTTGATAAAGGGGAAAAAAGCATGCAATGGAGGAAGGATAGCATCTTCAACAAATGGTGCTGGGAAAACTGGAAATACATATGCAACAAAATGAAATTGAATACCCTCCTCTCGCCACGCACAAAAATTAACTCAAAGTGGATCAAGAAGCTAGATATCAAATCAGAGACTCTGCGTCTGATAGAAAAAAAATTGGCTCCCATCTACATATTGTGGGGTCGGGCTCCAAATTCCTTAATAGGACACCCATAGCACAAAAGTTATTAACAAGAATCAACAAATTGGACTTACTTAAAATGAAAAGTTTTTTCTCAGCAAGAGACACAATAAGAGTGGTAAATAGTGAGCCTACATCATGGGAACAAATTTTTACTCCTTACACTTCAGATTGAGCCCTAATATACAGAGTATACAAAGAACTCAAAAAATTAAACAACAAGAAAACAAATAACCCAATCAACAAATTGGCCAAAGACCTGAACAGACACTTCTCAGAGGAGGACATACAATCAATCAACAAGTACATGAAAAATTGCTCATCATCTCTAACATTCAGAGAAATTCAGATCAAAACCACCCTAAGATATCATCTCACTCCTGTAAGATTGGCAGCCATTCTGAAGTCAAACAACAACAAGTGCTGGAGAGGATGTGGGGAAAAGGGTACTCTTGAAAATTGCTGGTGGCATTGCAATCTGGTGCGGCCAATTTGGAAAGCAGTATGGAGATTCCTGGGAAAGCCGGGAATGGAACCACCATTTGACCCAACTATTGCCCTTCTCCGACAATTCCCTGAAGACCTTAAAAGAGCGTACTACAGGGATACTACAACATCGATGTTCATAGCAGCACAATTCAGAATTGCTAGACTGTAGAACCAACCCAGATGTCCTTCAATAGATGAATGGACAAAAAAATGTGGCATTTATACAACATGGAGTATTACACAGCACAAAAAAAATGACAATATCATGGAATTTGCAGGGAAATGGATGGCACTAGAGCAGATTAGGCTTAGTGAAGCTACCCAATCCCTTAAAAACCAATACCAAATGTCTTCTTTGAAATAATGAGAGCAACTAGAAATACAGCAGGGAGGAAGAGCAGGAAGTAAAGAAGAATATTAAACATATACCTGAGTGGGAGGGAAAGGGAGAGAAAAGAGTAATTGCATGGTAATGGAGGAAGACCCTCCTTGTTATTCAAAATTACATATAAGAGGTTGTGAGGGTAATGGAAAAATAAACAAGGAGAGAAATGAATTATAGTAGATGGGGTAGATAGCGAAGATGGGAGGAGAGGGGAGGGAGGATAGTAGAAGATAAGAAAGGTTGCAGAATACAACAGTTACTAATAGGGCATTATGTAAAAATGTGGATGTGTAACTGATGTGATTCTGCAATGTGTATTTGGAGTAAAATTGGGAGTTCATAACCAACTTGAATCTAATGTATGAAATAGGATATGTCAAGATCTTTGTAATATTTTGAACAACCAATAAAAAAAAAACGATCCTGATGGCTCCCCTCAAAGTCAAGCACTTCCCACATAGAGCTCATGAGAAATGTGTGTGAAAAGCTTGGACACAATGCTATCTTCTTAACGTCCCAACTGATTCTGACTGGTCCTGGTCAGATCCCAGGTGGATACCTGGTTCATTGTAGAGCCCCACATGCTGAACAAGTGAGATCTTAGCACATAGTTGTATTTACCAAATGATGTCGTGGACAAAGATGAAGACACTCTGCTCAGAGAGGAGTTCAGGGATGAGAAGGAATGATGACCACAGTTCTTCTACCCTCACAGTGACCAGTGAGTGTCATTATCCATGTATGTATGAATAGAGGGACCCAAACAGCATATGAGACTGACAGTATAAAGACCTATCATATATACTGTCAATGTGATATCCTGCAGACCACAAAAGGGGCAGCACAGACCTAAACTAGGGATCAGATACCACTGCTGTGCTGAGCTGGATATTCACTAGAGCCCAACTTTTGCTCTGTAACTGGATGAATTGAAATTGTGCTGATCTGGCCCCATGAAAACCCATCCAGTTAAAACATGTTTCTACAAAGTAGTGTCTACAAAAAAACACAAAAAGGTAGCTTTCAGGGTCAGTTGGAACATGCAAAGTAAGACCTTCCTTAGTTACAGTAATATCTGGCCTGTGCATCTCCTCTGACACAGATGCCCACCATAAGTGAGCATAGTGCATTGGTGAACCTGAGGGTCACTGTTAAGGATTGGCCCTGTCCAGAAACTTTTGCCTAGAATGGGGATTGGAAGATGAATTCTGACACCTCTCACAAAAAATGTATATGAAAGTGAAAATTTTTCATGAGTGAAGTGTTGTGAATAATCACATGCACTGATTAAATATAGGACCTACTGACAGGTGAGGTTTGCTATTAAATGAAGTTGCTACTGGTGCAGTGACAGGAATGAAGTGGAGCTTTTTCTTTATAGAGTGCCGTGAAATTTTTCTGGGTTTTGATGGGATATGTTTTGCATCTTAATTGAGGTATTGGTGTGGAATGAACTGCACACATGGAAAGTTTACAGTTTGATCTATTTACACATATACAAAATCATGATCTAACGGAGATGGCTTTTTTGTTTAAACATGTGGACATTGGCATCTTGGCATGTATATATCTAAAGAAACAAACAAATGTGCAAAAACGAACAAAAAGTCACACTCAGAATCATGTTGCATGAATGCACACAGAGACACATGTATAAAACTTTCATTGACCTAACCACGTTGCTCAACTCACACAGGTGCTTCAAGGAAATATGCAGAATGACCATAGATATTTTTAAATCAATTTAGACAACAAACCCCTCACTTCTCATTCTCAAAGAAGTAGTGGAATCACTGAGACTCTGCACTCAAAAGGAAGGAAGACTCTCTGACCCTGGGCATCATCTACATTTTCACAGGAAAAGAGTGAGCCCAGGATACATACCAATTATGGATCCTTTTGAATCATCCTGTGAATAGAGAAAAGGAGTCACTATGAAGATCAAGCCATGCTCTGACCTGTGTGCACAAGTCTTTTGTTTACTTGGTGACATTTGAATATCCAATGAGAATGTGGGCAAATCAAGGAAACAGATAGCAAATGTACTCTCACCAAATGACACAAGCTTTTTCTAGGGGATTTGTGTCACAGGTCTATATTAAGTGATAATTAAGGAATTCAATGGCCAGGAGGGAAAACCATAGCCAGGCACAAAGCTTGTTATCATACAGTGTGTAGTTTATACTGTTTCTTGTTAATGTTGCCTTCAGTGAGGTCTCATTTGGCAACAGACACCCCAATGAGAATCTGCACAGTCAGGAAATTGTGTTTGTCATCTCTTGTAATATCATATTACAAGAGAAAGAGAAACCAAAGAGCAACACTGGATTTCAGAGGAAGATAAGCAACCTTACCATGGATTTTGATGGGGTCCTTCGACTCATGCTTTCTCCAGGAATGAACTCCACCATGTCATTTGGGTGAACTAGGATGATGCAGAATAATGATTAGTATACTAATTTAAGGCTTATGAATAGTTCAGGGCATTTCTTGATATGAACATCAGTGAAAATATACAGCAAAGATAAGAACAAGAATGAGAGATGGCTGTGAATAGAGTGTATCACACCCAGTGTACCGCATCACTGCACAGGTGAATAAAGGGTTAGAACGACAAAAAGCTATCTTGTTAGGAATTTCCAGCAAAATTGCGGTGCACCGAAACCTAGGGAAAGGATTTCCATCACCGAGGACCGGTTACTGAGTCTCAAACGCAAGCCAACTGTGCCACCAGAGATTCAGGCTGACTGATCCACCGCCGGCCCTGCGGCCCGCGCAGCATCTACAGATGGTGGGGTGCCGCCGAGAAGCTACCAGCAAGCAGAGGAAAATGGCGCTACGGATTCTGTGGAGTCCTGCTGGCTGTGCCCTCACTGAGATCTGGGATGAGTTCGGGGTTTGAGATGGGTTAAGGAAGCGGTCAAGTTGTATCCCCCACAACAAAAAGTCCACCAAGGAAGCCAGAGGCCAACATCTTGGAAAACTGACGTCACCATCGCCAGGTTCTGACAGATTGCAAAAATAAAACAGCATGAACAACCAGACTACCTATAACTTACTAAATGCAAATAGATGAATAATACGAATAGGTCTATAGTCCACCTAAGCCCTTTACTACCCCCAAGTACGCCTGTCTATTTTCTTGTTAATATCTGGCTGCAGTTGAGTTACCCCCCCCCAAAGAAGCTAACGTATCCTAACCTCCAAACAATCAAATCACCGGACCTTAACATAAAATTCTAAGTCCAAACCTCTGTTCTCTATATGCCATCAAAATCTGAAGGCCTCTAATGAAACCAATGAATTTACATTAAATCACAATTAAATCCAAAATCTCGAAACAGTTTCTCCTAACACAAAGGAGAGATAGTGGAAGTATAAAAACCAGAAAAAAAAATTAAAGGAGAAAACAGAAACACAGCAGTGAAGCAGAGTTGGAAAGTACCTTGAGCACCATGAAAAAACAAGTGGAAAAAGGAACACAAACAATGCAGGACAACTTAAATACAAAGGAGAACCTAAAGGCACCAGAAAAATGGATGGAGAAAGAAGTCAAGGCACACCTAATTCAGATGGAATGTAATCTTAGAGAAGACATTAGACAGCAAGTTCAAACAATGAACGTATATTTTGAAAACCAATTAATTAAGAAAATTCAAATGTCAAAGAACGCACTCTATCATGAAATAGAGATTTAGAAAAAAACAAACAGTAATCCTAAAAATGCAAGAAACCCTAAACCAAATTAAAAACTCAAACGAGAATATTACAAATAGACTAGATCAAGTAGAAGCCAAAACATCAGATAATGAAGGCAAAGTTTATCAACTTGAAAAGAATATAGTCAACACAGAAAGGATGCCTAAAAGACATGAGCAATATATCCAAGATATATATGATGTCATAAAAAAACCAAACCTGAGAGTCATTGGAATAGAAGAAGGCATAAAGCTTCAAACCAATGGAATGAACAATTTATTGAATGAAATAATCCAAGAAAAATTCCCAGATATTAAAGGTGGAATGGATTGCCAAATCCTGGAAGCCTACAGGACCCCGGACATTCAAAACCATAATAGACCAACTCCAAGACACATAATTATGAAGATATCCAACATAGAGAACAAGGAGAGAATATTAAAAGCTATGAGAGAAAGGAGGCAGATTACATTCAGGGGTAAACCAATTAGGTTAATGGCTGATTTTTCATCACAGATGTTGAAAGCAAGAAGATCCTGGAACAACGTATTTCCAACGATAAAAAATAATGGATTCCAACCAAGAATACTGTTTCCAGTATTGATAATGAAATTAAAATATTTCATGATAAATAAAAGTTGAAAGAATTCGCAGACAGAAAACCAGCACTGCATGGCATCTTGAGCAAAACACTACAAGAAGAGGAATTGAAAAACAGCTAGCCAAACTAACAGTGGGAAATAACTCAGTAAAAGAAAGGGAAAAAAATAACCAAAAGAAAATACTACCCATATAAAAATTAATAAATAAACAAGCACGGCGGGTAGTACTAACCATATTTCAATAGTAACCTTAAATGTTAATGGCTTAAATTCCCCAATTAAGAGACATAGGCTAATAACCGGGAATAAAAAACCAAATCCAACAATATGCTGCCTTCAGGAGACTCATCTAATAGGAAAAGACATACACAGACTGAAGGTGAAAGGTTGGGAAAAATCATACTACTCACATAGTCCCCCGAAGCAAGCAGGAGTGGCCATACTCAAATCGAATAAAATCAACTTCAAACCTAAGTTAATCAAAAGAGATAAAGGAGGACACTACATACTATTAAAAGGAACCATCCATCAACCAGACATAACAATTATCAATATATATGCACCAAACAATGGTGCTGCAACATTCATAAAACAAACTCTCCTCAAGTTCAAGAGTCAAATAGACCACAACACAATAATTATGGGTGACTTCAACACACCGCTTTCTCCATTTGACAGATCCTCCAGACAAAAGCTGAATAAAGAAACTATAGAACTCAATAAGACAATCAATAACTTAGACTTAAGCGACATATATAGAATATATCAACCATCACCAAGTGGATACACATTCTTCTCAGCAGCACATGGGTCCTTCTCAAAGATAGACCATATATTATGCCATAGGACAACTAATAGTAAATATAAAGGTGTGGAGATAATACCATGAAACTTATCTGATTACAATGGAATTAAACTGGGTATCAATTATAAAAGAAAGATGGAAAAATCATACATCTTATGGAAAGGGAACAATATGTTACTGAATGATCAATGGGTTACAAAAGACATAAAGGAGTAAATCAAAAAATTTTTGGAGATGAATGGAAATACAGACACAACATATTGGAATCTATGGGACAAAATGAAAGCAGTTTTAAGAGGGAAATTCATTTCCTGGAGGTCATTCCTCAAAAAATGAAAAAAAAAAACAACAAATAAATGAGCTCACACTTCATCTCAAAGCCCTAGAAAAGGAAGAGCAAAACAAAAGCAAATGTAGTAAAAGGCAAGAAATATTTAAAGTCAGAGCGGAAATCAACAAAATTGATACAAAAAAAAACATTAAAAATTGATAAAACAAAAAGTTATTTCTCTGAAAAAATAAAAAAGTTCGACAGACCCTTAGCCATGCTAATGAAGAGAAGATGAGAGGGATCTCAAATTACTAACACACGGGATGAAAAAGGCAATATCACAATGGACACTACAGAAATACAGAGGATAATTCAAAATTATTTTGAAACCCTATATTCCAATAAAATAGAAGATAGCAAAGATATCGATAAATTTCTTAAGTCATATGATTTGCCCAGATTGAGTCAGAAAGATACACACAATTTAAAAAGACCAATAACAAAGCAGAAAATTGAAGAAGCCATGAAAATACTGCCAACCAAGAAATGCCCTGCACGACATGGATATACAGCAGAGTTTTACAAAACGTTCAAAGAAGAATTAATACCAATACTTTTCCAGTTATTTTAAGAAATAGAAAAAGAAAGAGCTCTTCCAAATTCATTGCATGAGGCCAACATCACCTTGATCCCAAAACTAGATAAAGACACTTCAAAGAAAGAAAACTACAGACCAATATCTCTAATGAACTTAGATGAAAAAATCCTCAAAAAATTCTTTTGAATCGAATACAAAAGCATATCAAAAAAATTGTGCACCATGATCAAGTAGGATTCCTCCCCGGGATGCAAGGCTGCTTCAATATACAGAAATCAATAAATGTTATTCACCACATCAATAGATTTAACCATAAGAACCATATGATCATCTCGATAGATGCAGAAAAAGCATTCGACAAAGTTCAGCATCCGTTTATATTCAAAACAATAGAAAAACTAGGGATAACAAGAACTTACCTCAACATTGTAAAAGCTATATATGCTAAGCCTCAGTCTAGCATCATTCTGAATGGAGAAAAACTGAAGGCATTCCCACTAAAATCAGGAACAAGACAGGGATGCCCTCCCTCACCACTTCAATTCAATTTAGTCTGCGAAATACTAGCCAGAGCAATTAGACAAACAAAAGAACTTAAGGGCATAAAAATAGGAAAAGAAGAACTTAAATTATCACCATATGTGGATGATATGATAATATATCTAACAGACCAAAAAGGGCCTACAAAGAAACAACTAGAGCTTATAAGTGAATATAGCAAAGTGGAAGGATATAAAATCAACACGCATAAATCAAAGGCATTCCTGTATATCAGCGACAAATATTCTGAAATGGAAATGAGGACAACAACCCCATTCACAATATCCTCAAAAAAAAAAGTAAATTACTTGGGAACCAATCTAATAAAAGAGGTGAAAGATTAATACAATGAAAACTACAGAACCCTAAAGAGAGAAATAGAAGAAGACCTTAGAAGATGGGAAAATATACCCTATTCATGGATAGGAAGAACTAACATCATCAAAATGGCAATATTACCCCAAGTTCTCTGTAGGTTTAATGCAATGCCAATCAAAATCCCAACAGCATTTCTAGGAGAAATAGATAAAACAATCATGAAATTCATATGGACAAATAAAAGACCCAGAATAGCAAAAGCAATTCTAAGCAGGAAGTGTGAATCAGGAGACATAGTGATACCAGATTTCAAAGTGTACTACAGAGCAATAGTAACAAAAACAGCATGGTACTGGTACCAAAACAGGCAGGTGGACCAATGGTACAACTTAGAGGACACAGAGACAAAATTACAACTTTCTTATATTTGATAAATGGGATAAAAGCATGCAATGGAGGAAGGATAGCATCTTCAACAAATGGTGCTGGGAAAATTGAAAATCCATATGCAAACAAATAAAAGTTAATCCCTTTCTCTCACCATGCACAAAAGTTAACTCAAAATCGATCCAAGAGCTTCATATCAAATCAGAGACTCTGCGCCTGATAGAAGAAAAAGTTGGTTACAATCTACATATTGTGGGATCGGGCTCCAAATTCCTTAATAGGACACCCATAGCACAGAGTTAAAAACTAGGATCAACAAATGGGACTTACTTAAACTAAAAAGTTTTTTCTCAGCAAGAGAAACAATAAGAGAGGTAAATAGGGAGCCTACATCCTGGTAACAAATTTTTACTCCTCACACTTCAGATAGAGCCCTAATATCCAGAGTATACAAAGAATTCAAAAAATTAAACAATAAGATAACAAATAACCCAATCAACCAATGGTCCAAAGACCTGAACAGACACTTCTCACAGGAGGACTTACAATCAATCAACAAGTATATGAAAAAAATGCTCACCATTTCTAGCAGTCAGAGAAATGCAAATCAAAACCACCCTTAGATACCATCTCACTCCAGTAAGATTAGCAGCCATTATGAAGGCAAACAACAACAAGTGCTGGAGAGGTTGTGGGGAAAAGGGTACTCTTGTACATTGCTGGTGGGACTGCAAATTGGTGCGGCCAATTTGGAAAGCAGTAGGAAGATTCTTGGGAAAGCTGGGAATGGAACCACCATTTGACCCAGCTATTGCCCTTCTCGGACTGTTCCCTGAAGACCTTAAAAGAGCATACTACAGGGATACTGCCACAACGATGTTCATAGCAGCACAATTCACAATAGCTAGACTGTGGAACCAACCCAGATGCCCTTTAATAGATGAATGGATACAAAAGTTGAATTTATACACCATGGAGTATTACGCAGCACTAAAAAATGACAAATTCATGGAATTGGCAGGGAAATTGATGGCACTAGAACAGATTATGCTTAGTGAAGCTAGCCAATCCCTTAAGAAAATACCAAATGTCTTCTTTGATATAATGAGAGCAACTAAGAACAGAGCAGGAAGGAAGAGCAGGAAGAAAAGATTAACATTAAACAGATACATGAGGTGGGAGGTAAAGGGAGAGTAAAGAGAAATTGCATGGTCTTTGAGGGAGACCCTCATTGTTATACAAAATTACATATAACAGGTTGTGAGGGGAATGGGAAAATAAACAAGGAGAGAAATGAATTGCAGGAGATGGGTAGAGAGCGAATATGGGAGGGGAGGGGAGGGGGGATAGTAGAGGATAGGAAAGGTTGCAGAATACAACAGTTACTAATAAGGCATTATGTAAATATGTGGATGTGAAACCAATGTGATTCTGCAATCTGTATTTGGGGTAAAATTGGGAGTTTATAACCAACTTGAATCTAATGTATGAAATAGGATATGTCAAGAGCATATTAATGTTTTGAACAACCAATTAAAAAAAGGATCCTGATGGCTCTCCTCAAAGTCAAGCACATCCCACCCAGAGCTCATAAGAAATGTGTGTGAAAAGCTTGGACACAATGCTATCTTCTTCACTTCCCTACTGATTCTGGCTGGTCCTGGTCAGATCCCAAGTGGATACCTGGTTCATTGTAGAGCCCCAAATGCTGAACAAGTGAGATCTTAGCACACAGTTGCAATTATCAAAAGATGTCATGGACTAAGGTGAAGACACTCTGCCAAGGAAGGAGTTCAGAGATGAGAAGGAATGATGACCACAGTGGTTTTACCCTCACAGTGACCAGTCAGTGTCAGTATCCGTGTATGCATAAATAGAAGGAACCAGAGAGCATTTGGGACTGACATTATGAAGACCTATCATATATAATGTCAATGTGATATCCTGCAGGCCACACAGGGGGCAGCACAGACCTAAACTAGGGATCGGACACCACTGCTGTGCTGAGCTGGATCTTCACTACAGCCCACCTTTTGCTGTGTAACTAGATGAGCTGCAATTGTGCTGATCAGGCCCCATGAAAATCCATCCAGTGAAAACATGTTTCTACAAAGTAGTGTCTACAAAAAAACCCAATAAGGTAGCTTTCAGTGTCAGTTGGAACATGCAAAGTAAGACCTTCCTTAGCTACAGTAATGTCTGGCCTGTGCATCTCCTCTGTCTCAGATGCCCACCATAAGTGAGCATAGTGCATTGGTGGACCTGAGGGCCATTGTTAAGGATTGACCCTGTCCAGAAACTTGAGCCTAGAATGGGGATTGGAAGATGAATTCTGACACCTCTCACAAAAAATGTATATGAACGTGAAAATTTTTCATGAGTAAAGTGTTGTGAACTATCACATGCACTGATTAAATATAGGACATACTGACAGGTAAAGTTTGCTATTAAATGAAGTTGCTACTGGTGCAGTGACAGGATTGAAATGGAGTTTTTCCTTTATAGAGTGTCATGAAAATTTTCTGGGTTTTCATGGGATAAGTTTTGCATGTTAATTGAGGTATTGGTGTGGAATAAACTGCACATATGGAAGGTTTACAGTTTGATCTATTTACACATATACAAAATCATTATCTAATGGAGATGGCTTTTTTTGTTTAAACATATGGACGTTGGCCTCATGGCATGTATATATCTAGAGAAACAAACAAATGTGCAAAAACGAACACAAATTCACACTCAGAATCATGTTGCGTGAATGCACACAAAGACACATGTATAAAACTCTCATTGACCTAGCAACTTTGCTCCACTCACATAGGTGCTTCAAGGAAATATGCAGAATGGCCATAGATATTTTTTAAATCAATTTAGACCACAAACCCCTCACTTCTCATTCTCAAGGAGGTAGTGGAATCACTGAGACTCTGCACTCAAAATGAAGGAAGACTCTCTGACCCTTGGCATTATCTACATTTTCAAACAGGAAGAGAGTGAGACCAGGATACATACCAATTATGGATCCTTTTGATTCCTCCTGTGAATACAGAAAAGGAGTCACTATGAAAATCAAGCCATGATTTGACCTGTGTGCACAAGTCTTTTGTTTATTGGTGACATTCAAATATTCAATGAGAATGTGTGCAAATCAAGGGAAGAGATAGCAAATATACACTCACCAAATGACACAAGCTTTTCTAGGGTATTTGTGTCACAGGTCTATATTAGGTGATAATTAAGGAATTTGATGACCAGGATGGAAAATCATATCCAGGCACAAAGCTTGTTATTATACGGTGTGTAGTTTATACTGTTTCTTGTTATATTGCCTTCAGTGAGGTCTCATTTGGCAACAGACACCTTAATGAGAATCTGCACACTCAGGAAATTGTGTATGTCATCTCCAGGAAACCATATCATATTACAAGAGAAAGAGATACTAAAGATCAACACTTGAATTTCAGAGGAAGATAAGCAACCTTACCATGGCTTCTGATGGGGCCTCTTGATCCATGCTTTCTCCAGGAATGAACTCCACCATGTCATTTGGGTGAGCTAGGAGGATGCAGAATAATGATTAGTATACTGATTTAAGGCTTATGAATAGTTCAGAGCATTTCTTGATATGGACATCAGTGAAAATATACAGCAAATATAAGAACAAGAATGAGTGATGGCCGCAAATAGAGTGCATCACACCCCGTGTAACACATCACTGCACAGGTGAATACAGGGTTAGAACAACAGAAAGCTATCTTGTTAGGAATTTCCAGCTGAATTGGGGTGCACCGAAACCTAGAGGAAGGATTTCCATCACCGAGGACCGGTTACTGAGTCTCAAATGCGAGCCAACGGTGCGACCAGAGATCCAGGCTGACTGATCCGCCACCCGCCCTGCGGCCCGCCCCGTGGCTACAGACGGCGAGGTGCCGCCGAGAAGCGACCAGCAAGCAGAGAGAAACGGCACTACAGATTCTGTGGAGTCCTGCTGGCTGTGCACTCTCTGAGCTCTGGGATGAGTTTGGGGTTTGAGATGAAGGAAGGAAGCGGTCCAGTTCTATCCCGCACAACTTAAAGTCCACCAATGAAGCCAGCGGGCAACATCTTGTAAAACTGACGTCACCATCGCCAGGTTATGACAGATTGCTACAATAAAACAGCATGAACAACCAGACTACATATAACTTACTAAATGCAAATAGATGAATACTACAAATAGGTGTATAGTCCACCCAAGCCCTTAACTACCCCCAAGTATTCCTGTCTATTCTCTTGTTAATATCCGACTGCATTTGAGTAACCCCCCAAAGAAGCTAACGTATCCGAACCTCCATACAATCAAATCAACCGATCTTTACATAAAATCTTAAGTCCAAACCTTAGTTCTCTATATGCCATCAAAATCTGAAGGCCTTTAATGAAACCAATGAATTTACCTTATATCACAATTAAATCCAACATCTCGAAACATTGTCTCCTAACACAAAGGAGAGATAGTGGAAATATAAAAACCAAAACAAATTTAAAGGAGAAAACAGAAACACAGCAGTCAAACAGAGTTGGGAAGTAACTTGAGCACCATGAAAAAAACAAAGGGAAAAAGGAGCACAAACAATGCAGGACAACTTAAATACAAAGGAGAACCTACAGGCATCAGAAAAATGGACAGAGAAAGAAGTCAAAGCATACCTAACTCAGATGGAATGGAATCTTAGAGAAGACTTTAGACAGCAAGTTCAAACAATGAACGTATATTTTGAAAACGAAGTAAATAAGCAAATTCAAATGTAAAAGAACAAGCTCTATCACGAAATAGAGATTTAGAAAATAAAACAAACAGTAATTTTAGAAATGCAGAAAACCATAAACCAAATTAAAAACCGAAACGAGAATATTAAAAGACAAAAGATTTATATGATCTAAAGAGAAACCAGAGTATAACAAACGAGAATATTACAAATAGACTAGATCAAGTAGAAGCCAGAACATCAGATAATGAAGACAAAGTTTATCAACTTGAAAAGAATATTGTCAACACAGAAAAGATGCTTAGAAGGCATGAGCAATCTATTCAAGAGACATGGGATGTCATAAAAAAACCAACCCTGAGAGTCATTGGAATAAAAGAAGGCATAGAGCATCAAACCAAAGAAATGAACAATTTATTGAATGAAATAATCTTAGGAAACTTCCCAAATATGAAAGGTGGAATGGATTGCCAAGTCCTGGAAGCCTACAGGACCCCAAACATTCAAAGCCATACTAGACCAACTCCAAGACATATAATTATGAAGATATCCAACATACAGAACAAAAAGGGAATATTAAAAGCTACGAGAGAAAGGAGGAAGATTTCTCTCAGAGGTAAACCAATTAGGTTAACGGCTGATTTTTCATCACAGACGTTGAAAGCGAGAAGATCCTGGAACAACGTATTTCCAACGATAAAAAATATTGGATTTCAACCAAGAATACTGTATCCAGCAATATTAAGCTTCAGATTTGACAATGAAATTAAAATATTTCATGATAAATAAATGTTAAAAGAATTCACATCCAGAAAACCAGCACTGCATGGCATCTTGAGCAAAACACTACAAGAAGAGGAATTAAAAAACAGCACCCCAAACTAACAGTGGGAGGTAACTCAGTAAAGGCAAGGAAAAAAAAATAACCAAAAAGGAAAAACTATCCATATTAAAATAAATAAATAAACAAGCATGACCGGTAGTACTAACCATATTTCAATAGTAACCTTAAACGTTAATGGCTTAAATTCCCAAATTAAGAGACATAGGCTAATAACCTGGATTAAAAAAACAAATCCAACAATATGCTGCCTTCAGAAGACTCATCTGATAGGAAAAGACATACACAGAATGAAGGTGAAAGGTTGGGAAAAATCATACCACTCACATGGTCCCCCGAAGCAAGCAGGAGTGGCCATAGTCATATCGAATGAAATCAACTTCAAACCTAAGTTAATCGAAAGGGAAAAAGAAGGACACTACATACTATTAAAAGGTACCATCCACCAACAAGACATAACAATTATCAATATATATGCACCAAACAATGATGCTGAAACATTCATAAAACAAACTCACCTCAAGTTCAAGAGACAAATAGACCACAACACAATAATTGTGGGTGACTTCAACACACCGCTCTCTCCATTGGACAGATCCTCCAGACAAAAGCTGAATAAAAAAACTATAGAACTTAATAACACAATCAATAACCTAGACTTAACCGACATATATAGAATATATCAACCATCACCAAGTGGATACACGTTCTTCTCAACAGCACATGGATCCTTCTCAAAGATAGACCATATATTATGCCATAGGACAACTATTAGTAAATATAAAGGTGTGAAGATTATACCATGTAACTCATCTGATTGCAGTGGAATGAAACTGGATATCAATGATAAAAGAAGGATGGAAAAATCATACATCTTATGAAAAATGAACAATATGTTACTGAATGATCAATGGGTTACAAAAGACATAAAGGAGTAAATCAAAAAATTCTAGAAGATGTATGGAAATACAGACACAACATATTGGAATCTATGGGACAAAATGAAAGCAGTTTAAAGAGGGAAATTCATTTCCTGGAGGTAATTCCTCAAAAAATGAAAAAACCAACAAATAAATGAGCTCACACTTCATCTCAAAGCCCTAGAAAAGGAAGAGCAAAACAACAGCAAATGTAGTAGAAGGCAAGAAATAATTAAAATCAGAGCAGAAATCAATAAAATTGAAACAAAAGAACATTAAAAAATTGATAAAACAAAAAGTTTGTTCTTTGAAAAAATAAATAAGATCGACAGACCCTTAGCCAAGCTAACGAAGAGAAGAACAGAGAGAGCTCAAATTACTAACATACGGGATGAAAAAGGCAATATCACAATGGACACTACAGAAATACAGAAGATAATTAGAAATTATTTTGAAACCTTATATTCCAATAAAATAGAAGATAGCAAAGATATTGATAAATTTCTTAAGTCATATGATTTGCCCAGATTGTCAGGAAGATACACACAATTTAAACAGACCAATAACAAAAGAGGAAATTGAAGAAGCCATCAAAAGACTACCAACCACGGAAAGCCCTGGACGACATGGATATACAGCAGAGTTTTACAAAACCTTCCAAGAAGAATTAATACCAATACTATTCAAGTTATTTCAAGAAATAGAAAAAGAAGGAGCTATTCCAAATTCATTCTATGAGGCCAACATCACCCTGATCCCGAAAAAATACAAAGACACTTCAAAAAAAGAAAACTACAAACCAATATCTCTAATGAACTCAGATGCAAAAATCCTCAAAAAAAATCTTGTGAATCGAATACAAAAGCATATCAAAAAAATTGTGCACCATGATCAAGTAGGATTCATCCCCGGGATGCAAGGCTGGTTCAATATACAGAAATCAATAAATGTTATTCACCACATCAATAGATTTAACCATAAGAACCACATGATCATCTCAATAGATGCAGAAAAAGCATTCGACAAAGTTCAGCATCCCTTTATGTTGAAAACACTAGAAAAACTAGGGATAACAGGAACTTACCTCAACATTGTAAAAGCTATATATGCTAAGCCTCAGTCTAGCATCATTCTGAATGGAGAAAAACTGAAGGCATTCCCTCTAAAATCTGGAACAAGACAGGGATGCCCTCCCTCACCACTTCTCTTCAATTTAGTTCTCGAAATACTAGCCAGAGCAATTAGACAGACAAAAGAAATTAATGGCTAAAAAATAGGAAAAGAAGAATTTAAATTATCACATATTCAGATGATATGATAATATATCTAACAGACCAAAAAGATTGTACAAAGAAACTACTAGAGCTAATAAGTGAATTTAGCAATTTGGCAGGATATAAAATGAACACTCATAAATCAAAGGCATTCCTGTATATCAGTGACAAATCTTCTGCAATGGAAATGAGGACAACCACTGCATTCACAATATCCTCAATAAAAATAAAATACTTGGGAATCAATCTAACAAAAGAGGTGAAAGATTTATACAGTGAATACTACAGAAACCTAAAGAGAGAAATAGAAGAAGACATTAAAAAATGGAAAAACATACCCTGTTCATGGATAGGAAGAACTAACATCATCAAAATGGCGATACTACAAAAAGTTCTCTATACGTTTAATGCAATGCCAATCAAAATCCCAACAGCATTTCTTGTAAAAATAGATAAAGCAATCATGAAATTCATATGGAAAAATAAAAGACCCAGAATAGCAAAAACAATTCTAAGCAGGAAGTGTGAATCAGGAGGTATAGTGATACCAGATTTCAAACTGTACTGCAGAGCAATAGTAACAAAACCAGAATGTTACTGGTACCATAACAGGCAGGTGGACCAATGGTACAGATTAGAGGACACAGAGACGAATCCACAAAATTACAACTATCTTATATTTGATAAATGGGATAAAAGCATGCAATGAAGGAGGGATAGCATCTTCAACAAATGGTGCTGGGAAAACTGGAAATCCATATGCAAAAAAATGAAACTGAATCCCTATCTCTCGCCATGCATAAAAGTTAACTCAAAATGGATCAAAGACCTTGATATCAAATCAGAGACTCTGCGCCTTAACGTGAAAAAGTTGGTTACAATCTACATATTGTGGGATTGGGCTCCAAATTTTTTAATAGGACACCCATAGCACAGAGTTAATAACTAGGATCAACAAATGGGACTTACTTAAACTAAAAAGTTTTTTTCTCAGCAAGAGAAACAATAAGAGAGGTAAATAGGGAGCCTACATCCTGGTAACAGATTTTTACTCCTCACACTTCAGATAGAGCCCTAATATCCAGAGTATACAAAGAACTCAAAAAATTAAACAATAAGATAACAAATACCCAATCAACAAATGGGTCAAAGACCTGAACAGACACTTCTCAGAGGAGGACAAACAATCAATCAACATGTACATGAAAAAATGCTCACCATTTCTAGCAGTCAGAGAAATGCAAATCAAAACCACCCTAAGATACCATCTCACTTCAGTAAGATTAGCAGCCACTCTGAAAGAAAACAATAACAAGTGCTGGAGAGGTTGTGGGGAAAAGGGTACTCTTGTACATTGCTGATGGGACTGCAAATTGGTGCGGCCAATTTGGAAAGCAGTATGGAGATTCCTGAGAAAGCTGGGAATGGAACCACCATTTGACCGAGCTATTGCCCTTCTCGGACTGTTCCCTGAGGACCTTAAAAGAGCATACTACAGGGATACTGCCACAACGATGCTCATAGCAGCACAATTCACAATAGCTAGACTGTGGAACCAACCCAGATGCCCTTCAATAGATGAAGGGATTAAAAAAAGTGGAATTTATACACAATGGAGTATTATGCAGCACTAAAAATGACAAATTCATGGAATTGGCCGGGAAATGGATGGCATTAGAGCAGATTATGCTAAGTGAAGCTAGCCAATCCCTAAAAAATCAAAGGCCAAATGTCTTCTTTGTTATAATGAGAACAACTATGAACAGAGCAGGGAGGAAGAGCAGGAGGAAAAGATCAACTTTATAGAGAGACATGAGGTGGGAGGGAAAGGGAGAGAAAAGGGAAATTGCATGGAAATGGAAAGAGACCTTCATTGATATACAAAATTACATATAAGATAATTTAAGTTATGAACTCCCATTTTTACCCTGTATATACATTGCAGAATCACATCAGTTACACTTCCGTTGATTTATATATTGCCATACTGGTGTCTGTTGTATTCTGCTGCCTTTCCTATCCTTACTATCCCACTTGAATCAAAGTGTGGAATATGATATATCAAGAACTATGTTATGTTTTGAACAACCAACAATAAAAAAAAAGATAATTTTAGGGGGAAGGGAATAAAATCCAGAGAAAGAATTAAATTACAACAGATGGGGTAGAGAGCGAAGATGAGAGGGGAGGGGAGGGAGGATAGTAGAGGATAGGAAAGGTAGCAGAATACAACAGTTACTAATATGGCATTATGTAAAAATGTGGATGTGTAACTGATGTGATTCTGCAATCTGTATTTGGGGTTAAAATGGGAGTTCATAACCCACTTGAATCTAACGCATGAAATAGGATATGTCAAGAGCTTTGTAATATTTTGAATAACCAATAAAAAAGAACAAGAATGAATGGGAAGCACAGCCTTTGGGTTTCCAGTAGATTGGAACCAGGTGTGATATATTTTTTTTGTATTTTTTACCTTTAGGAGTATGTTTTTCTCTAGAGATGACCACTGAGGCCACTTTAAAATATGCAAAATATTTCACATCTCTGTAGGAGATTAGTTATTACTAATATATTGTAATAACCTGGACTGTGTTATATCACTAAGTGATGTACACAGTTCCCTAACCCAAAGCATCACCACCAGGATAATTTCCTGAACTCTTAATGCTTCTTTCACTTACAGAGTGAATAACCTGGATCTTTTGGCTCAGCAACATCTCTGTCTACAGAGAGGGCCTACTAACCAAAACTACATTTGGGTGTCATGAAGTGGGAAAAAATTATATCAAGCAAATCATGCATTAGTGTGGGTTTTTATTTTTAGAAAATTAATGCTTGTTCTGGGCATGTTAGAAGAGAATTTCTGAAGAAGCTCCCATAGCCTCACAAACACATACACAATTATTACACATGGACATGCTCAGAGATACCACCCCATGCTCATTCACATAAATACACACCACACAAAAGACAGCTATTTCAGGATCATGGTAGTGGGCCACAATTCTTCACTGGATTATCACTTTGTCACCATATGCCTATCCTCATTTCCAAACAAAATCTAAATACAGGATAACTTTTTATATAGAAACCGGAAGGAATGTGTGACCTATCTAAGTACAGAGGTTTTGCTCAGCATGTTAGGGAGTTGAGAATACTTACTTTGCTCATTTGTTGCAGAGGCTACCTGTAGTTACAGAAAAGAAGACAGCGTGAGCAGGAGATCATTTGCACAAGTCTACTGTTGGCTGTGGTGACATTAGATAACTAGATGGGAAACAGCAGTTGGGGCAAAAATCACAAAGTAAGGCAGAGAAGGCACTTGTGAAAATACATGAGCTTTGCATGAGGGATTTCTCAGGTACAATTTGATGACATGCATAAAATTCTTTTTCTCTCAAGGAAAAGTGCCACTGAAGAAAATGCTCACTACAATTATTTGACAATGGTTGTTCTCATATGTGAATGTCATCTTGAATCATTCTCACAGGGAATAGATGTGCAGTTGTAATTCCATCACCTATGAGTCACCTATAATGAACACTGTCATATTTTCATGAAGGAATTTGAATTAAAAGGAAGAAAACAACACTTATATCTAAGACAAAGAAGGGTCACATTACCTTAACAATGTAATTTTTTTGGTCTTCTGCCACAACGGGTACCACCTCTATTATGACTTGATAGCAATCTAGGGAAATATAGAGTAACTGTCAGTATATTGGTTTGCTGAAGAAACACTCCAGGGGCTTCCTAACTGTGGACATAGGTCTAGAGTGTATGCAGATGGTTGTTTAACACACACAGGCTCAATTAGTGCTGGAACATGATTGTTTCTGAATGGCAAGAGAAGGAGCAGATCAGGAAACAAAAATTCAAAATAGACAAAAAAATGGAAGGAACTACAATAAGAAATTAAATATTCTACTGTTACACTAGAAGGTTTCAGCATTCCTTTATAACACTTGACAGATCCATCAGGAAGTGAAGAAAAAGTATACTTTTGAATCAATCATTTCTGTTATGGGTCAAATTACTTCCACACAAATACATGTTTAAATTCTAAACATGGTTAAGTTAGAACTTAAACCATACCTCCAAATTTTACTGGGTTTTAAATGAGAGTCATTGTGATCTTAGCAATTAAAAGTATCCTCTTTGAACAGGGTGGACCCATTCTCCAAATAGGGCATCTGTTCTCATGAAGATGGGGCACATTCATGAGAGACTAATGCCATGTGATGATGCAAGCAGAGAGGAAAGTGCTGCAGTTGAAAACCAAGCAGATCAAGGATGGCCACCAAACCAGTAACAGTTAAGGATGGGCAGGAAAAATCCTTCCTTAAAGTTTTCAGAAGTAACATGTTTCTGCTAACAGGTCAATGTGGGATTCCTAGGAAATAGAGCTCCAAGATAGTACACTTACATTACTTCAACCCAAGAAAGCTGGTACTTAGTTATGGCAACCCTAGGAATTTACCAAAACCATTATCAATCACATAGATCTATTTGGCATTTGTACAAATACTTCATACGACAGTGAGAGAATAAAATTTGTTTTCAAGTTAACATGAGGTATTCATCAAGATAAGATATATTTTGGCCCAAAACGTTCCTTGGCATGTTGAGAAATTGTTCAAATTTGCTGTCAGGAGAAGAGAAGTTGGCAAATGGAGGAAGGATGCACCCACGACAGTTCTTCAGTGCCAGACTTAGAAGGCAAGAAGACTGCTTCTCAGTGAGAGGGGAACTAAAGGAAGTCACCCAAACTTAATAGTGAATGGAAAAAATTATAGAGGAATATAAAGTCAAAAACTCAAGCAAAAGAAATGATACAAGACAGAAGTAAATTTAAGATAGAGAGAAACTTTATTTCTTGCAGCTCCACAACCTGTAATGCAAACAGTGCGAATAGTCCTTCCTCTCAGGTGTGCAAATAGGGGTTTCACGAAAACTCAATAGTGGACACTCAGGGAGTCTTAGAGAATCAGAAACTTGGCTACATTAAACAAAGACAAAAATGAAAGTACATTAGATCCAAGCTGATGGTGGCAGAAGCAGCAGTAGCAGCAGCAGGATTAGTGGCACTGCTAGATCACCTAAAGAAGGAAATGGACAGAAACAAAATAGAAAGATTCAGTGTGAAAATCCTGAGATCAGAGAGGCAACGTTTTCTTGGCTGAAAAGAGGCTTCTTTGCACTGCACACTGTACATGAAGAAAGATCTGTGATTCATTCTGTCCCCAGAGAGCAAGGCAGGAGCCACCTTGACACAGCCAAGCTGATGCTGCCACTGCAGGAGCCAGGAGCTGGGAGATCTGAGCAGGTAGGCACACATGGACCTGAAAGGCACCTGCCACAGCACCTAGGCTTTGCCTGGCTGAGCTAGAGCAAAAGGCATGGAGAGAATTCTCCCCAGGGGAACTCAAGTCAGAGATGTGCAGGCAAGCTCTGGTCCTTTCCTCCTTGAGTCTGGTGCCTCCCAGGACCAGCTGAAAGGGATTGAGAATTTGAAGGAGCAGGTGTAAAAATGGGCTGCTGGGAATAGATGCCCAGACCATAAGCCCAGGAAACATGTAAAGGTCGCTCCACAGGCAGCAGAGTGGGTGGGGAGAAGCTGACTAGCACACCCATAGTTGGAATTAAGGACAAGATTCAGAAAATCACCTCAATAGATGTAGAAAAGCTCTTGATTAAAAAGGAGAAACAATTCATTTCCAAAATAAAGGAGAAACCTGGAAAAAAAGGAACTTAGTTTCAATATTATAAAAGCCATATATGAGAAATTCAAAGCCAACATCACACTGAACAGAGATAAAAATGAACTGTCTTCTTCAAATATCAAGAACAAGAAAAGAATGTCTACTTTTGCCAATTTTATTCAATATATTTTTCTGAAAAAATGTCAGAACAATCAGGCAAAAGTAGGAAATTAAAAGGATACCATAAGAAAAATTCAAATTGTCCACATTACCTGGTGACATGATTCTATATTTAGAAGGCCCAAAAATTTTCACCAGAAGAATTCTAGAAGTAATAAATTTAGCAATGTAGCAGGATAAAAGATCAACACAAATAAATCAATATTGTCACTATACTCCAACATTGATGGCACTGATTTATAATTCAAGAAAATAATTTTTTTATAATAATGTAAAAAAGCCCCTGAGGATAAATCTACCAAATAGGATGTAAGATCTCTACAACAAAAACTATAGAACACTGAAAAAGAAATGGAAGAAGACCTCAGAAGAGGCAAAATAGTTCTGTGTTCTTGGATAGGCAGAATTAATATTGTCAAAGTGGCCATAACATCGACAATATCCAGGTTCAATGAATTCAATACAATCCCCTTCAAACTACAAATGATATTTCTTACAGTATTGAAAAACTAACCCTGAAATTCATTTGAGATGATGATGATGATAATAATAGTAATAATAATAATTATTATAATATAATATTATATTAATTATTATATTTATTAAATAATAATAATAATAATAATTATTATTATTATTATTATTATTATTTGGCAAAGCAATTCTGAGCAAGAAAAAGTAAGGTGAAAGCCAGCACAATGACCAATTTTATATTTTACTACAGAGATGAGTAGCAAAAACAGTATCTTATTGAACTGAAAATAGATATGAGGATTCTTGAATTGAATATACCACACAGAGACAACCCACCTGATACTTACATTCACCTGATACTGGACAACAGCACCAAAATACATGTTAAAGAGGACATTATGGTTTAAACAAATGGTGCTGGGGAAACAGGATAAGCATAGAAATACCAGGAAGGATGAGAGAAAGAAGGTACACTGACACAATGTTGGTGGGTTTGTAAATTATTATGACAACTCTGGAAAGCAATGTGCAGATTCCTGACAAGCCCAAGAGTGGAACTCATAGGACTCAGCTATTACGTTCCTCCCTGCTTATTCTATAAAACTACAAGTCAGCATACTATAGTGATACAATCACTTCAATGTTTCTAGCATTCACCATAAATACATTGTATGATCAACCCAGATGTCCACCAGCAGTTGAAATAATCAAGTGCACAGAATTAAAAGGTAACTGGATCTTTACTTCTGGAGCTATAGCACTGCTGAATGACTCAAAGCACATAAATTTGTACATGTTAAATAAAAGAAGAATTGGAAATCTGAATCAACTAGAATCCTTATTGCAGAATGGACACAATGACAGGATTTCCACAGTACCTTCGTTGGAATTCTCATTTGGAACAGCACTGTTTGATGGCCAGAGGTCTCCTCTGGACCAAGGCCAGAGGCAACAGCCTGGGAAATGTGATAAAACAGAGTTAGCTGCTGACAATGTGCTGGCAAGAAAACATAGGGTCATCAATAGTAATTCAAATAACAGTTCAACCAGTTTTAATTGATAAGTGATCATTGTAAATATCTGGGGGTATAATTTGAGCTTTGAATTCAAGTATGTATTTATACCCTAATAGCATGCCCAGAAACTTAAATATTTCTTGTATGTTTTTTTTCTGTCATTTTCAACAACAAGAGGTGATAAATAGGTCTGGGGCACAAAGATAAATGCTGCATAATATCACTCTTTCGTGGAAACTGAAAAATTGATCATAGAAGGTGAGAGTAGAGTATTAGTTAGCAGAGCAGGGGAGACAATGTTACAATTGAATATTAGAAAAAAAGTTCTGATGTATTTTTGCAGTCTGTTAACAGAGTTAAAAACAGTAAAATCTGTGTCTCGGGATGTGGCTCATTTGGAGAATGCTTGCCTTGCATGTCTGAGGCATGGGGTTTGATTCCCAGCACCACATTTATATAAATAAATAAATAAAGGTCCATGAATAACTAATAAAAAATTTTAAAATAAATTTGTTTAATAAATTTTGAAGGAGGGATGTGAATGTTCTTAGATTTCACACTACTGAGTTTATTTTTCACCATTGGGGCAGCAAAGCACCTGAGTCAGATTGATCTTTAGGATAACAATGCAATGTGTGTGGTCTACAACCCAACACAATATTGTGTGGTCAAAAAGAATTACTGAGGCGGAATCATAGAAATCAGAGAAAACAGTGACCATAAGCAGAGGCTGTGGTTAAGTGGCTTTTGTTCAAATCCTACCTCAAAAATTAAATACCTGTTCAGTTAAATAAACCCCTTCTCAATTGTTGCAAAAAGTGTGGCATCTGATCCATGTAATGGTATAAGGCTGACAATGATCACATCCATGCATTCTTAAGCGGACTGGTGCTTCATATGGGTGCTAATGTGTCCTGACATTAAATAGTACACTTCATTAAATGTGTGGAAAAATAAGCTCAATCGTTGACAGTGTTTGAACAGAGAGGTGTCAGACAGAGGTCATCCTCCAGAGCAATGGGTAAAGAAAGTCTATTCCTCATTCTTTACAGATGGATATTTGTAAAGCTCATGGAGAATATCTGTGGCCTCCTATGACTCCATATCAGCCTAAAGGGATGGATGGAGCAGAGTCTGTCCACCACAATTTAGAGTTTAGGTGTTTGTAATTTGGAGATTTTATGTTTCTTGCCCAGATTCACAAGAATGATGAGCGGTGGATATGGGACAGGAATGTAGCTATTTACCTGGGACCAGAAATCCCTGAGCACTTGAGTCCTCTAGTGGATATCCTAGAACCAGGAAACCAGAACTCTTCTCAGTGCTTTTTGAATACTCCTTCCTTCAGGCCTCTTTGGCATGAGGTTTCAGTAGGAGACACCATGAGAAATGTTCAAGTTATAACCCCGGGCTCCTGTCTCTTCATTGCAATTACTGACTTAAAAATGATCATTTCATGTAAATGAAGCCTATCTGAAGGTCAAGGTGAAAAGGTTAAGAATGTAAGAATTAAGTTCTGTTTTCCTGCAACCTGAAACTCATGTAGAAGTCGAAAACAACTCCCGGAAATACCCACTAAATGTATGTTGAAATCTCCCCGATCATCTGGTTGCTCTACGAAAACAACCCCCCTCCCAGAATCCATGCAATGATTGGCTATGCTGTATGTGAAGTCCCTGCCCTCTCCAAGGAATGTATATAAGCTCTGCTTAAGCTGTTCCCGGGGTTCTCTGCTCTATTCAAGTGAGCTCTCAGCCCCACTATGCTGGACCCCCCAATAAACACTTTGCTGTTGCATGAGACAGTCTCTTGGTGGTCTCTTCCTCTGACGCTCGCCAGACCTTTACAAAGGGTAGAGTCCACACTTGGAGCCATCCTCCCCCAGGGTCTTCTCACTTCCAGCTGTCTCCAAGTGATCCTTCCTGACGAGCAGTTGACCATCTAAATCATCAGAGTTCTCTGGGGCTCACCAACTGTTTCAGAACTTGGGACATTCTAAACCAACTGCCACTTGATGGCTGTGCCAAGAATGAAGTTTCCTTGAGCTTTTCCCTCCTGGATGGCCTGTTAGTGGGGATTAATCAGGGAAACAGATACACTGGGCTGATGGTTTGATGTTTCCATGTCAGATGCTGGCCTGCCCCATGTCTGCAGTCTAAAATTCTGAGCCATAATCTGAGCAGTCAGACAAGGCCTGGTTGAAATATCATTTCTCCATATGCACCAGCTCTGATCATGCATATTCATGCTCCTGGCTTTCCAAGCCTCTTCCTAGACTCTGCATGGCCAGGGGCCAGAGACTTACCTGCCTAGATGGAACCACCACTAACTATAACGTGTGAACCTCAACCAATGGATCCTCCCTGAAACCACTGAGGCCCTCCTTTCCTCCATTATCAGACATCCACTCCACTGACCTCAAGGCACTGTCCTTTTTGCCTTCTTCCCAGTAGCCCCCAAACACCTGGGATCCTTTAGTTATCAACCAATTGGAAACGTTTTCTGAAATTTCAGTCCTCTTTTCTTTTACAAAGTCTTGATTTAGACTTCTCTAACGTTCTTTTTAAATATTCATATACATTGAGATGGGTTTGGTTTCTAATTGCCCTTTCATGGTATATATATCGCCTTACTTAGCATCCATATACTATGTCTCACTTTATTTCTTCATCTCATGAAAGCAAGGTGGTTGTCCTGCTCATGTAATTCACTTTAAAGGCACACATGTTATTGGCATTAGGAATGGTTCATTTATCTAAATTTAGAAAAACATTTTCAGTAACCAGGTCAATAGAACAAGCAAACATATGAATTGAGTGATAAAACAATATCACCAAATATTTAAATCTCAGGAGAGAAGATTCAGTGTTGAAGATGAAAACATCAAGAGGAAAATATATTCAGTAAACATTAACTGCCCTTTGAAGAAACACACTTAAAAATATCACTGACAACATACCTTTCCCACAGCAGTTAAAATTTCCCATGGCCAACCAGGAACTCAAAACCTCCCTACTCTTCTCCAACTTTAACTTACACCAACTCACTCACTACACCAACTGAGTGGAAATGGAAGGTAAGATGTGCATTCCACATTACCATGGTGACTGGTCAACATGGAACTTTCATTGTGAGCACATGCCACATTCTGAGCTGCTACTATTAGAAAGTGTATTTTCATGTCCAAGTGTGTTGTTGAATAGTTTGTGTATTGCTTCAAAAACTGAAACCTAGAACTATATATTAATATTTGTTGTTAATAAAAATAAGTTAAATTAGAAAAAAAGGATTTACTTCAAAAATTATTTCATTGATCAAAAAATCATGGGATGAAAGGGATGCATAGCTATAGTTTTGAGAATCAAAGAAGATTCCATTTCTGGTTTGTAATTCTAAACCAACACATGTCTCAATCTTTCTGAACCTCCAAACATTTGTAGATAGAGAAAATTAAAATGTCTTTTTGATTCAGAATGAAAATGTATACAAAGTGTTATCTTTTAAGAGTTGAGGAAATTTTCAGGAAGGAGAAATTTTAAGATCAAATCCCCCTTATTTTAAATTTGAAAACAAAACTATTTTCTATTTAGTAGGATTTAATCCAATCATTTGAATTAATCTTCCTCTTCCATGACTCCTGCTGTGGAATCCATTCTTTTGCTTCTCATCCTAACCTGTCATCTCATACCACAAACACTCATGCTTGAACATGCACATGGTGAGGTCTATACAAACAATGTATGCAAAGTCTTCACATTGTAAAAGCTATCTATGCGAAACCCAAGGCCAACATTATAACTAAATGAGAAAAGGAGAAAGCATTCCCTCTAAGGACAGAAAAAAGACAGGGATGCCCTCTTTGAAACTCTAGTCAGAGTAATCAGACAGATGAATGAAATTAAAGTGATTTGCATAGAATAAGAACTCAAATTATCACCCCTTGCTGAGGACATAGTTCTATATTTAGAAGATCCAAAAAATTCCTCCAGAAAGCTTCTAGAACCAATAAATAAATTCAGCAAATTAGGATATAAAATCAATACCCATGAATCAAATGCATTTCTATATATAAGCGATGAATCCACAGCAAGAGAAAGTAGGAAAACCTCCCCATTGACTCTAGCCTCAAATAAATAGAACACTTGGAAATCAATCTAAAAAAAGAGGTGCAAGACCTCTACAATGAAAACTATAGAACACTAAGAAAAAAAATTGAAAAAGATCTTAGAAGATGAAAAGATTTCTCATGGTCTCGGGTAGGTAGAATTAATAGATCCAAAAATGGCCATACTACCAAAACTTTTACAAAGATTTAATGCAATTCCTATTAAAATCCCAATGACATTCTTGTTTTTTAATTAAAAACACCAGGCAAAGTCTAATGCTCTCCCACATGTGGTCTTTCCCTTTGGGTCTCTCCTGACCCTCTTTTTGGCTTTGGCTTATGCTTTCCCTCAGGGAAGTCATTCCATGTGGACCTTCAGGACCTTCTTTTTGCTTGGGGCTTTTTCTATCTCCCAGGTTGCATCTGCATGGAAGGTTCTCAGGATATTCATCCTGGCCCCAGCAACTCAGGCAACTCAGGACAAGGCAACTCTGGGAACTCTGGACACACAGGTAACTCTGGACACATTGAAGAGCCATTTCCTCCTGGCACCCCACTGGAGCCCACAAGCCAGGTGGATAGCTGACAAGAGGAGACACCTGGGGTGCAATTGCTGTCACTGCTGTGGCTGCTGTTCCTGCTGATTCTGATTTCATTAATACAGGGGCTTGTAGAGATGTTTAGTATGGGAATCCGACTGGGATTGGCACTGAATGGGGCACAGACATTTTCACATGGGGTTGCAGTGCCTGGAGCCAAGGACCTGGGTGTCCTGGCACATAAAGCAAAGGTGCTGGGGCTGGCATCTGGGCCTCCAAATGTGGTATGCCCTGTGTTCCAGGTGCTACCACCTCTGCCTGCTCCTCTCCTTCCAGGGACCATGCCACAGCACCATGCTGTTGGGCTCCCATAACAGGTACAACCTTTGGGGGCAATGGATCTGCGAAGGCTGACCTCTCAGCCTGAGGTAGCCTCTCACGTAGCACTTCACGCTCATCCATTGCCTGTTGAGACAATCTAAGTGAAGTGCACCTGAGTAGTAGCATCATCACAGTCCTCACACAGCCACCGCAGCTCAGAGGCCAAAGCCCAGCAAGCCGCCTCACCCTCCTCCAGTTGGTCCTGCAGCAGACAGGCACGATGCCCCTGCTGCTCCCGCTGCCTTGCCACCACTCGCATGCCCAGGGCAAGGGCACTTCAGGTGCATTCCCTCTTGAGGTCTCGAGGCACCTGAAAGTCCACCACCACAGTGCGAATCCACTCCTCTACCTTGTTCCAGGGACAAGAGCGAAAGGCCATGTAGAACTAGGGGCCACCACTGTTCAGGAGAGCTTCATTATTAATGAATCAGACCACCTCCTTGTGGAGAAAGCCACTGGCATGCTCGCCAAATACCACTCTCATGGCTCTTGCGGCCTTTATTTCTTAATTTCATGAAAACAAGGTGGATGTCCTCCCCTTGTTTATTTATTCACTTTTCTATTAAAATATTTATTTATTTTAATTTGTTATATGTGATGGCAGAATGGAATTCATTTCATATTAGATGTAGAGAGCACCATTTTTCAAGTCTCTGGTTGTACAAAAAGTATTTTCACACCATTCGTGTCTTCATATATGTACTTAGGGTAATGATGTCTAACTCATTCCACCATCATTTGTACCCCCATGCTCTCTCTATTCCCCTCCTTTCCCTTTGCCCTATCTAAAGTTCTTCCATTTCTCCCATGCCCTGCTATCATCATTATGAATCAGCATCCTCATATCAAATAAAGCTTTTGGCCTTTGATATTTTTCGATTGGCTTACTTCACTTAGAATTATATTCTCCTACTCCAACCATTTACTTGTAAATGCTATTATTTTATTCTCTTTTAGTTCTGAGTAATATTCCATTGTGTATATATATATAAAAGTTTCTCTGTGTATTCATCTACTGAAGGGCATCTGGTTTTGTTCCACAATTTAGCTATTATAAATTGTGCTGCAATAAACATTGATGTGTCTGTGTTCCTGTAGTAAGCTGTTTTTCAGTCCTTTACATCTAGGCCAAGGAGTGGGATAGCATGGTCAAATGGTGGTTATGTTGTAAGTTTCCATGAACTCTCCATACTGACTTCTAGATTGGCTACACCAAATTACAGTCCCACAAGCAATGTGTGAGTGTGCCTTTTCCCCTACATCCTGGACAACTCTTAGTGTTGTTTGTAATCTTGATGGCTGCCATTCTGATGGGAGTGAGAATCTTAGAGTACTTTTGATTAGCATTATATCTCTACCAATGAATGATAGTCTTCATATAACTAGAAAAAGAAACCACAAATTTCATTTGTAAAAATAAGAGGCCTAGAATAGACAAAGCAATCCTCAGCAAGAAGAATGAAGCAGAAGGCAACACAATACCAGAATTTAAACTATACTATGGATCAATAGTAACAAAAACAGCATAGTGTTGGTACCAAAGGACACATGTGGAACAATAACACAAAAATAAAAGACACAAAGATGAACCCACATCTAGATGATCATATGGTCCTCATCTTTAAGTTTATTGAGGTGAAAGATTTATACAATGAAAACTACAAAACCCTAAAGACAGAAATAGAAGAAGATCTTAGAAGGTGGAAAAATATAACTTCTTCATGGATAGGCAGAATTAACATCATCAAAATGGGGATATTACCCAAAGTTCTCTATAGGTTCAATGCAATGCCAATCAAAATCCCAATGGCATTTTTTCTAGAAATAGATAAAGCAATCATGAAATTCATATGGAAAAATAAAAGACCCAGAATAGCAAAAGAAACTCTAAGCAGGAAGTGTGAATCAGGCAGTATAGCGATACCAGATTTCAAACTATACTACAGAGCAATAGTAACAAAAACAGCATGGTACTGGTACCAAAACAGGCGGGTGGACCAATGATACAGAATAGAGGACACAGAGACTAATCCACAAAGTTACAACTATCTTACATTTGATTAAGGGGCTAAAAGCATGCAGTGGTGGAAGGATAGCATCTTCAACAAATGGTGCTGGGAAAACTGGAAATCCATATGCAACAAAATGAAACTGAATCTCCTTCTCTCGCCATGCACAAAAGTTAACTCAAAATGGATCAAGGAGCTTGATATCAAATCAGAGACTCTGTGTCTGATAGAAGAAAATGTTGGCTCTGATCCACATATTGTGGGGTCGGTCTCCAAATTTCTTAAGAGGACACCCATAGCACAAGAGTTAATAACAAGAATCAACAAATGGGACTTACTTAAACTAAAAAGATTTTTCTCAGCAAGAGAAACAATAAGAGAGGTAAATAGGAAACCTACATCCTGGGAACTAATTTTCACTCCTCTCACTTCAGATAGAGCCCTAACATCCAGAGTATAAAAGAACTCAAAAAATTAAGCAATAAGATAACAAATAACGCAATCAACAAATGGGCCAAGACCTGAACAAACACATCTCAGATGAGGACATACAATCAATCAACAAGTACATAAAAAAATGCTCACCATCTCTAGCAGTCAGAGTAATGCAAATCAAAACCACCCTAAGATACCATCTCACTACAGTAAGATTTGCAGCTATTATGAAGTCAAACAACAACAAGTGCTGGCGAGGATGTGGGGAAAAGGGTACACTTGTACATTGCTGGTGGGACTGCAAATTTGTGCAGACAATTTGAAAAGCAGTATGGAGATTCCTGGGAAAGATGGGAATGGAACCACCATTTGATCCAGCTATTCCCCTTCTTGGACAATTCCCTAAAGACCTTAAAAGAGCATACTATAGTGACACTGTTACAACAATGTTCATAGCAGCACAATTCACATTAGCTAGACTGTGGAACCAACCCAGATGCCCTTCAATAGATAAATGGATAAAAACATGTGGCATTTATACACAATGGAGTATACTCTGCACTAAATAATGACATGGAATTTGCATGGAAATGGATGGCACTAGGGCAGATTATGCTAAGTGAAGCTAGCCAATCCCTTCAAAATAAATGCCAAATGTCTTCATTGATATTAGGAGAGCAACTAAGAACAGAATAGAGAGGAAGAGCATGAGAAGAAGATCACCACTAAACAGGGACGAGAGGGGGGAGGAAAAGAGAGAGAGAAGGGAAATTGCATGATAAAGGAAGGAGACCCTTATTGTTATACAAAACTACATATAAGAGGAAGTGAGGGGAAAGGGAAAAATAAACAAGAGAGAGAAATGAATTACAGTAGATGGGGTAGGGAGAGAAGAAGAGAAGGGAGGTTAGGGGAGAGGAGGGAAGGGGAGGGGAGGGGGCATAGTAGAGGATAGGGAAGGCAGCAGAATATAACATACACTAGTATGGCAGTAGGTAAAAAATGGTTGTGTAACCGGTGTGAATCTGCAATAATATGTATATAGGGTTAAAATGGGAGTTCATAATCGGCTTGAATCAAATGTGTGAAATATGATATGTCAAGAGCTTTGTAATGTTTTGAACAACTAATAAAAAAAGTAAATTAAATAAAAGAACATGTATTACATGGAACTGTTTTTCTCATAAGCACTTAAGTGAGTGAATGCACCACATGGAAGCTATCACAGGCATATTGAGATACTCAGGACTGCAGCTTAACCCAGCTGATGCTCACTGTGGGTGGGGCCTGCACTTGGCTGCAGAATTGGGTTTCTGTTTAAACCCAGGGGTGCAGGAGTTGTACAAGACTCATATCCACATTAGAATACCAACAATATCCTCGGGCGAAAAGGTAGACTCTGCCTTACAGCTGAATAAGAGTTGCAGAACATGGGGTGACTGGAGGACATCAGTGGCCAGCGTACCTGTTCCCTCAGCGACCATGGATAACTTAGTACCACCGGGCAGAAGGTAAGAAAACCAAGGCAGCAACACCTGGCCTTGACTCAGGGGACCAGAGGCCATGGCCTACAATCAGCACCCTTCTGACCCAGGAGGTGGGTGGCAGGAGGCATTAACAGCAGTGGCTCTGTCAATATTCAGAGCCCTGACTGGGCTGCAGCTCCTGGATGGCAGATATGTAGGTATGCAAGGCTTGTCCCCAGCACTGAGCTCTGGCAAATTTGTCTATGGAGCAAACCACCTAATTGCTATACTTATTCACTTGTGTGCACAAATCAAGAAAAGGACAGTTAAAATGCACATGCGGTGTGATCTCTTAGCATAATGATCAAACGAGGAGAACAGCAGGTCTCCTACAAAAAGAGGTTTTTGTAGATGTTAGAATCACCTAGTGATTGCAGGAGACAGGACACAGAAGGACTAGGCTGCAGAGAGAGCCACTGTCTCAATGGGGTCTCAAGAGGCACACACTGGCTGGTCAGTTTGCTTCCTAGTCACTGTGCTTAGAAACATTTGACTAATCAAAGGCTGTGATTACAATTTTAAGAGTAACTGCTCTGGCTGTTAGGGACCATTGTGTCTTTTATTAAAAGCATTGTTCTGGGCGCTTCTGACAGACACTAGGGCATTTTAGTGCTTCCTGGAAGGCGGCCACTGCCTCCTCAGACTTGAGCATCTGAACTACCAACTGACCAGAGTTCCAGCCAGGGTGACCCTCACCGTGAAGGTAAGAATCAAACTGCATGTCCAGCAATGGCTCCTGAGTGGACCACAGAAAGACGCAGTTAGGAACACAGTCCAAAAACAAAAGACAACATTTTTCAAAATATTTTTTACAGCAGAATAACTAATTTACAAAAAGCTACAAAAATCATATTTACCAGGACAGCATCTGTTAAATAAAAACATCATGTTAGTGTGCATTTAGCAGGGCTATGTACAAGGATTCTGGTTCTTGCTCTCCTTAGAACAATAGCCCATGCCCAATGGGGCTCACCATGGCAGGGCTGCAGGGAGGATAGCAGAGGCAAAACAGACCCTCCACACAGTGGCACCCTGCCCACCCTGTTTCCCCTAAAACTTACCCCCGCATCATGCAATGATTCCTGGCAGCCCCTGGACGCCGGTGGGAAACAGGGCTCAGACTTCCCAGTCAAGGTGAGCAGCGATGACTCCTTTGAGAGAGCATCCAAGCAGAAATAGAACTATTTCTGAATGAGAAAAGACAACATGAAAACCAAAAGTGTGACAGGTCTGTGGATACGAAAACAAAGTGCAAATGAAAATTCTCCCCAATCCACACTGAAACCCACCCAGGAAGCCCCCTGTCATGGTGCTGCTAGCCACAGTCTGATGGAGCCTGTTAGGAGTTTTTCTTTCATGAACTTTCAGATCAGAAAAGATTAGCAAAGCACCCAGCTAGCCTCAGGGCCTAAGGATTACCACAGAGCTGAGACCTGGGCGGCACAAGGTCTGCTGTCCCCAAGCCCCAGGCAGCACAGAGTAGGGGCGTGGGCAATAGGAACTGCAGGGCTGAAGGGAGGGGCAGCAGCTCCAGGTTCCTAGGAGCCCCAGCACAACGTCTTGACTCCAGCAGCAATGATGGCATCCAAGAGGCCATCTAGCTGTGTCAGTTGGAGAAAACCAGGAAGGAGTACAGCAACAAGAGCCAGCTCATCAAGAAGGGGCTGAAAGTTGCCAGCAGCCTGGGTAGCTCACTGAAAAAGTGTCTTTCCCTGAAGCCCCCAGGAGAACACGCAGCAAGAGGAACTCAGCAGTCCCAGTGACACAGACCTCATCCCAAGGGGCTTGGACTCTTACCACCTCTCCAAGCCACCAAATGATGGCCACAGCTGCTGCACCTCCAGGAAACACCACCACCAGGATGGAGCCTATGGAAGTGACCTTGGGGGGGCAGACACTTCTGTTGAGTTGATGTGCACTGAAGCAATCCGGAGTGTTTCCAAGACCCACCCTGGAAGGCAGCAATGGTCCTGCATCTGTGAGCACACGCTTCTGCTCCTCCAGTGTGCCTTCCCACTCTAATGAGAACAGCAGCTCTTTGGATAATTATGACAGCATAGAACAGAAGATCCAGGTGTTTTTGGCTCTGAAGACACAGTCAGGAAGCCTGCTGCTGAACTTGCAGAGATGCCTTCCCACTCCTCCCTGGCCTCTCCTTCCATGTCCACTACATCATCCCTTAAGGCTCTTTGATCATGTTCAGTAACAGGTGGGGGAGGGGATACTTGGCCCCTTCCCTGGATGGAGCATGCACAGCCTCCTTGAGGAGACTCTGCAGAGTGCTCTACAATCTAACTTGCCTCAGAGCCTAAGGTTTGATCATGGGCCTGAACTTGCTTAAGTGAAAGGATCCTCTTTGCTTAAGGTATATTTATACACCTACCTTCCAGAGATCACCTTCTAAGGTACTTGCACCTCAGCTTTGTTTCTTGTGTGATTTTCAGCCCTACAAAATCTACTCAGGCTGATACCTGAGGCCAGGTTCCTCCAGGACCTTTCTTAGGTGAGTCTTGTTCTATGTCCTGGGCTTCTTTGAATGTCCTGGAGAGACCCAAAGATTCAGCCCTCAGACTCAGGTTACAGTCCAGGGCATAGGATGAACTGTTCTGACTTCCAGTTCAATGCCTGACTCTTAATCTTCTGTCCTGAAGCCCCACCCGAGCCTCTTCTTTGTCTTTTCTGGGCAACTCTATCCTCTGACCTGGAGTAGTACCTCTGCTGCTATTTGTTGATAGAGGAGGCCAAGAGCTTGCCATTTCTTCTAGATGACACCAAAAGCCTCTGTCACCTGAAATAATGTGGACAGGAGTACTGCCTCTCTGTGCAGT